>NC_138733.1:33557601-34092601 GCF_965113295.1 Leuciscus leuciscus
CGACTAGTGGAGGAGTTCAGATGTAATGAATAGACCTGAACAGAAGTGAATAACCCCTTTTTTTCTGTGTTTTGGACATAGTCGTCACCATCAGAGCATTTTACAACAATATGACCTGCACTTTAACCATGTTAGCATGTGTGGAATGTGATGAGAGGCTTTACGTTATTCAAATACGTGGCATTTCTCTCTCTCTCTCTCTCTCTCTCTCTCTCTCTCTCTCTCTCTCTCTCTCTCTCTCTCTCTCTCTCTCTCTCTCTCTCTCTCTCTCTCTCTCTCTCTCTCTCTCTCTCTCTCTCTCTCTCTCTCTCTCTCTCTCTCTCTCTCTCTCTCTCTCTCTCTCTCTCTCTCTCTCTCTCTCTCTCTCTCTCTCTCTCTCTCTCTCTCTCTCTCTCTCTCTCTCTCTCTCTCTCTCTCTCTCTCTCTCTCTCGGCTTTAGTAAGCATGCTTATGGGTTGATAAAGTGATGCTATTTTACACTTTAAAAACATTTTTTTTTAAAGTTGTAAATAAAACAAAGATAATTGAAGTATAAAATACCATTTCAGTTTTTCTACTTGAAAATTTTAGGATTTATTCAATGCCTATCTTTGGAATTGTTTGTGAAATTTACTTGTGAAAATGGTTTCTACACCTACTTTTTCAGTGTATCTATAAATGTTAAAACTAAATAAATGTGCAATTCATACTTATGATGACTTAAGTACCTCTTGACCTACCAATTACTTTTCTGGATTAAAATACATTTTGATAATTTTTTGGGGACATAGATTAAAAAATGTCAGGCTGGTGCGACTGTCTGATATCATAATAAAAAAAAATTAAAAAGCCTGATTAAAAGGCCTCATCAATTATAAAATTATTGGAAAGAGAACCTTATTAATTGCTGTGATTTGTCATTATTATTTCTCGTTACACTGTTTATTTGAAAACTTTTGTCTGCCAAATGTGGTGCGACCAACAAACATGCAGGGAAAAAACATTAAACAGGAAATTATATCATAGAGACCCCTAACTATGTTTCAAGTCAAGTAAGCAAGTCTCTTAAAATATCATATAGTTTGATCTTGAATGAATAATTTGATCTTGAATTTGAATGAAAAAGTTAGTTTAGACAGTGAAATGACATGTGGCATTGAAATGTGTATATAGGCTACACACACACACACACACACACACACACACACACACACACACACACACACACAACACACACTACACACACACACACACACACACACACACACACATATAAAATATTTGATGGTTACACCACCTAACAATTTGAGCAAGTACATTTATTTTATTTTGTGGTATAATAGTTTCATAAACCTATTATACCAACCAGTTTAAGATACTATTATTGTCACGCAGTGGCGTGCACAGACCTCCACCGGGGAAGGGGCGGAAGGACCAAAAAGGGCACTTTTTTAAAAAACATTTATTTTTTTAAATAAATCTCCTGTATTTAGAGCAGTACCCGTCTGTCTGTTGTGTTTTTATATATTTTAATGACTTCCTCACAATTATTTGGAATATCTCGCTCGATGGAGAGCAGCAGTAGGTCAGAGAGCCTCTCTTCATTACCAATGAAAAGATGTTGATACAATAAGAATGCATAACACATCAAACAAAAATAAGGAAATGATGATAATATTACTAAATATTATTTACTTTACCAAACAAAACTGAGAATCAAAGTAGGTAATTATGAGGAATTCATGTTTAGTTATGTTGATGTTATAAATGTTATGTATTCATTAAAGTGTTAGCTATCATGAAATCAGTAACACTTTACAATAAGGTTTCATTAGTTAAATTTGTTAACATGAACTAATAATGAACTGCACTTCTACACCATTTATTAATCTTAGTTAATAATAATTTCAGCATTTACTAAAACATTATTCAAATCAAAAGTTGTATTTGTTAACATTAGTTAATGCACTGACTGTGACATAACATGAACAAACAACTAAAAGTTGTATTATTATTATTAACTAAGAATTACAAATAGGCCTACAGTAGCCTAACAAATGTTTTGCTCATGATAAGTTAATGTTAGTAAATATGAATAATAAACAAATTAACCTTATTGTAAAGTGTACTATGAAATCAAATATATAAATTCCTTACAATTTAGAGCTGGACATGGACTTAAAATTTCCTTGATGTATTTCCCCAAGCTAATAACACTTGCTATGGCCTTGGATAAAAACGAATGGCATTGTCAGACTCAGAATGCGGCTGAAATTGAGTTATACTTTTATAATTGTTAAGCATAACTCACATGCTGCCGCAACTTTTACAGTAGCATGGTAGGATAAATGTAACTTTTCCGTATTAGCTTAATGTTACCTGCGTGCAGTTTGAAGACTCGCGGCGAACTGCTGCGTACATAGCGCTGCAAAGGAAACTCCGCCTACTACCACTTCACCTCCGCAATTTAATATTTGTTTGTATTATTATTGTTGGTGGCAATGGTGTATAAGTGTATTGTTATTTATTATAATATTTATTTTAATAATTATTATTATTTACATTTATCAGAGCACAATACATTTTGAGATAAAAGGGGCAGGGGCTTGAGCATGTTCTATTATGTCTTGTTTAGTTTTAGTCTTAGGGGCTGTTTAAGCGTTTTATGCTTTTTATGCGTTTTTTTGCAGTTTGTTTACACGGCAATGGCGTTTTGGGTGCCTGCAAACGCAAACTTCTGAAAACAGGTTTCAAAGTGCAAGTTTTTGAAAACGGTCTCCATGTAAACAACAAAAACGCCAATCTCTGAAGACGATGATGTCATGCGATGATGTCATGCACATGCGTATTACGTGTTCAGTCCATAGTGTTTTGTCGCCATCTAATGCCCTGGCAGCAGAATACATGTTTAGTCGTTTTGCGGATCTGTGTGAATGATGTCGTCTGTATGCGGAAAACTCAAAGGAAAAACTTCTCCGTTTTAAGAATATCGTTGTCGTGTAAACGCATCCTTAGTTTTCATTGGCGTTGTCATTGCCTTAGTTCTAGTCATTTATTAGTTGCTATGGTTTCTGAATAGTCCTCACCTGTTCCCAGTTCCGTTAATGATTATCCTCTGTGTATTTAAGACTTTGTTTTTCGTCAGTTCTTGGTTTCTCATTAATCTTACTGGTTTGTTGTGTTGTATACATGTTCTTGGTGATTATTAAAAGTCTTGTTTATCATCATTATGCGTCACACATCCTCTTGGTGGATATCACTACACAGCCTACATTTGACAATTATAGTTTTTATCATCTTTCTGTATAATTTTTTTTTTTTTTTTTTTTTTTTTTAGTATTAAAGGTTTAGTCGTTAGTTCAGTAAAAAAAAAAAAAAAAAAAACTTTTATTAAATAGGTCTATATGTTATTTTGTAGTAATTTGTAAATGTACTTAATGATAATATTAGATTTAGATGCATATCTCACTCAGTACCAGTTGTCCAATGTACATTTTTTAAGCAATCTGACCTAGAAAAAAAAAATCCTCCTTAGAACACCTTAGCAACTACATAACTCCTTGGCCACATTTGTAGTCACATTCTTGTCCTCTTCCGAAGTTTAAATTTTTAGAGCAATTTTCTCAGGAAGAGATTCATCTTTACATTGTGAAAGGAGCTTATCAGAACTCCGGACTGAACTCGCTCGCCCTCTCATTAATTATCAGGCATCCCAGAGCTGATCCATCAGGGAATGTGGCATCTATGAGATCCACTAAGAAACCATGTATCTCTAGAAAGTGTTCTCTCTGAATAATCTGTGTCGCACACTCTCGTATTCTTCCGTCTCTGTGGTCTACTGTGGAATTCCTCCCATGACAGAAGAGTTCTTTTAGTGTTTTCATTTCTGGACCTCTTGAGTGAGGCTTTAGAGGGAGTTTCTCTCCTAAAGACATCTGTTCTCAAATTAATAGCCTCGCGTAACGCAGTGGGGTTTCAGTAAAATCCTTTCTGCCCTGGGAAATGTTTCGTGTCAACACTGTGATTGACACTGTATACACATTGTGTTTGGCCGTTTGGGCTGACGTTCTCAAACAGAGTTTGCTGAGGACAGAAGCCTTCAGCCTCTGCTGTTTTGCAGTTTTAGATGATCATGCGAGATCCGGGCGCTTATAAACAACCCTGAATCTGAGAAACTTTTTAAGTTCTTCAATTTGCTGAAGCTATTTGACACAAAATTGTCACTTTTAACTTTTGGTTCAGTGCAATGGTCTTTTTCCTAGACATTCGTTATAATGTATGACACTGTGTAATAGTTTTGAGTTTCTGCCAGAAAGCCCATATCTGACTCAGCGACATATACTTTCTCTCAGATTCTGTCAGGATTTACACTCATGTAATTCCAAACCTGCATGACTTTCTTCCATAGAACACAAAAGGAGATATTTTGTAGAATGTTCAAGCTGCTCTTTTCCATACATAATGGAACATAATTCCAATGAATGGCCAGTGACAAATAAAAGTAATCCATTCTCTATATTACATTTATTACATATTTGAATATGTGTGAGCATAAATGTGATTTGAGAGCTATGTCGGATTTTAAGCTAAAATGACTCAGTCTGTACTATGGGAAAATATAGCACACAAGTGGACTGCTGTGACACTTTTATGGTCCTTTTTGGAGTTGAACTAAACATCTCCTTTGGTTTATTATGGAACAAATAAAGTTATACAGGTTTGGAATTTACATTAATGCATTATCCATTGAATCCAAAGCAACCTACTTAGGATTTAAGGAATAGATTTTATCAGCTCATGCATTCCTTGGGAATCGAACACATGACCTTGGTGTTGCTAGCGCTACTGTTTGAGCTACAGGAATGCAATTGTGTCATGAAATGACGGAGAGTAAATAATGACAGAATCTTAATTTTGGGGTGAAATATTGCTTGAATGATAGAGCAAATTAGCAAAATCGAGGAAGTTTCAAGGAACTCTTGGGAATTGAGTTTTTGGCAAACGATAAAATTGTTTATTTTTATGGTAGCTAATCTATATTTGATAACTGTTTAATATTTTTTTAAAGATATAAATGAACTTTGAAAAACCAATTTAACTCTTTCCGCGCCAGCGTTTTATAAAAAAATCATTAAATTTGATTTATATGCTGTTGAATATTTGGTGATCACGTTAGCTTACTTGTGTGTAAGCAACTTCTGTCTGCTTCTTCAGGATCTGGACATTCTGTAGTATTTCAGAAGATCATTAACATCGTCCCCTACCGTATAACAGTGAAAATACGGATTGTCGGAAAAATCCAACAACGCCAGAGAAGCGTTGTGTCATAAATGACAGAAAATCTTGTCAGCGGCTGTGGAAGTGTTACGGGGAGCAAGGATCTGAAATTGAAACTGAGGACATTTCCTTGTTAAGTGTTCGAAATATAATCAAAATCTCACTTATTATCATCGATTAATTAAAAAAGGTGGACAATACATTTTTGTATGCTTGTCAAACAGACTTTTAACTAACTGGTTTTAATACAATTCATCCAAAAACACACTATGAAAAATAGTAAATCACAACCATGGCAAATAGGATTTAAACATTATATTATAACAAAACTATTACTTTGCAAAAACACATAAAAAACTAAATAAATAAATAAAACAATTTAACTAATAAACTTTTGAAAATGGATCAGGACTATTCCTAATAAGGCTAATTGTTGAACATTTTAGGCTCATTTTGAACAGAGTATGTGCTTTTTGATATATATATATATAAAATATATTACTGCATTGTGATGGTGGAACTTTCACAAACATTAAAAAAAATTGTGCGCAAAACAATCCTGTACTCTGTTTAGCCCCTGTTAGTTAGTACATACAAACAGTATTACTTAATACTACAGTGAAACCGATAACAGTGTCTGTTTTTATAAGTGATTACAATAGTGCTCTGCTCTCGTCCAAGTTTAGTTTTTCACGGCTGAAGTACCAGCGCGCAACCATTTAATCAGTGCTTTGAAAGAGAAACTAACATGAAATATCACAGCCTCGGTATGAGTGCATTTCAGCAAAGTGCAAAAAACGGGATAAGTAGGCCTATGAGATGATCTGTTATTGCGTGCCTCTGCCCTGTGGCTGAATTAATCTGTCCTTTGCTGGCAGCAATTGGGTTGTGCCCCATAGGATCATTCTCATAAGAGTGCAGCAGGGCTTGAGCACGACTATCAGTCATACAGTAAACCTGTGCTACTGTAGGCCTATGCAAAAAAAAACTCTCACTAACCGCTAGCCCTGAGAGCCTCATTGACCAGGCAATCTAACAAAATTCCAGTGATTTAAAACCTAAAACTGCTGTTTACATGTTTAAACAACAGTCTGTTATACAGCGCTTTCTAAATGTAAGAGCTAGCATTTATTTACAGTCCATGTGTCACTGCAGGCAAATTAAAAACGACAGGATGTTTTGAGAATTTCTGACTAATTTGCCCTCCCTTTGGTACCATTATGTCCCCATTATGGATAGTCATGGACGTGTTTTCTCCAAGTGATACAACAGTGTGGGAAAGGCTATGGAAAATCCCTATCACCACACACACAGGAAGTCACATGTGAACATTGACTGTGTAACATCAGACTCATCGTAAACAAAGCTCTCCCTCTAGTGGACTAATCGTTCAATCACAGTTGGATTTAATGCAGTGGCCAGTTTGATGTGCAGTTTAGATGATAACACATTTTCTGTTTGTAGGGAATATCACCAGGACCTCGTTTACCAGCGAATGGGCGTCCTGCAGATATAACAGGCCAGGCTCAACAGCAGAGGCCTCCAGGTCTCAGTTCTCAGCAGAAGAACCCAGGCCAAGACCAGAACATTCAAAGACAACTGGGCCAACCGCAACACAACATCGCTGATACAGTGAGTGCTAAAGTTTGGAAATGTCCTTGAATACATTTTACAACATACTGTAAAAAAAAAAAACTTTTTACTCAGGGGAGGTTTCTTTTTCTTTTTTTCTCAATAAAAGTAAATTCATGCACCGTCACATACCTTAAAGTCATGGCCAGAAAATACTATTGAACCCTACCTGTTTATTACAGTTCGAAACGAAACGAAAGTTAGTAAGATTTTTTGGTAAAACTTTACAATAAGGTTCATTAGTTAACATTAGTTAATGTATTAAACATGAACTAACAAAGATTAATAAATACTGTAACAAATGTATTGCTCATTGTTAATGTTAGTTAATAAAAATACAGCTGTTCATTGTTTGTTCATGTTAATTCACAGTGAATTAACTAATGTTTACAAATACAACCTTTGATTTGAATATTGTATTAGTAAATGTTGAAATGAATATTAACTAAGATTAATAAATGCTTTAGAAGTGTTGTTCATTCTTAGTTCATGTTAACCAAGGTAGTTAACTAATGTTAACTAATGAACCTTATTGTAAAGTGTTACCAATTGTTTATATATATATATATATATACTGTGTATATATATATATATATATATATATATATATATATATATATATATATATATATATATATATATATATATATTTGTATTTAAGTCTCTTATGCTCACCAAGACTGTATTTGTATAAAATATAAAAAAATACATTAAAAACATTAATATTGTAAAATATAATTACAGTTTGAAAAATGGCTGTCTTGAATATATTTTGAAATGTAATTTATTCCTGTGATCAAAGCTGGATTTTCAGCATCATTACTCCAGTCTTCAGTGTCACATGATCCTTCAGAAATCATTCTAATGATTTGATGCTCAAGAAACATTTCTGATTATTATTATTACATTTATTTGAAATAGAAACCTTTTGTAACATTATACGTCTTTACAGTCAATTTTGACCAGTTTAACGATGAATAAAAATTTTATTTATAAAAAAAAAATATATATTATTGATCCCAAACTTTTGAACGCTAGTGGGCTTTAAATTATTTTAATTTAGTTGGTCAATGCATTATTGCTAGATGCTCTACAGCACTTGTGAAACTTTCCTGAGTGACAACTAGCCCCAGTCTCCCCTACACTTGTGATCCTATGAATGACCACTGACTATTTGGTCAGTCGTAATCTGGAGTTTTTATTCGTAAACTTCTAAATGATGTCCTTTTTCTGTAAATGTTTCAGGAGAAACAGGATCAGTTCAGTCGTCATCTAACAAGACCTCCACCTGACTACAAACACCCACGCAATGGAGTTGGAGCTCAACAGCCTAGCTTATACTCAGGTGTGGGTTTTATTTTTAATGTCATATAATATGCATTATAATTACATGCTCACAGCAGTGTGTCCAGGGGCGGGTTTACCATTTTGGTGGCCCCCAAGCAAAGTCAGGATCTCAGGCCCCCCACACCTCACTCCCCAACATTACATTACATTTTACTTTGAATTGCACAACAGTAATATTTAATATAATTAAGTAAGCCATTTAAAAAATATATTTATTTTACTCTAAACTGCATGACAAAAATTGTCTACACTTTGGTTCTTGCTCCTTAAGCTTTAAGATATAAACCTTCTTGGTTTTGGATTCATCAAGAGCCTTCATTTTGTCCATTGTCTTCAATATTAGCTATACATTTAGCTATGAGAAAATAAACCTCTTGGTTTTAGCTTGAATATTTGTCTTCTTGTTGTGAAATCTGATATTCCGATTCTCAAATATGCCTTTGTGATTGTATTTTGTCTTTTAAACACTTTTATAATGATCATGTTAGATGAGAACGGGTGATCGGCACCGCCGTGTAATAGTTTGCTCTTCAGCGTAGAGAACATGCAAATTCATCCACTTCTCCCAAAAGATATGAAAGTAAGTGGCAAGTGAACTGTGTAGAACAATAAAAGTAAACTATTTAGTTACCTACAGAATGTATTTCTGACGTGAATAAAACACGGTGTCAAATTAGAAGAGTTTTAATTGCCGCTTCCATAGACATCAGTGTGTATTTTACAAACTAAATATAAATTGTTTGCTAGTATTAGGCCTACGTGTATTTAAATGAAACCTAAATTAAACGATTGTTGTTGTTGAAAAGAAAAAACTGCACAGTTGTGATACATGACAAGTACTGAGCGCGTCTGTCTCTGGCTCAGCGCCAAAGCGCGCACGGCGCCGCACGCCGAATTGGTTAGTGTTAGTTCAAGCAAAAGATGAAAATGCCATAATTTACTCAGCCTTATGTCGTTCAATACCCATATGACTTTCGTGTATCTTCGAAACACAAATGTGAAGAAAGCCTATTTTAATGAAATCTCAGAGATTTCGGTCCCTCCATTGAAACTCTGACGCTTCAAAATGTCCATTAAGAATTGTGAATCGAGCAGTTTAATCCAAGAAGAGACACGAGTGCTTTAAATTACGAGCAGATTTAATTTAGGCTTATTCACATATAAACTTAGTATAATTCACATACAAACATTGTTTGCTGATCATTCTGAATTTGGTTACGGAAGCAATGTTTATGTAATTACTGAGGTCAACAGCGCTGCTGTAACATCAATTGATTTAATTGCTTGGTCAGCAGGGGGCCCCTCAAACCTGCGGGGCCCTACGCATTTGCGTGGTGGTTAACAACACTACTGAGTGTGTCTGTGTATCTATTAGCAGTAGCAAGTCCATACTTGCTCTGCAGAAGCGTAACAGATCTAGTTCACCAAGACCAAATACATTAACATTGTCATATTCAATAACATGCTAAAACCATTCAGAGAGTCGTCATGATTGAACTACCTTTAAAGTAAATGAAATAAATTATACTCATGCTGATGATACAGTATGATTAATTCAACTCAGGTTTGGATTAAGGAACCACACCAAACCTTAATTCAGTTATTAGACATTTACAGTGTGATATTGCTTGGTATATCAGAATTTTAAACCACCATTTTCTTTTTAATACATATTCAACAGGCAATGGCTCAGACCAAAGTGACATCCAACCTTTATCATGCCACCTGCCCAGTGGACAGGGTACTAAGATGGTGCCCTCCTCAGGAGAGAGAAGATTTCCGCTTGGACAAGACCCTAATTCAGGACCCACAGGTCCTCAAGCTTGTGCAAACCAGCTACGACAGCAACCCAGCGGCCTGATCCGAATGGTGCATCAGCAAAACAAGCCTCAGTTCCATGGGACAAACAACCAGGGTGCCACTTTTCGATCAAGCACTGCGAGGACCAGTATCAGTCAAGACTCCCTGCTGGGGCAAAGACTGGGTGACATGAGCACCAATACCAGCAGGATGGACACTGCTTTGAGCTGGGCAACCAGTGCCAAACAGAGTGGAGCTCTACCAGGACTAGATGTCAAAAGGCTCCCTAATACAGTGACCCCACAAAGTGACATTAATTTTCCTCCGAGGTCTATTTGCCCACCGAACCAGGTGGCACCTCATTCTAGCCTGCTACCCATAAACCCTTCGATCAGAAGCTCTGCTCCCAGATCCAGTCAGTCTAGAATACCCCCACTGCCTGGGGTGACTTGCCTGACCCAGTCCTCCTCCGAACAGCAGGGTTGCCCGTCCACATTTGGAGGGCTGAGCCAAAGCTCAGCAACTTATCAGAACAACCGAGCAGGCCGGTTGACCTTTGACTTCCTACCGGAGGATGATAACACGGTACCAGGGTTAAACGCAGACTCTGATTTCATCGACTCCCTGCTTAAATCAGGTTCGAGCAATGATGACTGGATGAAAGACATCAACCTGGAGGAAATTCTAGGCGGACATTCGTAAAAGAACAGACTCAAAGCATGAGATTAAGAGCCTGGTGTGAAAGGCCTGTTAAAATATTTTATTATCCTTGTATTTGAGTGGAAAACAAATGTATTATATGTACTAGTATATTGTTGGGTCGTTTCTTCATATCTTCTACTAACATTTTGTAAAGTTTCACGTTCATTGCTTTAGTGTTTTTTGTTGTGTTTTTTTTTTTTTAAATGAACCACACACTACCCCCTATATTCATATCAGTTATCATTAAAATGCTGTGAGATTTCTGTTAGAGCTTTTGTTACTCCATTAGCAGAGATTAATGTAAAAGAAATGCCGTAATGGAGCCAGACACTTAACAAGCAGGCAGTTTGAAATGATCAATACTTTGCTTAATCTGGCTCTTATAGTTCAAGGTTATACACCTTAAATATTTGAACATTTAAAATACTATTGTGTGAAATGAAACGTTCAGATCTGTTTTGACTATCCATTCTCAAATTACATATCAACGGGTATTGAAAAAGAGCCATTTATGTATCATTTTATTACACACCTAAAAAGAGTAAAATCTGTAAAGGGAATAAACATATGCTTAGAATGTTAGATGTTGTTAACTGATAAAGTCAACCTTCTTTAAGAAAGACACAGCAAGTTTTGAAAGTTCTTATTGGTAATATTGTATTTGTACATCTGTATCTCAGTTATATGAAAGATATTTTTTCTATTTCTTTTCTATAATGCACTATAATTCTGTCATAAGTGTATATCATATTGTCAATTTAGCCTTTGATAATAAACTACATCAAAGAAGAACATTTACTGAACATTTTGACTATTTATTTCTTATATTTAATGTCAAATGAAAGTGAAGTACTGCAAGGCTCTGTCTTAGGTCCTCTGTTGTTATTACCAGATTCAGAAAATCTGATCATATCAGCCCTGATTCAACCATCAGTTATAAAATACTGCTATTTGTAAAGCTTTTAATATTGCAGCTCCGTAGTACCTAGGCAATCTTTGGTCACACTTTATACTAGGGGTCCCTAACTATGTACTTACATTTAAAAAAACAAACAAAAAAAAAACATACAATGTACATTTTGTGTTCATTGTAAAATCTGTAAGACTGTCGTTCATCTTCAGAACACAAATGAAGATATTTTTAATAAAATCTAAGCGATTTCTGTCTCTCCATAGACCGCTACGCAACTACCACTTTGACGCTTCAAAAAGTTAATAAACAGATCATAAAACAAATCCATATCAATTTAGTGGTTTAGTCCAAATGTTCTGAAGATACACAATCGCATTATATACGGAACATAATTAATTTAGGCTTTTATTCACATATAAACATTGATAAGCATAAACAGAAGCTATATAAAAATAAAATAAACATGTTTAATGCCAGATAGGAATCAAAGACTTGCAAGGCTTTGAATTAAGATCTTGACTTAAATTGATTAAACCCTGTAACTTGAGACATAAGCCTTTTCCATCATGACTTGACACTTGACTTGAGACCAGCGATTAAGTCTTGAGACTTGATACTAGCAACCCATATCAGATCCAAATGGAAGGACAAAAACAGTATGGAAGCTAGATCATATAAACTATAAACACCAGAAAAGTGGTAGACATCTATGGGACGTGTAAACCAGTTTTAAATATATTTCTGACAATCAAAAGATGTTACATATTTTTGGTTTTTCACTTTTGTTAAATGTTCATGTTTAAATGGTCAAATGGGAAGGCTGTTAATCATGTTATAAATATTCAATTCAAAATTAAAAGTTAAAATTAAGCCAGAATTAAAACCAATATCAGCCTATAATAATATGCTTTTAAAGGAGCATAACACGAGAGGTGGGCTAGATATCAGGTGCAAACCTCTTCAGAAAAAAGGCACGGTCCCATTCCAGTCAATAACAGCACCCTCCCACTTTGTCCTAATGGTCATTTCTACAGATGGAAACTTTTTCTCTAGGTCTCCCTGAATGTCTTTATTTTCAGCCTCCCAGTGATGAGAGTGTGTATCTGAAATACAAAAAAAGCAATAGAATTCTCTCTATATATATATATATTAAAAGTTTTGATTCACACAACTATATAACAGGCAAGCAGCATCAATGAGTAAGAGATATGAGTTTAGCTATTGACTGTACCTATGGTGAGCACTGTTGTGTTGAGCTGAGTCGGTTGGCCGTTGTAGAAGTAAAGTTGGAAAAGATGCTCCATCTTCCAGTCAGAGAGCAACGAACGGTTTGGGCTGAACAAAACACTGTAAGTGCCGTTGATGTTGCACACCCAGATAGGCAGCCTGGGGGTTTTCAGCATGCTGCCCACCTTAGGAAAAAAGGGATCCACTCAACATGAATGCTTTTAAAATATAATAGATAGAGTTATTTATTTAGGTAACACTTTACATTACTGTTCTTTGTTGTATTTATGTAAGGGAGGATAGCAAAATAAAGTAAACTGTGACATTATACTCCAAAATTCTTCATACAGTGGACTACCAGTAATATTTATAAAAATGTAGGACCAAAAATTATTCAGACAATTTGACCTGACCATGTTTTGCTTAAGTGTTTTTTCTTTAATTGCTAATGCGACCTTTTTACACCACAGGCTAAACAAAATTAAGCATTGCATAGTTATTGGTTTACCTAAATTGGTATCATCTAATTGTGTACTTAAATTTAACAGCTGACAGCTATTCAACCTAATTCATTTGTGAAACAGTCTAACTGTTGGATGGCCAAAACCAGTGAAATATCAACAGATTTGATAACTGAGTTCTTGTCATATTTTATTACCATTTTCTAAACTATAGCGAATAAACTGATAATGTGAGAAATGTTGAAGGTGTCTGAATAAATTTAGGTTTGACTGTATATATTTAGATTGAAGACTTATTTAAAACCTCCAAGTATGTCCAATTTCTTTTTTTACATTTACTCTTATCAGTGACATTTTTTTGAAAATAAGGCATTTCAATAACTGATTAATAACCTTTTAACTCATTACCATTAAAGTGACTACTAAACCTAAAAATTGGAGCCTGATAAATATGCTTTAGTGTGCAAAGTCTAGTGTGTTCTTCAATATTACATTTAAAGTTCATTTATTTTAAATGTTCTAAATTGCAACTTCATTACAAATGTTTAATTACAAATATTTAAATATAGAATAAAATTTACATTATTATAATTTTAGTTTACCATAAATGCTTATCAATACATTTGGCAGTATACTTTAAACATTTCAAAGACAATAGAATTATGACAAAGATGTACTTAGTCCTACTTGAGAGTAATTACAATTGTGCATGTCTACTTAACTAGGTCAAAGCTCTCTAAATTTCAGATGCATTTAAATAGAAAATTAAACCATTGCAATTGTCCAATAACATTACATTCATTATATTATTTCCACAAGTACTCTTTTTAAAAGTATTCTAAAGTCCTTGGAGAACCACTAGGGATCCATTTCAAGGTGCCTTAAATGATCTATTGTGTAGGGGAGAGGCGGGACGATTGAAACGCGGGACGGATGAAACATTGAGATTTCCTTGAAAACCACTCATGTCATGTACGTCAGATTTCGTCAGCATGTACAGCACGCAATGCCTGCCAGACCCGCGAAAACATTTATTCTTTACATCATTCCGTTTTAAAGTTAGAGCCGGAAAGCTGTTTTTGAGTGCAGAAAGTGAATTCTTTCTTTGGTACTTTTTTTTGACTGACAAGTTGTATTTATTGTTTCATGTCCTATTGTAATGATAATACGGCAGGTGTATTAGTACTCCAACACACCCTTAAGTGTGCAATATCAGAGTTTTTTTTAGTTTAAGGGAAAAACGGGTTTAACTGACAGGAGGCGCTGTCGGGACGGTTGAAACAGTGTTTAAACCGTCCCGACAGCGCATCCTTCCAGTTAAACCTGGTCATAAAACCGCTGTTAATGTGGTCACACGGTGTTTACGTGTTTAAGCTTTGAATAAAAAAGTGTTTTGCAATAAATAATGAAAACACATTACATCTGTGATCATTGTGACATGAATTTGACCTGTTCATGGTTATTTAGCCTATAGGCTGTTCATAGATGG
The DNA here is from genome assembly GCF_965113295.1 of Leuciscus leuciscus. NCBI lineage: Eukaryota > Metazoa > Chordata > Actinopteri > Cypriniformes > Leuciscidae > Leuciscus > Leuciscus leuciscus. The sequence continues at coordinate 33,572,429 of NC_138733.1, forward strand.
TTATTTACCCTATACGGTTCATAATTCATATAGGCTACTGTTCCTTGACTTGTGATTCTTTTAATACAAATTCATTTTCAATTACGCAACACGTTATCTTTTTAATAATCATCAATAGGCCTATTGTGCAATCTTCAATAAATTTAATTTAGCCTATCGTCTTCCGGTTGACCTCGTTTTCTTCATAATAACAGGCTATTCAACTAGCAAACACTCGATATGACTCAAGAAAGAGATGTAAGAATATGAATTGTGAACGGATTTGTCTGTCTTCGTCAAAATAGCCTATAAGAAAGAGCACGCAAAATGCGAATAGGCTTATCGCCTATTTTTTTATATGACGACAGAACAAAATTGTTAATATGAACCTTTAAATAAAAAAAATATATAAAAAATATGTTTGTAACAATATCTACATAACTTACTTGTCAGGTATTGTTCATAAAATCAGGCATTAGATGAATAGTTGCCGTTTAAACTGTTATGTTTCATCCGTCCCACCCCTGTGTTTCAACCGTCCCGCTCAGGCGGGACGATTGAAACAAAGCACAACTACTGTTCAAAGTAAATTTTTACTTAAATCATTATATATTTGTACCGAATAACACATGATACTAACAGAACACATATGTGAGTTGTTGATCACAAAAACAAAAATAATCTATCTGTAACCTTATCTTAGAAAACGACGTTTATCTGAAAAGTGTTTCAACCGTCCCGGCTCTCCCCTACTCAAGAATGTAAGCTTCAATGGATCCATTTCGTACAGTGTGTTTCTCAGAGAACTGCCCTTGTTTTTGAAAAGTGCCTAGAAATTCTCCAAAGGGTTTGATCAGTGTGGCTCAAGTATCTTGTCATTTACAGCATTTATTATTCGGTTACCCAAGTTAGCATACTGCAAAGTTTGCAGAGAAAGTAAGATCCCAAAGATGATGGGACAAAAACCCAGACTGTTCTGACAGAGAAATACTGTACACTTCCATTTTCTGTACATGGGAAAGGTGACAAATCCCCCAAGCCCTCTTGAAAACACATAGGATGGGTACTGTACCAGGGGGAGCTGTGCATGCTTGACTTGTTCTCTGTTCCAGAAGAGATACCCAACATGACTGCGAGTCAGAACCCCGTGGAGCGGGTGGGCGAGCGGTTGGTCTTTCTCATCGTTCAGTGACGTACCGTTGAAGACGTGAGGGGAAGCACGGCCGGTCAACAGCAGGTTTAACAAAGCCTAATACATACAGAGACAATATGAAGCAATTAAATAGCTACTAAAAAGTCGCAGGGACAAAAGACAAAAAAATAAATTAAACAAAAACTTTACCTGTCGACAAACAAAGTTCCCCAAGCTCAAATGCAAAAGATGAGCTGTGGTACAATCGAAGTCTGCTCGTATCCTACAAATTCAGACACTATGCTTAATTCATTCACTCATTTCATTCAATTTTGAGGTAAAATCTTGAGGTATTTCTCTGACACTGGAGATGTGTGTTATAGTGTTTACCTTCAAGTGCAATTATTAACGATATTATTAGTGATGGTATTATTGATCCTTAAAAATATTACCTAAATACTCTACCAATTCAAAAATTAGGCGTTGGTCAAATATTTTTATGTTTTTGAGAGATGTTATGCTCACCAAGGCTACATTTATTTGATCAAAAATACAGTAAAAAAAAGTGATATTGTGAAATATTATTACTATTTTAATCTTTTTTTCCCCTCTGATTTTTAAAAGTAACTTTTTTCTAACATTTGTAAAAGTATTTGGCCCAGTGGCTCAGTGGGTAGCACTGTCGTCTTATAGCAAGAAGGTCCTCGGTTCGAGTTCGAGGCTTTTCATGTGTGTGTGAGTCATGTAATAGGGAGGGCTGGGGAAAGACCTGGCGACCTACCATGGAAAAAAATAAATTTCCAAGAAAAATCATGGACAGTGTCTCACGTATGGCAAGAGATGGCCCACGAGTCGGATACGACTGAAATGGTGATTGAATGAATGAAAAGTATTTACTGTCACGTTTGATCAGCCAGGATTTCTTGCTGAATATAAATAATAATTTCCTTCAAGAAAACTTTTGAAAGGTTGTGTATTTCTGTGGACATACCTGTCAATAGTCCTGGAGAAGACAAGGCTGTACAGAAAAAGTATAATTCCATGGCTTCCTTCTTCCTTAAACTACAAACATTCAGGTCAAAGTTATTAATACAACATAAAGGCAAATGTGATGCATAATATAAAGCATTAATCAAACAGTATTTCCTAAAAAAAATTATAATAATTTGTAATAAATAAATTTACCCACACATTGGATGTGCTCACATATAAAAGATCTAACATCTTCTTTCTTTTTAAAGGTGAAAAGGTGCAACTGTGGAATAAAAAAAAAAAAAAAACATTAAACAATTACAACATAGGCTATTTACAGTGTTTGGGAAAGTTACTTTTAAAAGTAATGTGTTGCAATATTGCATTATGGCAAAAAAGTAACTGTGTTACTTGGTTACTTTTTGCATTACTTTTTCTCACCTGGGCTGGACTTGCTTGTTAATTTTTGAAAAACCAAAACAAATTTTTTTTTGGCTAATATAAAGGCCCTTTTACACCAAAATTGTAAAACATAAAAAAAAGTTACTTCAACATAAAAAAAAAAAAGAGAAAACACAAATGTGAAGTTTACCGAAAGTGATTTTTGCTTAGTATGGTTGAATTGGATCATCAAAGGTCAGTAGCAAAGACATTGCTTAATAAAGTGATATTAAATACATAAAGTATATTTGTGTTATTAAACATTTAATTATTGCAGGTTTGCTTAATAGTTTGCATTTCACTGTTTTTATTTATTTTGAGCGATACTGAATGTGTTTTTGTGCAAGTGAGAGTAAATGCATGTTCACATTTAGTCTAGAACTCCAATAATCATCATGTTCACACAATTTACTGCATTACTTTACTTGTTACTTGAAAAAAGTCATCTGATTACATAACTCACATTACCCCCCAACACGTACCCTCTCTGTGAAGCTGTCCAGTTTGTAGTCGAGGTGGGGGGTGAAACAGCGCTCTGACGTGACCAAGGAGACGGTAGCCGTCTGCTCCTCGCCAGCTGTCCATAAGATGTCAGCTAGAGCGGCTGCCAGCGCCCTCCTCTGCTCCTTCTCCCCGACCTCCAGCAGACTGAGAGAGAGAGAGAGAGAGAGAGAGAGGGACAGACAGAGAGAGAGAGAGAGAGAGAGAGAGAGAGAGAGAGAGAGAGAGAGAGAGAGAGAGAGAGAGAGAGAGAGAGAGAGAGAGAGAATGCAAGTTGTTCCTAATGAAAATCTGAAATCATCCCCTCTGCTATAATTATATTCCATACAAAATGATACAAACTTGATGACAACAACAAACCTTTGCATTGTGCACACGGAGTTCCCTGGCTGGTTGAAGAGCAAGCATTTAATAATATGAGCCTGAACAACCATCTGAATAGCACTGGCTCCTCCCTGCAAGAGAACAGCCAGAGAAAACACTGTTTGGGCTCACATTTAGTAAATTTCTCTTACAAATTATCCATGTTATTGAGTAATTTCTACATTATAAATTATTTTAAATGTAATTGCCTTTTCAGAAGGCAGGATATTTTCATATTAATGAAAAAACTACAACAAACATGAATATAATTCATCCAAAAGCCATAATTAAAACTGTGTGTACCAGCGGCCAGTAAATGCAAGTACACATTTTATATATTTAAAGGGATATTTCAGGCAAAATTGTGCATTTTGTTATTTATTTTTCTCATGTTATTTATTTCATGTCATTACAAACCCGTGGTAAACATCCAATACAAATAAAGATGATAAAGTTAAAATATTCTGCCTAACTTCTAAATGCATGGGTTTGGAACGACCTGAGAGTGACAATCACAGAATTTTCAATTTTGGTAGAACATTCCCTTTAGCATCACTTTATAACTTTTTTTTTTATAAATTTTTTTTTTTTTAAGAAAATTATACTTTTAATTAGCAAGGTTGCATTAAATTGATCGAAAGTGACAGTACAGATATTTACAATATTAAAACAGATTTTTGTTTCAAATAAATGCTGTTCTTTTGAACGTTCTCTTCAAAGAATCCTGGGAATATGTATCCTGGTTTCCACAAAAAAGTTTTCAACAGTGAAAGATATTTTTTTCGAGCAGAAAATCAGCATATTAGAATGATTTCTGAAGGATCATGTGACACTGAAGACTGGAGTAATGATGCTGAAAATTCAGCTTTACCATAACAGGAATAAATTATTTTTAAAATATATGAAAATAGAGACAGTTTTAATGGTATGCAACACTAAATGTTCAGTTTATGAACCATTTCATGAGCAATGCAAGAGTTTTTTTTGTTAAATTTGCAATCGTTTGATGCAGAAATGTAATCTTGAACCAGTTGATGGAGGGCTATTTATATAATTGTGCTTTCTCATGGTATCCTAATGCCAGTGTGTAATCTGCTAATGAATGGTAGCCTATGTGCCACACTTCACTACCTGAGGATAATGGGAAACATATTTACTTAGCGTACCAATGATCTGTGGTTAAGAAAGTGGCAACATTTCAAGCTCATTATACAATAATGAGGTGGCGGGAAGTGATGCAGTATTCAGACAATGCTGTCGGGCTAATCAAACAGAAACATACTGAGTCATGGCTTCAACATGAAAAGAGGTGATCTACCAAAGCTCGTAACACAACCCTTCTTCACTGATATAACTTGCAGTTCTGGCAAAGGGGAAGTAACTTTATTAACGTGATCATGCATAAGTGATCATCAACTGTCTCAAGTTTGTGCTTTACTAGAAGTCTTTTTCCATTTCCAGCATTAGCAGGCATTTTGAGAACTTCTGAGCACTTTTAAGTTCAAACTGCGTTTAATATAAATTTAAACTATAATTTAGTTTTATTAAATTGTAAATAACTTGCAATTGAGTGTATGAAGATTTAATTTTATTTCATATTCTTTTAAAGTATATTATTTCCGTAATAAGAATGTGTACTTCTTTTTCACAATGTTAACCAGCAGTATATTGTACACTGATTCCTGGTCTGTGATTATTTTAAAGTGGATTTTAGTACGGAGCCCTGTACTAAATTATTGCAAACGTACAGTATATCACTCCAAATTTATCTTCCTTTTACCATTTTCATCATAAGAAGTCATCCAATTTTGTTTCATAATGTTTTTCATTTGCCAATTTTTTCTAGGTATACACTTTCCCCTCAAAAACACATTTAATGAGAAAGGTGCACATTTGTGTCTTCATCAAGTAATTTAATATGAATTTTCAAATCTGAATGTTTTGAAACAATATCCTACCAGTTTCCAGTGGTTTATAGCCAAAACTATCACAATAACAGATGAATGACAGATAAAGTCCAATCTCATACTCACCCTCTCAGTCTCCAGAGCATATGATGTATCAGAGAAAGGCTCACGAAACTTGAAGAATGATTTCTTCCACTCGTAGTTGAATATATGGAAGGTGTTCCCAAATAAAATACTTCTTAAACTCTGTATGAGTGATAAAGCAAAATGAAATGTCAAAATTATCAAAATTAAAAAAATGTAAACGTAGTACATTTAGTTATTTATTTAGGATAAAACTCATAATTACATTTATTTCTATAGCACATTTAAAAACAGCACATATTGGCCAAAGAGCTTTGCATAAACAGCTTAGACTAGTCTTACAAGTTAGCCCTTTTTTTTTTCTTCAAGACTGTTAATAAGTCAGTAACATAAAAACGTAGATTAGTCTAATTTGATACCAAAAAGTAAGACTGATTACCCAACACAGTTAGTTGGTCAGACTAGCTCTTAAGATACAAGTCTTAATGTAATGGCAATGTTCCCTTTTGTTCCCAGACACTATGGGGACGTGCCCTCGCAGAACCCCAGTCTGATGCACGTGTACAAACACACCATTCTAGCTCTCTGTCCCCCTAAGCAAGTGGACTGCTCTACTGGCTGAGCCATGGTTGCTATGTTGGTGATGGAGAGGCATCTGTGGCTTATTTTTTTCAGGGATTAAGCAGTCAGATAAAGCTGTCCTCCTCGATGCCTGTCTGGACCTTGGGACTGTTTGGCACTGACACTGAGACGGTGGTGGACAGGTTTAGAGAGGCAAGAACGCAGTCGGCCGCCTTTGGGAAGTATATCCCTCGCCGGGTTCAGGCCCCTCCAAAATAGTCTACGCCCTGTCCAGGATCAAGTTCCTGGAGAGAAGATCAGAAGGAAAGTGTGGCTCCGAGGAGAGGCGATGTGATAGCTGAAAGCCACACACAGATCGAGGAGTTGTGGGTGCAGCGAAGAAAGAGGAGAGTGATTGAATGGGGCTGAGGCCCAAGCTCTCACCCCTTTTTTCATTCTCTTATATCGTCTGTGCTCTTTCAAGGAATGAGTTCCGGGGGAGAAGAGCAAAGGCGAGTGTGGCTAAAGGTAGCTTTCCTTCTGATGAACTGGGAGCGAAGAGAAACCATAATAGAGAAGCCACACACAAAGATCTGGGTGCTGTGAAAAAAAAAAAAAGGAAAATGATTGAGTTGGGTAAGGCCCAAGCTCTCAGCCCCTTTTCACCTCCTCCAGGTTTGGACATTGAGTGAGGTTATGCTCCTTCTCATTGCCCATATTGTAAGATGTGGGACATGGGCTTAGCTGAGGCCCTGTCTATTTACTGGTAGCTCAGCTCTCTGGAGTCTAGACTCTTCTGGAGCATGGCTCGGACTCGTTTAGATTCCTTTTTTGAGCATAGAAGCTTCAGGACCTTCTTAACACTGTTATGGGAGCAATATGTTGCAAGGGTACTGCTCGCCTATTGACACTTTAATGGCTTAGGTCTACAAGCTTACTGCTTAGGTTGTTAGTTTGAGAAGTACAAGCAGGTATTGGTAAGCATGGCGTAGTTGGTATGGCGTCCCCATAGCATCAGCAACTGACACAGAGTCTTGTTCCCTTGAAAGGAAATATGTCTAGGGTTACGCATGTAACCCCGGTTCCTTGAGAAGGGAATGAGACACTGCGTCACGCTGCCATGCATCGGGGATGCCCGCGCGTTTTCCTTTAGACGATACGAATTTGATATGTTCACAGGTTCCCTTCTTATACTCTGGGGTGCGCCTTGCAATGTCATCACACTGCGTCTGCCATTGAATAGTGTGTCTCAGACACCGGGTCCCATGAGGAACATCCCCATAATGTCAGCAGCTGACACCGTCTCATTCCCTTTTCAGCGAGCCAGAAGGTTCCTTTACCAAATATTTTTCGTTATTGACAAATTTAAGCAGTGATGGAAAAAAGGACATCCATCATTTTGATAGATTACGTTGAGGGTGATCTATTGTAGTTTGTAACTAATTCCCACTCCTGTCCAATTGATGACAATAGTGCATATTCATTGGCAAAATGATCTTGAATCGTCTCATCTTTGTCACCGCTGCATACAGTTGCAAAAATATCTCAGCAGCTGAGTGTGAGAAGTTTCTTAAAACGGCCAAATAGTTGTGATATTGTTCATAAAGGTGAAAAAATAGGAACTGATGCAGTGGAGGATGAAGGATAAATAGACAACATTTATCAGACACTGACAGCTGTTACGGAGCAACCAAGCGGCAACAAGGAGGTCAGAAGGGAGTAGGAGTTCACGTGGCTGAGGAGGGAAGGTGGCAAAATATTCTGCGACATCTGTAGAAAAGCTAACATGAGTAACGGATTTGTCCGAGGGTGCACGACGATTCAGAAATCCGCTTTGAATGATCACAAAGGTAGCCATATCCACATCAAAGCTTCATGGGTGGTCAACCAGAGCGTGGCAATGGTCAAGCATATCGAAAAATCCCAGGCTGCCTGTAACAAGGCATTACAAACACAGTTTAAGGTTGTGTTGTATATGGCAAATACAAATACCCCAACCACCAATACCCTAACCTAATACACCTCTTACAGTCTGCTGGGTGTCCAAACCTGAACAGTGCACACACATACACCCACCACGACACTGTCAGTCAGATGGAGAAGGCTATAGCAATGACCATAAATAGCACGGTGGATGATCGCATCACCAACAGCAGATACTTCAGGATAATAGATGATGAAACAACTAATATCACAGTTGAGAAAATGCTGATCATATACCTGGCACTTCAGTAGAGAGAGAGCCTGAAACTGTGTTCATTGGAAATCATGTAATACCCTCTGGCACTCCAGAATGCATCACAACAAAAATAAAAGATGTGTTGTCAGGCCGTGATGTAGCTATGGATCGGGTAGTGGACTGGGAAGTGATGGAGCGAATGTGATGCTGGGTCGAAAGGCCTGAGTTGCGCAACATCTTCGTCAGAATGACTGTCCCTACCTCATAAATCTTCACTGTGGTGCGCATTCTGGCTGTCTGTGATGCCTTCACATGTATACACATTTTACAAGAATTTCCCAATTCGAACAAAACGATTAAACGAACTCCTAAACGAAATGGAGGAACACGACATGTTGAGCCTAAAACAACCATCGGCAACATGCTGGCTGTCATTGGAGAGGGCAGTTAAGGGCATACATGCCAACCGGGTTATGGTATTGGAGTTGAAGGAGGAGGAAAATGCAAGAAACTGCCCAGTAGCTAGAAGTATTAGAAAGCGCATCCAAACATACACATTTCCTGCCCTAACTCACCTGTTGTCTGATGAACCGTATGAATCTTACATTCCAAAAAGATGATGTTAAAGGGATACTCCACCGTTTTTTCCATATTAAACTGTTATTCCCTTAACTAAGACGAGTTGATATACCTCTCTCATCTCAGTGTGTGCACTTAATCGCTCTGGCGCGCGGCGACACTTTGATAGCACTTAGCTTAGCCCAGTATATTCAATGGTATCTAACAGCAATGAATTTAGAAGTGACCAAACACATCAACGTTTTCCCTATTTAAAAACAGTTACACGAGTAGTTATACGATCAAGTATGGTGACACAAAATAAAACGTGGCGCTTTTCTAAGCGGGTTAAAAAGGATAACTATAATGTATGGCGGAATAGCACTTTTGGGAATACTTCGACTCGGCGCAGTAAAAAGTCACGCCTGATCCTCTTCCCACTATTGACTATTGACAGAAGTGAGAGGGAGAGGATCAGGCGTGACTTTTTACTGCGCCGAGTCGAAGTATTCCCAAAAGTGCTATTCCGCCATACATTATAGTTATCCTTTTTAACCCTACTTGGTCGTATAACTACTCGTGTAACTGTTTTTAAATAGGGAAAACGTTGATGTGTCACTTCTAATTCATTGCTGTTAGATACCATTGAATATACTGGGCCAAGCTGAGTGCTATCAAAGTGTCACCGTGCGCCAGAGCGATTAAGTGCACGCACTGAAACGAGAGAGGTATGTATCAACTCGTCTTAGTTAAGGGAATAACAAAGTTTAATATGAAAAAAAACGGTGGAGTATCCCTTTAACATCTTACACAACCAACCTGTTTTGAACATGACCCTTGCTAGCCTAGAGGACTTGATGAATGGGCCAGGTGAGACAGAATTCAACAAGTCATTACAAGATGGCAAGTTCTGTGGCATTACGCTGACACAGGCAGAACTTTTCAGTTTTGCGCACTGAGTCCATCACGGAGCTCACCAAATCTATCAGAAAAAGATTCCTTTTGGAGCATGTGGGGTCTCAGAGCACTGTACTCAATGCATTTCGATATCCAGGTGCTGACAGCGCATTGAAGAGCTTTGGGCTGGATGCTTTGGAGAACGTCTGTGACCACTACGGGACGCAAAGGGGTGCAGTTGAGCCACTGGTGCAGAAGGAGCACATGCTGCACAATTTCCTCCTGGTGAAGCGAGTGCGTGCAGGATCGGGAAATCTCACATTCAGAGAGTCCTGCAAACGTCTGATCACTTCCCCGGTAAAAATATTTCCCGACTACAAAACTTTGGCTGAAGTGGTTCTAGTAATTTCGGTCTCCAATGTGGCAGCAGAGTGCGGTTTCAGCCTCCAGAACAAAATTAAAACTGTCACGAGAAGTCGTCTTTCAAAGGCAATTTGCCTCTGCATCAGTCTCCCTTGATGAGTTTGATTATGCACAGGCGAGCACCCAGTTTAAGTCGATGCGGACCAGGAGGAAGATTTGAGTTCAGGGCAGGCAGATAGGCCTACAGAGCATCGATTGAATTTAGTTCAGTTAATTTGTTACGTTATGTACTTATTGTAGTCGGAATTATATTTTGTTATTTATTTGAGTTGTTTAAATCTGCCAATTCATGCACAAAATGTCGTGTTTTAATTGCCTCTGCTGTCAGTGTGGAAAACACATTCAAAATGATGGACAATGAGAAAGTCTAATACGACCTCTGCCCAAGAGGTTTATGCAACTAGCCCCGGGACCTAACAATTCATACAGCTTAAGAACATGAGACCAAGTACAAAACAAATACATACATAAATTACAAAAAATGAAACAGTGAAACACAAGTGAAAAGAGATGTTTCTTTTGGTGAGATTTGAAAGCATCAAGAGTGGTACAGAATCTAATATAGAGAGGTAAACTGTTACAGAGATGAGGAGCTGCAACAGAAAAGGCCCCATCTCCTTTCCATTCTAGACAAGACTTAAGAATGGTTAAGTAATCGTTTTCTGAGAAATGCTGAAAAAGAAAGTGGTTCAGACTGAGCACCACAACACACTTGTAGCCAATCAGCAGTAGGGGGCATGTCACTCATGATGGGGGAGCAAAACGAGTGAGAGAGAGATTTGAAGGAATACAAGAGAAAGGGTCAGAGGAATATCACTGGAAAAAGAAGCGTTATGATCAGGCAAGAGCTTTAGGACCCACGTTGATATTAGGAAAGGTTTCCAGCGCTGGAGAGACATAAGCGGGAAGGTCTGAAAACAGACGGCGGGTTGCTTTGTTTCTGCTCTATACGCGAGTAACACTGGTTTTGCTGTGTTTCATAGAACCAAGATATGCTTTTGTTGTAATGTTAGCTATAGTAACAGGACCGTTTTGAGTGTCTGGAGCTGATGTGTTGCTGCCGATTTATTTTTCACAAAGCATTGTTTTGCTTCGCTTGAACTATGATTAAGAGTCAACCACTCTTGCATTTCATGTTCATGCATTTTAGAGGCTGAATGTTTGTTTGGGTCGATTTCAAATATCAACAGTGTTTCTCAGAAATCACTTACTGCACCTTTAAACTCTGTGAAGATCTTAACGGTCTAGACTCTAGACTCTAAAGCAGGGGTCGGCAACAGCCAAAACTGGCCCGCCAGCAATAATATCTGGCCCGCGCCAGCAGCCAGATTATCTTGATAGCGGCTGGTTCTGAAATAGATCTGTCATAATAGCAACAGTTACTCACAATCACTTCGTCTTTAGTGATTTTGCCTTCAAAATAAAAGTACGAGAACGTTTTTGAAGCAGTGTTTTCATTTTAAATAATAAAAAAATCTGTGGATAGCTAGACACACCTTTAAAATAGCCGTCATGAAATGTCTACTATATTCTTTGCAAACAGCGACAACTTTGTTGCTGATAAGACACACCAGCTTTGCATTCACTAAACTAGGTAGGATGAACGCATAGTTGTCTTTCCATTCTATTTTGTATACCCTATTTTCGCTGTCAACTTTCCTCTTTAGATTCTTTGATATTGCCATTTTCTCTCACCAGCTAGCTTAAATGTTAACATCCCTCTGCATACGACGTAGTAGCATACCTCCAGCACGCAAACAATAATAATATTTTTTTTAAATGCAGTTTAGCACGTGAGGATGCCAAGGAATAATTCTAAGTGTAAAAGTAGGCTACGTCAAATAATTATTACAATAAGTTAGGCTCCATTGTGTAAGAAAATTACAATGATACACATTTATCATTCACAATATGGAAAGAGGAAATAAAAAAAATAGCTTGTTAAGAGCATGACTCAAACATGCCATTAATGGGCTTATTCAAGACCTCTTTTATTTATTTATTTATGAATGGAGTTATTTTTATCCATTCCGCATCTCCCACGTATGTGTTGGAAGATGCCGCAATATATAGGGAGACATGTGGGTCAGACATGATTTTGACCACTTCATTAAGTTTTGTTTTATAGAAAACCTTTCTTTAAAGTGAATTTTGTTTTGTTACTTCATTTTAATCAATTTTGCCTGGATTTAATAAATAAGAAGCAAATATACTCTCTATAGACTATAGACTCTATAGACTACTCTCTTATGTAATCCATATGACATGTGCATTTCTCTCTATAGGTGCGTTCCCTATTGCGGTCACTATTGAAGCCAACACTGACACAGAAGTTAATTAATAAACAATTAAAATGTCTACTTGCCATATTTGAAACATTCATAATCATTACTTTTGCCAGTTCTTTGTGACAGCTTTTAGGTGCGTAATTGGCAGGGTCACCCTCTGGTTACATGAACGAGTCACCCCCGCATCAGCACCGTCCGAAAACATGGGATTTTTTTAGACAATAATCGCACAACCTATTCGATATTATATAATTAAATCAACTAATCGAATATTCGAAAATAGTGACTCATCCCTAGTCACTAGTGCTTTATTAATTTATCCAGTGTAAAACCCGGACACCGCCACACAAATGTGGCTTTTTGTTAATGACTGTCCTACTACAGAATTTAACACAGAGTAACAGCTCACTACCAGTTACAAAAGACACTGTAACAGTCTGTCACAGGCAATTCTAGTTGCATTTTTCATCAATTCATTTCTTAAATTATCCTTTGACTATGTTCTGGGCGCCATCTAGTGGCAAATTGTTATAATTTTTTGGCCCGATGCCAAACTTACTTGCCGACCCCTGCTCTAGAGTCTACTCTATGTATTCTGCTGAAGAAGTTCAGTAATATATGCCATTTAAACCCTTAAAAACAGATAGTAAAATCGTATATATTGACCCAAAGGAGGAATGCTAACAAAACTCCCAACACGCAGATTCAGCTATTGAAATGCGTTGTGTAATATAATTATTTCATTTAAATATCTTATAATCAACATTATTCTTTTTTTTTTTATGTTTTATGGATTTTTGAAGAAAAGGTGAAGAAAATATTTAATATATTTAAAGGTTATAGGGTACTTACTGGCCAAATTCAAAATAGCCCAGCCCCAAGATTCACCCATGTTCTGTAAATCTACCAAAGCGGAATAAGCAGTAGTTACTATACACTTCTACCGGTCAAACTTTTGGAATAATAAAGATTTTTAAATTGTCTTATTCTAATTAGGCTGCGTTTATTTGATCAAAAATACAGTAAAAACATTAATAATGTGAAATTTTTACAATTTAAAAGAACGGTTTTCCATTTCAATATATTCTAAATGTAATTTATTCCTGTGATCAAAGCTGAATTTTCAGCATCATTATTCCAGTCTTCAGTGTCAGATGATCCTTCAGAAATCATTCTAATATATTAATATGATGAGCATACGAGACATCTTTCAAAAATCTTAATTACTCCAAACTTTAGACAAGTGTTGAATGTTTATTCTAAAACGCCCACAATAACCTGATCTATTGCTTGAAGTCCTAATAAATAAGTCATGAGTCTATATCCCGTCTTTTGTCTTCGGTACATGCGCGCGCACACACACACACACACACACACACACACACACACACAGCACAAGTCTGTTGTGAGACACATGGGAGGCAAGAGAGCGAGGGTCAAGTGACAGGGTCATGTTCCACAACTCACCACTGCCAGCTCTGGTGACACTGGTTGCCCACCCAGACTTGGAGACACCGCGAGGGTTTGAGGTATGGAGTACGGCACAGTGAACAGGCTGTTTGGTGCACTGACGTGATGGGCCGAGGTGGCAGGTCTGGATGAATCGTCACTGTCCTCATCAGCTTTGATCTTCTCACTAGGTCTCTGTACACGTGATGAAGAGTGTGAACATTTAGCAGAACATTGCTCTTAGCAAAAACAAGTCTAGTGAAGAAACATGATTACAAAATTATAATACAATACAATATAATACATAAAAAGTGAAAATGTGCAGTTGTTACAGAAAATTGTACCTTCGAAGCATATTCCAAACATTTGAAATAATTAAGATTTTTAGACAAGTATATGCTCACCAAAGCTGCATTTATTTGATCAAAAATACAGTAAAACTATAATATTTAAAAATATTATTACAATTTAAAAGAAGTTTTCTATTTGAATATGTTTCAAAATGTAATTTATTCCTGTGATCAAAGCTGGGTTTTCAGCATCATTACTCCAGTCCTCAGAGTCACATGATCCTTCAGAAATCATTCTAATATAATGATTTGCTGTTCAAGAAACATTTATGATTATCAATGTAAAAAAAAATTGTGCTGCCTCATATATTTGTGGAAACGGTGATGCTTTGAAAAATAAAAAAAAACTGAAGAAAAAAAACAGCTTTTTGAGTAGAAATCACTTTTGTAACAAAAACATTTCTTTACTGATACTTTTGATCAATTTAATATGTCCTTGCTGAATAAAAACATTTGTTGTTGTAAAAATAAATCTTACATATGCTGAAAATTCAGCTTTGATCACAGCAATAAATTACATGTTAAACCATTCAAACAGAAATCTGTTCTTTTAAATTGTAATCGTATTTTATAATACTATAGTTCTTACTGTATTTGTTCAAATAAATGAAGCCTCTGTTAGCATAAGAGAGTTCTTTAAAAAAATACTAATAATTTTTTACAACTTTTGACCAGTAGTGTATATTAATATACATCTTATTGCTTTCTCTTTCTATTCTCACCCTCTTCCTGAACTGTGAGCACAGCTTTTCATAGAAAACTTCAATATTAAAGGTACAATATGCAAGAATTTTTTGCCGCTAGAGGGCGCTACATTCCAAACAACAACAACGGCGTAGCTTGATGACGATGTGAAGGAGCGTGGAATGATGGGAACTGTTGTTTTCAACTCCACCGTGGATGTAAATCAGTCAGACGGGAATCGAAAAATCATGTTCATGGATGAGGCTAAGTTCTATTTTTATAAATGTTGCGTTTAATGACATGCTTTTTGTGGCGAGGGGGGCGTGGTTCAGCGCGGTCTGTAATGGGAGAGAGAAGAGACGAGCAAGTAGGTCAAGTGCAAATGACGAACACCTGTGTCTTATTGCAGTGATCGGCGTAGAGAGACCGCTTATAAGCCGCGCTGGAACGAGAGAGAGACTGAAGAGAAAATTGGACGCAGAGAAAGAGAACCGGTGGATCCGAGCTCTCATTTTTGAACTGTTTTGTGCCGTTGCGGTTGCCACGGTGAATGCGCGACTTTTGTTTGTTTTGCTTTATTTTAATAAAGTACAAGTCCCAGTCACGCCGACCCCTGTCTTCTTCCTTCCTGACTCTTGAACCTCATCACACTTTTATTTCATTAAAATGAATTAACCGCAAGAAAAGTAAGGTTTAATACTACATTGGTTATCATAGATGTTACTGTATGTCGAATTCATTGTTGTGATAACGCTGCGCAGTTTTACGTGTTCTAAACAATTGTTGTAAAAGTACATTCGAACATACCCACATCATTTGCCAAAATACTGATTAATCTTTATGTATAACACATGCTATGTTTATTTACATGGCCATAAACACCAGACGTGATAAACAATGTCAATAAACTAAACACAAATCTAAAGCAATAATACTTTCCTTACATAAACATAACTATTACCGAATGCTACATTTGGAAAATATAAAATTAAGCATGCTTTGTCGACAGAACCAGCTGCAATCGGTAAAGAATAATTGTGGACCATAACGACTGCAAGAAACAAGCTAAAGTTTGTAGCTTGATAGACGCTACAACTACAACTTCCGCATTTGTCCAGGACTCCACGCAGTACGAGCGGAAACCGAGGGTGACGCGGATATGACGCAATTGACTGGCGACTCCCAGCTCACCCCTGCTCTAACGCCCCGTTTCCTTGGTTAAAATCGCAATTTTCTCACGATTTAAAAATAGTTGGAAAAATGTGGGATATTGTAAGTAATCAACTTAACAAAATATATAAACACTGGCCTTGAGATTTTGGGATATTTTAATGCAAAATTCTTACATATTGTACCTTTAACATAAATCCCAAAAGCACAGTTACTAATCTTAGGAATAGGATGATACCAGGTTTGTGCTGAATGAGCCATCAGCGGATCTGAACTCACATCTTGGCTTCTCTTCACTTCCTCTTGAAGAAGCTCTATGTAGCTCAGTCTGGAGTGCTGCAAACTCTTGATGGTTTGCAGAAGGTCCTGGTAATCCGTCATGACTGCTCTACATGCACTGTACTATTGCATGCAGATTCGATTTCACACATGGCATTAACAATATGCCCAGTAAAATGCCTTCCAGTTGATGTGGTACCAAAGCCACACAGCTCTCCTCCAGTCTGTGATACTGAGTTTGTTGAGAGGATGGCAGTCACACAGGCACATCCATACACTCGTCTGATTGGCTGACTGTATGTCATGGGAGAAATGACATGCAGCCACCTGAGAGCACAGTGTCGCCGGTATCAATTATAGAAAAATCAGACTGAACCACGTGAGAAGGACATTGACACAGGGTACGTTACATTTCCGATTGCAAGACTTAGGGGATATTCACACAGATATGTCCAACTGCATGGAGCACAACAAAATGTATCAGAACACAAGTATTAAGACATTTTTAAATGTTTAGCCGTTTAAAAGGAATAGTTCACCCAAAAAAAAACAAAATTCTGTCATAATTTCCAAACACTAGTGCCATTTCAAAATGCATTACTTTTTTTTTTCTCTCAAAGAAGAGGCAACATTTTATAGAACGTCATTTATATTCCAATGTACCATCCCAGCTAACAAAAATGTTCTAAAAACGTTTTGCTTACGTTCCCATTAAGTTATGAAAATGTTATTTCTGAATGTTCTGAACGCCCTAAACGTCCAGTAAAAACATTTAAAATAATCTTGGTTATGCAAAAGTTAAGGGAAGGGAACATTCCCTTTTATCATTTTGCAAACATTATGGGAACATTCCTTTGAAATGTTCTCTAAACAAAAGGTTACACTTTATTTTAAAGTGACGTAGTTACATTGTACTCAAATAACTGAGTAATATGAATTAACTACATGAACTCTAGAGAGTACGGTTAGGGTTTGGTTTAGGGTTAGTTACTTGTATTATACATAATCTACTGTTCTTACTATAGTAAGTAGCCTACATGTAGTAACGTGTAACTACGACACCTTACAATAAAGTGTTATCAAACAAAATGTAAAAAAAAAAATTGTGCTAACGTTTTGAGAACATTAGGGGTTAAACACCAGATAACTTAGAACGAACGTTCTATTAGCCTACCGTAACTGGAATAATGTATGTAGGCTATAACTTTGAGAAATACTTGTTGATATTTCTTTTTGAGGCTTGACATCTTCAGTCACCATCAATGAATGAATGGGAAATATTGGCTACATCTTCAAACATTTTCTTTGTGTGTTTCAGAGAAGGCAAGTCATAAATGATGACAAATGTGTCATTTTGTAAACTTTTAGCTTGCTGTAGAAAACGAAACGCTTGCAGCGCAATAGACTTAGAAACGAAATTCACCAGTCACGCCACGAATAAGGCATCCTGTGTCGTCTATTCATGGGTTTCATCAGGTCCCTTTCCACAGGTGTATAAAATCAAGCAGCTAGATTATGAATGCAGACTGCATTGTGCTTGATTAATACACCGGTGGAAAGGGACCGGATGAAATCCATGAATTAGAAATAGAAAACAACGTCAGACTTACTTTAACATAGCCTTGTTGCAAGTCCAACCTGTAAGGTAAAAACAGGTTAATGGATGGTCTCTGGGCAGCAGAAGGAGAGAGAGAGAGCCCGTGCGTATCACACCCTACCCGCGGGAGTTAAAGATTTCTCTCCATTTATCCAATTCCGCGATCTGCTGGAGGATTTCATCCAGTTCACCGCTCGCGTCCACATCAGCGTTCATCTGCAGGTGACAGGGAACATCACATCAGCGTTTTGTTCGAGTCCTTTAACTTTCCTGACTCGAGTTCAGTGGGATTCCAGGTCAAACAGTGTAACGGCTCCCCCGGGTTCACACAACAAAATAATAAATAGAGCCAATCGCCCGGTTGCCTACAGACAGAACGCATTCTGGCGTTTTTCTCTGAGCATCGTGTTTTAACACGGCGTGTCAACAAAACACGTCTTCTCGAGAACACTGTTCAGTTCCCTTGCGCTCAGTCCTTTGTGAGCGCGTTAATGTGCATGAATGGAATGATCAGGCTACTGTACACTTTTAATATGGTTATATAGCCCTATCTTTAGTAGTAGTAGGCCTACTTTTGTTTGTGAACGATTAAGGTTGTGGTAATTAGCAGGTGTTTCAGTACAGGGTGGTGCATATGGGAGCGTGGTCGAGACGCCGGTGTTACGGTTTTAACTGGTGTCCGTCACAGTCCGTGTAACTAACTGGTGAGTTCTCTTGCGCTTAGTCTATCTATGGCTTAACCCCAGCTGTGAAACGATCGGGCGCAGATTCGTCAATTCCTCAAACATGTGCAGCAACTTGTCCGCGTTACAATCAAACGTTCTCAGTAGGCCTACGTAACGTTGGTATTGTTGTAAAACAAAAAAAATGTAACAGCAAAAGTAGGCTACGTTTAATAAAAAAGGTCTTAAAACCCTCGTCGTTTCGGGATTCGATCTCGCCAACAAAAACGTTAAGATATGCCTCTTGGTGAATTGTCTAATTGAGCTATTTGACACCTGATATAATGTTTGTGGTAGGCTACTTGATATTTAAATCATTCACAATTCTTCTGTGTTTCATTACTAATAATAGTTTTACATTCTAATTTAGTAATAATAGGATAATACAGAAGTTGTCATACATTATTTAAAATATTATGGGTGATTGAAAGGAAGCAGAAATTGTAATGTTTTGCAGAACTCTTGCATTTGTTGACACAAATGGTGTTACTTCAGCTTCCAAAATATTCATATATAGCCACAAGGAGACAATGCAGCCTCTCTCTCTCTCTCTCTCTCTCTCTCTCTCTCTCTCTCTCTCTCTCTCTCTCTATATATATATATATCTCTATATATATATATATATATATATATATATCTCTATATATATATATATATATATATATATATATATATATATATATATATATATATTAGTACTGTGCAAAAGTCTTAGGCATGTTAATACCACACATTTTTTTTTTTAAGTCAGTTATTTATATCTTTTGCTGTGTGTCAGTGATAGTCAAACTGATATTTCCTACTGACACACTACAGCAAAAGATAAATAACTATATACTATATATATATTGATTGGAGGTGATTCTCCAACTACAAGCACTTTTGTGTCCTTGGCCTTTTTTTGTAAATAAATAAACAAACAAATGCACAAATAAATTGTCATTATGAAGTTCATGCTTCAACATCCTAGTAACCACTAAATCTTGCCCCTGTTTTCTTTTAAAAATGTTTTTGCAAGGCTGTTTATTAGCAGATTTTGCAGTTTTATGCTTGTCCCCAACCCAGACTGGCCCTCTTTGAATGTTAAATAATTATATACACAATATATACATTGTCTCCTTGTTTTTCTATAGCCTACCTACATTCACAAAGATTAATCTGTTCAAAATCATCCTTGCTTTTTGCATACAGTGCCATCTACTGATCCTTTGTAGAAATCAACGCTATCGTTTATTTTAGTTCTAGTGGCAACATGCATTTTGCATTTGGAGGATGTCTACCAGTAAATTAAACATCAGATACTGTATTATCAAAAAGAAAAAAATGCAAATGCTGAATTAAGATAACCATTTCTGGTTCTGCTTTCTGGTTAACCAACAACTGAGACAAATATGACTGTGTTCCGGAAATAAAGCAGTGATGTGTGAAAAGATTGAGGGGTCATTTTTTTGCTAGTCCAATAATATGTAAAAGCAAGTGAAACAGATATAACATATATTGAAAACGTGCAATATTTGTAAGGCAACAAATGACGTAGTTATTAAAGTTTGTTTCAGCTTATAAACATTAAAAACAATTAAATCATAGTTGAATCATGGCTCTGTTTATGTTTTTTTCATAACTTTTTTTGGTAACATTTTGTAACATTAATAACATGGACTAACTATAAGCAATATATTCTTACAGCATTTATTAATAATTAGTTTTTAACAAAAGAAACCTTATTGTAAAGTGTTACCAACTTTTAAAAATAATTTTGAACAAAAGGTTGAGCTGTGAATTCTGTCTTGCTTTAATGTAAATATATTTCCTTTGAGTCTGTACACTGTAAAAAAAAACAAAAAAAAAAAACAGATTTGCTTGAAAATTGGGTCAACCTAAATCTGTCAGACAACCACAGACCAAAAAGTTCTTCCTGCCATTACTGCATTTCATTGACATTGCAATGCTAGATGTTTGAAAAGCCTACCTTATCTCTTCTTTACCAGACAGCTTGGCTGGAGAGAATCCTTTAAACTCTGACAATAGCTCAAACCTCATGTGTGAACGACTTCACCAAAACATTGCTTATATACAGTAGCTGACACTTTATATTCAGGAGGTGGACAGACACATGGCTTGACAACATGACAGAAAGCCTCCTTTCATTTTACAGTTTCCTGGCAGCAGGTGGAGTACTTTGTTTCTTTTCTGTTGCTTTGAATTCTGTGGTAACAAAGCTGTGCTCGTAAATGATGTCTTCAGTGATGAGAGCTGCTTTTCTCCTCTTTCACTGTATTGTATCTGGAGGCTTTAACCCCCCTCCCCTCCCCTCAAATGTAAACTATTTACAAAACTGTCATTCTTCTTTATACAGTACAAATACAAAGCAATATGTTATAAAGAAACTGAAACTAGAATAGTTCGTAAAATTTTATTTTGAGTAAAGGCACAGGATTCATAGTGACCGGAAAAGCTGCACTCCCATAACAACGATGAAAAAGAGTGTCTCAGAATTGATACAGCATATCTATGCATAACATTATTGTGTATTTTTGATTTTTTTGTGTGTGTGTGTGTGTATTTTTGGCCCCTCTCATTCTATATCCTAACAATCACAACTAATGAGTATACTGTATTTCAAATAACTAAAAGTACAGTACAGTCTTTTAATTACATTTTTCATTTATTATGATTTTTAATTGACTTAAAATCGTGTAAAAACACAGTTTAGGAATTCCATTTGAGAATATTTCATTGTTTACATACCAACAACTGATCCATTAAACATTTTGTTATCATTAATGTGGCACATTTGCACAATGCGAGTGTATAAACACAAATAACACAAGAATTAGACATTTATGAAACAGAAAATGCAAATAGATTAATATCATTGAATAACCTATGATCATATTGATCATCTAATAAGTGATAAATCAATAGCAATGACCACGTACACACTGCCGTTAAATTCGGTTGTCAGTTCACCTTTTAGTGATTAATCCTGTTCTGAACACGGTTCAGTAATTTACGGGAGTGACAACCAAATTAATTCGAATTTGGATTCTACAACCAGATTAACTTCCGAAAAATGCAGGTAGTGACAACCGCATTTACAAAGATTCTAGGCAGTGTGTACGCAACCGAACTGAACAACTACTTGTTAATGACATGTTTAAATGCACATCAGAGATGTGTCTCTCTTATGTGTGTGGTGCAAAAAAAAAAAAAAAAAACACAGTAAAAATAGTACAAACTTTGAATCATTCAGGTTGCCAGATCTTGCTAGAAAAAAAAAGAAATGCTTTATATTGAAAACAAGACCAAATATCGCAACCAGCACCTGCCCACTGTAATATTTCCATAAACTTGATCGCATAACTAACCAAACCCAACAACCCAAAAACGTGTATAAAAAGTGGACATGGCAACACACGAAGAGCGTCCTCTGCATAGCATCCTTAAGGCCCGTTCACACCAAGGACAGTAACTATAAAGATAACAATATAGATATAGTTCTCAATATTTAAGAATAACCGAGTACACATCGCAGCTAAAACGATAACGACACAGAGAAACGATATCGTTGGAATCACTTTTCAGAACGATTTTATCCAACTGATGAACGATAAAAATCTTGAAAGCCAATCAGAATCCATCCTGCTGTAACGAGCTCGAGCATTTAAAGTGACAGGCGAGCACACGCTTAGAATAAACAGAATGATATCGTCCGCTCGTGTGGACGCTAATATAGCTCCCTATCGGTGAGTCACAATCGACCTTACTTCAGATTTAAAACGACAAATTGGGATCTCGTCTGTGAGCCCAATCACCTTTGAGTGTAAACTAAACGAGCCATTGGACACTGATGTGCGAGATTTGCATTGCGCACCCCGCACCGCAAAGTGGGTATATAAGGAAGCGGCGCTTGCATCGCACATTCAAGCTTTCACTTCGGAGCCGAGCGTTTCGTTGATTCTGCTCTGCAATCAACGGTACAAGTGTTCTACGAACCTGGAAGAAGCTCTTGTTACGGAATTATGTGTAATTTCGTATATGTTTTTATTCTGTATATTGTTTGTATTCTCCGTTATTGTTATTTCTGTGTGTTTTTTTATTTTTATTGCTGTTTGTTCTAAGCACCACCCCTCCACCTGGCTCCACCCCTTTGATTGACACGGGTTTAAAACTATCCCTTCCGCTCGCTGTTGCGATTCCGGGCCGGTCACACTTCTCCTGTCTCCTCTCCAGCCGTCAGACCATTATTGTACATGATTTAGATTCTGTTATGTCTTTTCTTTTCAGTGAGTTTTGTAGGATTGACCTGCCCTTTTCTTTGAAATCACGTTCGCTCTGTTTTGTTAGTGTATTTAGGGTAATTTGCTGGATACTTTGAGGGAAGTTAGTTTGATCAGTTTTGTTTGTTATTTTGGGCCTTGGGTCTTCCTGAAGATTATACACCCATTGGTTTATGTTACTCTGGAAATAAAAATATGTTATAGCTTTTTCCCCTTAATGAGCAAGCACTGGAGTGAAGTTGAGTCTTTTTAAAGATGTCATTCCACCAGTGTGTTTCTGGATGCGCTCGTTTCCTCGATCGCTGCCTCACGTGGGGTACGTGGAGATCCCCCTGGTGGTGTGCGCAGTTGCGATGCAATTTTGTCCACAAATCGCTGCCGCTGTGCCTTGCCACACTCATCCCCCTCTCCTTTTGCCCGCTTGCACAGTCTCTGAAGGCCTGGCTAGTGTTTCAGGCCGTCTTGCTGGCTAATTCGGACCATCAGACTCCACTATGCAATTCAGTTAGTCTGGCGTCCCCCCAAGATCAGGGGAACCCAGTTCACCTGTCCTGCGTGCAAAGATCGCAGTCCTACTGATGAAGGATGTGATACAGCCGGTCCCTCCAGCCAATATAAAGTCAGGGTTTTACAGCCCATTCTTCATTGTACCTAAGAAAGGTGGTGGGTTACGACTGATCTTGGACCTGTGTGTTTTGAATCAGGTCTTTCACCGGCTACCGTTTAAAATGCTGAATTGGTTTGCAGTGATCGACCTGAAGGATGTGTACTTTCATGTCTCAATTCTCCCTCGACACAGACCATTCCTGTGCTTTGCGTTCGAGGGTTAATCATATCAGTACAAAGTCCTCCCCTTCGGGCTGTCCCTGTTGCCTCGTGTCTTCACTAAAGTTGTGGATGCGGCCCTTGTTCCTATGAAAGAAAACTATCTCGACAACTGGCTCATACTGGTCCACACGCAAGAGCAGTTGTGCGAACACAGGGACCTGGTGCTCCAGCACCTCAGCCAACTGGGGCTCGGGGTCAACTGGGAAAAGAGCAAACTCTCCGTCATGCAGAGAATCTCTTTTCTTGGTATGGATTTGGACTCGGTCAACATGACAGCACATCTCACTAATGAGCATTCTCAGGCGGCCTGAATTCGTTCAAGGGCAGGACGGCGGTTCCACTGAAACGATTTCAGAGGCTCCTGGGGCATATGGCATCTGCAGCCACAGTCACGCTGCTGACGTAGCGTTGAACGTGACTGACTGATAGGGAATGTCTAGGTTACTAATGTAACCCTCATTCCCAGAAGGAGGGAATGGAGATGTTACGTCCCGTCGCCACAATAGCTGTACCACCGCTGAACGGCCGGGACACACCGTCTCGGCTCCTCAGCAGAAAACTTGAATGTGCGAGATACCCACTTTGCAGGGCGGGGTGCGCCAAAGTCCATTGGCTCGTTTATTTTACACTCGAAGGTGATTGGACTCTCAGACAAGATCCAAATTAATCAATTCAGTTCTGACGTAACATCTCCATTCCCTCCTTCAGGGAATGAGGGTTACATTAGTAACCTAGACGTTATCCTTATGGTTATCGTTATTGGTGTGAACGAGCCTTTACAAACATAAACAACACATGACGCCTCAGGAGATTGTGGTACAGTTAAAATAGCAGGACATAACGAGTCTTTGGTCACTGTAATATTACTTTTGTCAAAAATAGAGAATACCAAACACACAAGATGCCAGGTTACCACGCTGTCTTTCGTCGCATTTTTGGGAGTGTGTCGTGTTCCATACACACACAGAACGATTTAAATGCGGCTCTCACTCCTGAAACTTTACAGTGTGTATGTGGCCAATGTTTTACATGTATCTGAAATACTAAAGACATGGTTGTTGGTCTAAAGACATTTGATTTATTTTCTGATGTGACTTATTATTTTTTATTTTATGCATTATGTTTTCTTTAAATTATATGTAGGCAAATACCAGAAATGTAAATATCATTATAAAATGGCTCTAAAAACACACATAAAATCTACGAGTGGCATTGCATTAGATAACAAAATATCAAAACACATGGGCCATGGCAACTGTAGACAAATGATTCTACAAATGATTCTACATCTTATCTTAGAGCCAGTGTTATTTTAGTATCCTTGATATACTATTATACTTTTTGTAACATATTTTGAATTACATTTTATTTGAAGGTTTTCTGTTTTAATTTGAAAGTTTTAGTAACTTTGTTGTGTTTTTTATTTTTTATTACTATTAGTTTAGAGGGTTTTTATTCAGGCTTAGGTTATACTTTTAGTTTTTTTATTACTTCAATTTAAAATATTTCAGTTGTTTATTTTAGTTCAATTAATGGAAATAATGTTTTTTTTAATGGTTTTAGCTTTAGTTTCAGTTAACAATAACCCTGCTCAGAGCTAACTTCACATTTCTGAGCCATTTTTGCTGATTTTTAGTGGATGTATAAGCAAACTTCTTTTTGTGCTGCTTAGCTTGATTATTTTGTTATCTAATGCAACGACATTCATAAATATTTGAGTGTGGCTTAAGTGTCAAAATACTTTTTGGAGTCACTGTAGAATTGCCAATTGTGGCATCCCTTTGTGCTACAACTGGACTATGAAAGAAAGATCCACACCGAAAGGAAACTGTAATGTCCCCAGCTAGACTGGAAACTACAGGGTGTTTTCATCAGCCGTTTGAAATGGTGAGCGTTAATTGTTTCAGTGATTGACAGAATGAATGCTCCATCAGCAGACTGATTGAAAGAGAGAGTTCCTCGCTCCCGCCTCCCCGCTGCGAGATAAGAACCCTTCTCTCTCGCAGACACACGAGCATCTCCAAGTTCACCGCCACACATGGTCTGAATAGCTTAAGAGGTTTAGATGTGCCTTGCCTGTTCAGCTGTAAAACAAACCGGATGCTGCTTTACTGAAGGCTCCAGTTGAGAAGCGCTAATCGCTGCGGTAGGATGACGTGTGCAGGGGAAGAAGTAGAACAAAAGAGCTGGTCAGTACATGAGATCCGCAGCTCCAGTGCTAATGTCGGACTCTTTGGCCTCCTGAAAGGGGAACTGGATCCCAGCAAGGCGGATGAGCAAGATGTTGAGACCGTGCGTGAGGAAGGCGAGGAAGATGAGCCAGAAGGATCTGTCGTACCTCTCGCTTTGCGTCTTGTAGACGAAGCTGACCTCGTTGAAGTTGAAGATGATCTCGGTCAGGTGATGCAGCTTGACCTCAGAGGAGAACAGAATGAGGACCAAGCAGCCACAGAAACCTGTCAGGAAAGAGAATAATACATTTTGCATAATAGAAAAGCTGTTCTTTACGGAAGCTTGTTTCCACCACAGAATAAAAAATGAAAAAGTAATATTCTTGCAATTGTGAGTATATATCTCACAATTCTGAGAAAAAAAAGTAAGAATTGTGAGTTTATGAACTCAGAATTTATAAACTCGGGATTGCGAGGATTAAACACAGATTTGTAAGATATAAACTTGAAATCGCAAGTTATAAAGTCTGTATTGAGAGATATAAACTCACAATTCTGAGGAAAAAAAGTGTTAATTGTGAGGTATAAACTTGCAATTGCAAAAAAAAAGTCTGAATTGTGAGATCTTTTTTTTTATTCTGTGGCAGAACAAAGCTATCTCACGACCAATTCGTACAGTATGAGTGAGTAAAAGGTGGCTAATTCGTATAAATTCGTACGTCCTCACTCGTGTGAATTCATACGATTTGTCTAAACCCACGTGATGGTTAGGTTTAGGGGTGGGGCCAGTTGTAGGTCATTCGTAAAATATGTACGATTTTACCAAAAATCGTACGAGTGAGTTCGCATGAATTCGTACGAATTAGCCACCTTGTAAAATTCGTGTGAATTGCCGTTAAATCGGGTTGGGCAGAAACAAGCTTCCCTAATTCTGAAATGGTTAGTTCACCTAAAAATGAAAATTAGGTCATCATTCTCATGTTTTTGAGCTACAATGAATGTCAATGGGGTCCAAAACAACATTGTCCGTGCAATGAAAGTCAATAAAAGTCCAATGTATCTTCTTTTGTGTTTCCCTGAAAAAAGAAAGTCATTCAGGCTTGAAATACATGAGGCAGAGTAAATTATTCATATTTGGGTGATCCATTTAAAGTCACCATGAAATCAAAATGGACAATTCTTAATCTATTATGGAAAACTGCAGTATTTATTATAAATGATTTATCCATGCATATCATTATTTTTTTAATGAATGTATCCTCGTAATCTTTAATCAAAATAGCTTCCCCTCCCTCTTGCAGCTCATTTCTTCTTTTCTCTGCTGATGTCACTCACATGGGATCCACCAATAGCAAACCACGACCATCCAATCAATTCCTAATTGTGACCCTGGACCACAAAACCAGTCACATGGGTCAATTTTCTGAAATTGAGATTTATACATCATCTGAAAGCATAAGCTTCTTTTTTTTTTAAATAAGCTTTCCATTAATGTATGGTTTGTTAGGATAGGACAATATTTGGCCGAGATACAACTATTTGAAAATCTGAAATCTGAGGGTGCAAAAAAATCAAAACATAGAGAAAATCGCCTATAAAGTTTTCCATTTATGTTCGCGATTGTGCTGCATTCACTCACAAAAATACATGTTTTATATCTTTATGGTAGGAAATGTACAAAATATCTTCATGGAACATGATCTTTACTTAGTATCCTAATGATTTTTGGCATAAAAGAAAAATCGATAATTTTGACCCATACAATGTATTTTTGGCTATTGCCACAAATATACCCGTGCAACTTATGACTGGTTTTGTGATCCAGGGTCACAATTGACGAAATCAAGTCTACATTTGTTCTTCTTCAAGAAGCCGTTTCAAGGTCACAATAAAGAAGAAAAGAAAATTGCAACTTCCGTTTCATGCAGACTTTAAATGAGAGTAGTCTCAGAGCAACCATCCATGAGTTTAGCTGTATTCTTGAAGCTTGGGTTTTTACCACATCCCTTTACTGTAAAAGAACTTCGCTTCACTTGCCATTTATAAGTGCACTTCATCTTGGCAAGTATAAGAGATACTTTATCAACATTTAGCCTTTTATTAGAGCCTTCAATTACAGCCCAAATGAACAGTTCTGTCTGCTCTTTTTCATACAATGCCAGTGGATGGTGATTTATACTGTCAGTCTTCAAAAAGGGCAGAAAAGTACCTCAAGTAGTTCATATGACTAACACATACAAGTCTTGTGAAGAATAGTCCAAAGCATTACTTACTGAAAGTCTTGCCCTTTGGAGTTGCTATTTAATGCGTTTAATGATCAGTCATGAGATACACAGAAGCAGAACAAATGACATTTCCCGTCATTGATGTCTCTGTACAACATATTTAAATGCACACAAAGTTTTCAGTATAATTACTTCACTACACTATTGACAACAGACAACGGATATTTTTTGCCTGCAAAATTTCGCTAACGTATCCAAACCATTACGGTACGTTTTTACCATTTTGGATCTCAAAGGTAGAAATCATCATCCACTTTCATTGTATGGAAAACAGTAGTCAATATATTCAACCACACATCTCTTTTTGTTGCTTCATGGACAAAGGGTTTAGAAAAACAGAAGGGTGAGTAAATCATAACAGAATTTTCATTTAGGTTGAAATAATATTATGTATGTATGTATGTATGTATGTATACACTACCGTTCAAAAGTTTGGGGTCAGTAAGATTTTTAATGTTTTTAAAAGAAGTATCTTCTGCTCACCAAGGCTGCATTTATTTGATTAAAAATACAAACAAAAACAGTAATATTGTGAAATATTATTCCAATTTAAAGCTGTTTTCTATGTGAATATACAGTAAAGTGTGATCTGTATATCAAAAAGCTGAATCAACTGTGATCAAAGCTGAATTTTCAGCATCATTACTCCAGTCTTCAGTGTCACATGATCCTTCAGAAATCATTCTAATATGATGATTTGATGCTCAAGAAACATTTATGATTATTATCAATGTTGAAAACAGTTATTTACATTTTTATTTCATGATGCTATGATGAATAGAAAGTTCAAAAGAAGAAGTTTGGGGTCAGTAAGAATTTTAATTTTATTTTTGGGGGAAAGAAATAAAATAAATCAATACTTTTATTCATCAAGGATGAGTTAAACTGTTACAGTAAAGACATTTATAATGTTAGAAAATATTCTATTTGAAATAAATGCTGTTCTTTTGAACTTTCTATTCATCAAAGAATTTTGAAAAAAAATGTACACAACTGTTTTCAACATTGATAATAATAATGAATGTTTCTTGAGCATCAAATCATCATATTAGAATGATTTCTGAAGGATCATGTGACACCGAAGACTGGAGTAATGATGCTGAAAAATCAGCTTTGATCACAGGAATAAATTACAGTTTAAAATATATTAAAATAGAAAAAAGTCATTTTAAATTGTCATAATATTTCACAATATTATTGTTTTTTATTTATTGTTCTTTATCAAATAAATGCAGCCTTGGTGAGCATACGATACTTCTTTTAAAAACATAAACAAATCTTACTGAACGGGTAGTGTGTGTATATATATATATATATACTGTATACTACTTCGGAATTGCTATTGATCTCCAAAGTTTAACAGTGTTCTCTCTTCCCATCACTGCAAGTGATCCTGCTTTATTTTTTGACTTAATGGTTTAATTGTGTGGACAGGTCAAATGGCCTCCATCAGTACAAACACAACAGAGGCACCTGACACTAGAGATGGAGTGGAAATCTGGCCAGTTCCACCAAGCGCATTCATTTCCATCACTTTATTTATTTATCATGTCATTTATCAATTCTCTCTTCTCGGTATAGCTGAGCTCACTTTCTCACTACTCACAGATAAACAATCGCAGAGGCTCGTTCCTATCGTGGTTCAGTACAGACCCTGTCTGAGTGGATGTATGTGTGAAATATTTATCACATTCTGTCTTCAGGATCTGGATTTTCTCTCAAGACAAAAGAATTCAAGCGTCTATTGACCTGGTAAAAAAAAAAAAAAAACTTTACATTGCCAATGACTCTTTCTATAAAAGAAATTGTGTAAATGCTGTAGTTAGTTTGATATTTATTACATATTTCTTTTCTTATGAATTTAAGTAAATGTTTAATGGTATTATATTTACTAATTACTTGTATTTACTAAATCAATGAGGTTAAGGGTAGGTTTAGGGTAAGGGTTCGGGTTAGGCACTTAGTTGTGATGGGTACGGTTAGGGTAAGCGGCTACAGATTGCATCGTGTCTGTGTGTGTGTGTGTGTGTGTGTGTGTGTGTGTGTGTGTGTGTGTGTGTGTGTGTGTGTGTGTGTGTGTGTGTGTGTGTGTGTGTGTGTGTGTGAGAGAGAGAGCAAAGTCTTACAGGTTATCATGTTCCAGAGGTAAAGGCCCTGGGGTCCATGCAGTGTCTCATATGGGCTTCCGAAGGCATTGTAGAAGAAGAACCCACAGGAAACCGAGGAGAAGATGATGAGCACTGCGCAGAAGAAGATGACGCTCACATGTAGACTGGCTGGAACCACGTCCATCAGGTCAGGAAAAACTACAGAGTAAAGAGATTTCTAGAGTTCAAACTGTAGGTGAGTGTAAGGCTATGAATCATTCTGATTCATACATGAGTAAAATGTGTGGGGAGACAGTTTTTCATTTGTCATCATTGTCTTCAATCTCACTGTCTATGTGAGAGACTGTTGCATGTGTTTCCTTTTGAGTGATCATTATAAAATGCACTGAAATTTTCACTCAGAAATTGCAAGAACATTTCACAAATAATTACAAAGAATTGGCAGGTAAAACAACTAATTAAACATGACATTTTGAAGTAGAAAGACTAATATTTATATTCGAATTTTTTCATAAGTGAAAAACTAAACAAATTCACTAAAAAAGTCCTTTTTTTACAGTTTGAGTGTAGGTATGAAATGAAATGATTAAAAGTAATCTCTGTTAATTTAATATTAGCAGTATTATCTTTTTAATATTATTGTGGGATGCTTGGACATGTGTCAAGCCGAATTATGCAGTTGTTTAATTCTGTGTTTGTGTGTCGCTATGTAAGCATTTATTTATTGGATTAATTTATGGATATATGCAAAACCAGTGTCAAAGACAATTTCCTCTCTGTGACAAACAGAATGGACAATAAAATTTAACTTTCTGTCCCCAATTTGTATGCATCTCTTTACGAGTAAAAACTAATTTATAATGACACAATTTTAAAGGCGGCCAGTCATGACCTAATGGTTAGAGAGTTAGGCTAACCCCCAATCACTCCTCGGGCGCCACAGCAAAAATGGCTGCCCAGTGCTCCGGGTGTGTGTTCACGGTTTGCAGTGTGTGTGTATGTGTGTGTGTGTGTGTGTGTGTTCACTACTCACTACTCCTAATGTGTGTGCACTAACTTGGATGGGTTAAATACAGAGAGAAATTATGAGTATGGGTTGCCATACTTGGCCTTCACCTCACTTCACTTTTGTTCTACTAAATGTCTGGCTCTGGTATCTGGGCCTTTTCCAGATCTCATTAGGAAAGAATGCTGTTGTACATGAAGCTGTCATAAAAGATCCATCAGTTGAGACCCATTCAACGAGACTAGTCCCTCCCAAAACTCAAAAAAAAAAAAAAAACCTGAAAAGCTACATATTACTAGGTTCTAAATGAATCAGATGTCTCTTAAATCAGCTCCTTTGACTCTTACATTAAAAGTATACTTTCAAGGGGATTTACCTGCTATGCATGTGTGATGACTTTTGGAGGCTGCAGGAACGATTTTCCAAAGCATTAGGTTGATGACTAAAAGATGGTGTGTGTGTGTGTGTGTGTGTGTGTGTGTGTGTGTGTGTGGGTGTGTGTGTGGCCTGGTAAACCCTACATTGGAGAAGATGTCCCATTTTTTATAAAATAGGCCTATAGGCTACAGTTTCTACAGTATAAAAATAATTATGTCTATGGAAAGTCCCCGTAAAACATGAAAACACAATCATTTAATTATTTATTTTTGGTGGTAATATATATATATATATATATATATATATATATATATATATATATATATATATATATATATATATATATATATAACATTTGAAAGAGGTTTGTTAGTCAGTGGCCGCAAAAAAGTATTTGGACATTTAAAGGGATATTTCATCTAATATTTACAATTCTGTCATCATGTACCCATGTTGTTCTAAACCTTTTAATCTTTCTTTCATCTATAGCACACAAAAGGAGAACATTTTAATAATATATTGGTTGCTCTTTTCCAAGCTTTAATTTGGATCTTTTAAGGCTTCAAAAAGGATCCAAAAATAAAATATATTTTTTCAAATGTAGTCCATATGACCTATGCACTATATACCAGCCTTCTGATAACATAACTTCAGTGGAGACACATTCAAAAATATATGAATGTCATTGCATTTGATACAAAATCACAAATCACAAAAAAGTGGTGCCTGCAAACAAATGATGCAAGAGCTTTTCTTATCATTTATATTTGCAACCACAAAGACTTCCTTCATTTTGTACAGCATATCTATTGTTTTATGATTCACCAAATATTTGTGAATTGTTATTCTTGTTATAGGCTATAATGGCATTGGTTGAATTTGAGTGTCCAAATACTTTTGAAGGCGCTCATTGCAATTTGTCTTGTATTATTGCATTGCTATGAGAACCCCTAAAGAACTCTTTATATTTCTGGTGTGTTTTTAAGACTTTTACTGTCATTATCTTACGATGATTAAGTTACTCACAAGAGAAATAAAAGGGTCTGTCTCCCAGACCACACTGTTTCATCCCCTTCCCGTGGAAAAGCCCGTAGGTCGCGCTCCCGATGAATTTCTCCAGCTCTGCTCCCGATGCGTTGACGATCTGTGCGCCCGTCTGACACAGAACAGCCGCTTGAACCCAAAACTGAGTCCCCATCGCAGCTGCCACGACCAGAACACAACCAAAGCAGAGCACCCCTGCGATGGAGAATATGATTTTCTTTTGACGGCTAGGCATTGTGTTTGACACGGCGACGAGCACAGACTCAGTAATCAATGGATATCCACACGTCAATCTTCCTGTAATCCAGTATGGGAAAAGACATTGTGCTGTTGTCGATTTCCCCTCAAGTCTAAATCATGAATGCTATAAAGTGCTCTCTTATGCTCAAATACACATGTTGAGAGAGTAAAGTTGTATCCCAATGTCTTCTCTGGATAGTGTTACGCCAAGCGCGTTCACTGCACTCCGTCACCAAGCAACCGGGTTGAATGTCTCGCACCAGTGATCGGGCATGATGTGACCTTACCCTGGATTGGTTACTGGATCAACATCTCCTTCGCCAATTAATAAAGCCATTTCACTGCTACAGTTGAACTTTAAATATGGAGTTTATCGTGTGTGATATGATGGAGGATTTATGGATAGCTACATGTGTAAATTCATTTAGTTAAATTTAGTTCCCATAAAATAAAAATGAACAATAGTTCTACAGCATCTATTCATCTTAGTCTAATATATATATTCAGTTGAGTGCAACAGTCAAAAATATTCGAGATAGCATTGTTCCTCCTCCTTCCCCTCGAATACCTTTTATCTCCAGGCCAATAACCCTGGATAAGATTTCTCCGATAACATTAGAAGATCTCACTAAACTAATTAGCTCTATGAAAACCTCCTCTGGTCCTCTGGATGTGGTACCCACTGCTTTTTATAAAAATGTTATTGACGCTATTGGCCCATGTGTGCTTTCTATAATTATTAATTCACCAACATCTGCTCAGGCTCCAAATTATTTTAAACGAGCTGTTGTTCAACCACCTAAAAACAATCTTGATCCATCCTTGCCTAAAATTTATAGACCCATTTCTTAGTTACCTTTTATGGCGAAGGTCCTGGAAAAGTGTGTTCATCAACTTACAGCTGTTTAAAATGATTATAATGTGTCGGCTCTTCTTAGGGTTTTTAATGTTCTGTTAATGCAAGGTGATGCAGGTAACTGTTCTGTTCTTACCACTGCTTTTGGTACTGTTCATCACTGCATAGTTGAGAGGCAGTGTGTTTCTCTGGAACACCCTTGAAGTGGTTATCTTCATATTTATCAGATTTATCAAATATCAGGTCTTTTTCAGTTAGAGTTCAGAATTATGCCTCATCGACAGCATCTTTGTCCTGTGGTGTTCCCCAGGGTCCTGTTTTGGCCCCTTTGCATTTTGCATTATACTTGTTGCCTCATGAAATTATGAAATTGTCTGTTCTTTTATATTGTATAAACTCTATAAAAGTTTGAATGGCAAAAATTAAATACTGGGAAAAAAACAGAAGCATTTACTTCGGCTCCTGCTGGTGTTGTCCCTAAGGTGAGGGAAAGTTGTGGCCCTTTATCTCTCTCTGTTAAAGGTGCTCTAAGCGATGTTGGGTGACGTCACTTCTTGTTGACGTTCAAAGTATTGTCAAACAAAACGGAGGCTAGCTCGACCCTCCCTCCTCCTCATCCCGTCCCCTCCCCCTCCCTTCTGTGCTTCCTGAAACAGTCATGCACGCGTTCATCGGAACGTCGTCTCTTTGGTCGTGTGTCGGCCATATCAAAATTCTCACGAATATACATTTTTAACGTTAGTCGTTGTTTAGGACATCTCTCCTCTAGCTAACTTCCCTCTTCATGCTTCTCTCTCCTCCACTCCCCACACCCCCCTTTCATGTGCACGCACACTAACCCCCCAACCCCCACCCCCAAATCATTCTTGTCGGTTATTGGCTGGAACACTGTTTGTTATGTTTCGTGGTCCAGGCTGAGCCAGTTTGTTTTTCTTGCCATTTGTGGAGCCTGGGCTGTCTACAGAGATCGTGTTTTTTACAGTGTGATCAGGGGTCAGGCAGCTAGCGGATAGTGAGGAGATGTTTGCTGGATGTGACAAAAAATGTGTCAGCCTAAAAAACGTGTGACATCGCTTAGAGCACTTTTAAACTTCCCCTTCATAATTTATGTGTTGACAGGCCTTGAGTCTTGATCATAAAGTTAACTCTCTGGTTCGTACTTGTTTTTATCAGTTGAGAAACATTGCAAAACTGAGGCCAGTTGTGTCTACAGTGGAGATGGAGATGATCATGCATGCTTTCATTTCCTCCTGCCTTGATTATAGTAATTCTCTTTTTACTTGTCTTAATTCATCTTTGAAACGATTACAAGTGGTTCAGAATGCTGCCGCCGCGCTTTTAACTATGATTTAAGTCATCAAAGAGATCACATGTAACACCAATTAAAATGTCATTACAATGGCTCCCATGTCAGATTTAGAATTCAATTTAAAATCCTTGTGATTGTGTTTAGAGCATTGCATGGGGCTCCGTGTGTAAAGCGGCTCACGCTGAAAATAACAGCAACATTTTGTCACATTTAGCTTCAAACAATGTTTAAAAAACTGGTATGAATTTTTGACGGTCACTTTTTAGCACATTTACAACAATATTTGTCAACTTAGAGATATTTTAAATAGTTAAATCTAAATATTAAATGTTACACCTAAATGTTAAATGTTAAATCTAAATGTTAAATCTAAATCTAAATCTAAATGTTAAATCTAAATGTTAAATCTAAATGTTTATCATTTATCAAATCTAAATTTGCATATTAGTTAAATATTTAGTTTCACCCAAAACATTAAGATTCAACATTTAGATTTAGATTTAACATTTAGATTTAACATTTAGATTTAGATTTAACATTTAGTTTCAACATTTAGATTTAGATTTAATATTTAGATTTAACATTTAGATTTTGATTTAACATTTAGATTTAGATTTAACATTTAGATTTAACATTTAGATTTAGATTTAACATTTAGATTTAGATTTAACATTTAGATTTAGGTGTAACATTTGATATTTAGATTTAACTATTTAAAATATCTCTAAGTTGACAAATATTGTTGTAAATGTGCTAAAAAGTGACCGTCAAAAATTCATACCAGTTTTTTAAACATTGTTTGAAGCTAATGTGACAAAATGTTGCTGTTATTTTCAGCGTGAGCCGCTTTACAAACGGCTCCCCATAACTGCAGGGCCAAGCTCCTGTTTATATAAAAGAGTTGTTGCAACCTTATAACTCCAGTAGGAATCTAAGATCCTCCAAACTGGTCTTGTTGTCCCTCGCTCCAGATTAAAGATTAAAGGTGACTATGCCTTTGAGGTGATTGCTCCTAAACTGTGGAATGCTCTTCCTTTGGATAATGCTAAAGCTATATACTGTATGTCATTAATTATAAAGCAAGAACCCCCATAAGGAACGATACCGCCAAAGATAATTGTGTTCAGTAAACTCAAGTAACTTGCCAAAGTGGTCTCGTCTGAAATCTGATTGTATGCTCCTACACATTGTGACATTTGTGTATATATACAAAAACATTCTTTCATGTCCATGTTTTGACATAACCTTCTAACTCAGCCTACGCTAAGATTGTCTGACACAGTCATATCATCAGAGACATGACTCACAGAACTGACATCAATTCTGTCTCTTTCACTCATTTCTGGGAATAATGAGGTAACTGAAAATACAACCAAAAAGGTCATTAATGAAATAAGAGACAAGACAGAGACATTATTAATAGTGGTATTGATTTATTAAAAATCTTAAAAGTCCCCCTGTGGTGAAAATCAAGCTTTTAATGTTGTTCATATGTCTATGTGGTGTTTGTAATATGCTTTAAGACAAACCATGTGCAAATTCTTAAGTCGACAGCATTGCTGAGTATTTTCGCCTTAACACTGCAGTGAACCAAAGACAGTCTCAAAAATGCGGTTTGAAATCGCTGGTGTTTCTGACGTCAATGAGTGATCAAGGTCAACGAGTGATCATCAACAAGTGGATCTCTGAGCTGGTGTGAGTGAGTGGAGGCGTGGATAATTTGCAAATTCATAGAACCGCATATACTAAATGAGGCAAGGGTGTAGAGTTACATTCAAGCTAAAAAAAAAAAAACATTTAAATGTGTTATTTTGGTAATCAAATATGAGCTTTAAGGGATACAATTATTGACTACAGGAGGACTTTAAGAGTTAAAAGAGTCTTTAAAAAAACATCTCTTTATAATCCACCCTTACAATTTAAATTATACTTGATTTGTAGATTTTTATTAGGAATTTTGGATCTGGAATACAATTTACTCTGAATGATCAATGCTTACATAAATAAAACTTTAAAAAAAAATGTGCAAGTCTCTTGGTCCTTTCCCTGTCCCATCACAAATCTTTTCTCCCACTTTGCTTCTTATCAGTTGTCCCAATATAAAGACAAAACATGGGACTTTCCATAGTCAATTATTTTTATACTGTACAAATCACCCTAACCCTAAACCCACCATCACAGAAAACTTTCTGCATTTTTACATTTTCAAAAAACATCACTTTGATGATTTACAAGCTGTAGCCAAAATAAATACAGTACAAACATCATTGTATAATCAACCTCTGAGCATTATTGCACAGTCCATCTTCTGTAGCTTTAGTCATATTAGAAGGCTTAATGTTTAAATATATACATATTTTGCTCAAACATTTTCATGAACTTGTATTGCAGTGACTTTTTCAACTGAAATTTTGTGCAATTTTTGGCCAAAGGTCTTTGTGCATTCTCCTTTCCCCCAGACTTATTCTGCTTTCTTGCTTTTCCTACATTACCAATCTGCAGTTCAACAAGAAACTTTCTTCACCCTATATTCAGATTCAACAATGGATTCTTATAATTGGTGTGTAACTCTCATCCAATGGAAGTTTCACTCTGGATCTGCATCTGGAACGGCACGTTTGATTGAGAAGGCCTTCGTGATCTGACGCCTAAATGCACGGCAGATGACAAAGTACAGCACAGGATCAAAGCACAGGTGCAGGATGGCGAGAAGTAGAGTAGATTCTTTGGCCAGGAAGAGATTCTTCCTCAGGGTGCATTCGGTGATGACCTCTATCTGCGTAAAAGTGTACGGCATACGCACAGCGTGGTACGGCACGAAGCTCACCACGTAAGCCAAGGTCACCAATGCAATGTTTATGAAGGCATGTCGGGCACTAGCCTGTTGCTCAGGGTCGGACTCACGGCGACCCCAAAGCTGCTTCAAGACCAGGCCGTTGGACAACAGCACCGCTACTGAAGCGTTGAAGAAGATAGCCATGCCCAGAAATACAGACAATGTGTGCCAGTGCTTGCCGAAATCATCTTTTAAGTCAGAACATGTTAGCCCAACTTTGTCTTCGATGTTTTCTTTGATAGGAATGGCCATGTTAGGAACATTGATGAAGAGTACGAGGAACCAGACCACCGATGACATTAGAACCGCAAAGCCCACCTCCTGCAATCGCAGCAGTTTGGAGCTGCGAGTGATCTGGAGGTAGCGCTGAACGCTAACAAAAGCTAGAAAGACGATGGACGCGTACATGTTGATGTAGATGAGCGGCGCACTCACTTGGCAGTGAAATATGGTCAAACTCTTTGAATCATTGCCCAGATCTTTGGCAATCTTGACAGGTAACGCCAGCATGAGGAGGAAGTCGGATATCAGAAGATTAATAAAGTAAACATTAATGCACTTTTTAACACTTCGGCTGGTTATGAAGGCCCACAGTGCCACCATGCTGGCAGCCATTCCAATCATGAAGATGAGGATGTAGAAGGAGGCGAAGGGCACCATGTTGTCGTTGACCACGCAGTTGCTGGTATTTGGAGTCCCCATTTTTTGGATCTGGACTGTGTAAGCTCTAAACAAGGCCTATGTAAATAAATCAAGACTATCGAATAAATACTTTTTAGTTTTCTTCACGTGTCTACTTTTTAACTCTTGTCAGACCACCGAGAATAACAATCCCATTTGATTACAGTTCTACCTTTCACTTCACTAGAAAGTAAGAGGTATTGGAGGAGGAAGTGGTAAATCCCCTGTTTAAGCATGCAAAAGCATTTTCCTGTTTAGCACGCACAGAGATATGATGTCACCTATCAGCATCAGATAGTAAATGGCATGTCGAAAGCCTGGAAAGAGACAAAAAGAACAAATATAAGTATTTATTTATCCATGGTTCTTGTTTTAATGATGTTTCACAATTATATATGAACTGTTTATATGGATATACAGTATGAACTTGCTTAAGCTGGTCTAGATTTAAACTTCTAGTTTGCTTGATAACAACTTGTATCAAGGCAACTGCAATCGAATCATCAATTCTAGCATATTAAATCAAGATAGGAATACCAGACAGTGTGTTATGTTGTAAAAAGGTAACTCCTTGCAATAAGGTTTCATTTGATAACATTAGTTAACTACATTAGATTACATTAGAACTAATAACATTAATCCTTTTAAAGCATTTTTTTAATCTTAGTTAATGTTAATTTCAAAATGTACTAATACATGATTAAAATGAAAGATGTGTCTGTTCGCATATTATTTAATGGACCTGTGCTAACATGAACTAACAGTGAACAGTTGTATAACGTTAACAATGAATAAATACTGTAACAAATGTATTGCTTATTGTTAGTCATTGCATTAACTAACATTAACTAATGGGACCTTAAAGTGCCCCTATTATGGATTTTTGAAAATAACCTTTCATGAAGTGTATAATATAGCTCTAAGTAAATGAAAACATCCTGCAATGTTTTAAATCTGAAAGTGCACCGTATATATCAAGTTATTGGGCCTTATCTTGCACCCAGCGCAATTGACTTTGTACACCGACGCATGTATCATTCCTATTTTGCACCCGCACACAGCGGACTTTTCCCTCCACAGACGCACGTCGGTAAACTAGGAAATACACTTGTGCTCCCGGGGGCGGTTTCAGTGCAAAGAGGAGGCGTGTTCCGGCGCAAACGTTCCCTGGTGCTATTTTGCAGGTTTAGAAAACAATTCCGCCACTGACCAGGAAAAACCTAGTCTAAAGTCAGTGGCGCGTTGCGCATGTTATTCATATGCTATTTTAAGGGCGCATGCTTGGCCATAATGTAGCGTGTGCACAACGCGCATGCACTTTGCTTATCTCATCTACACAGAAGCAGCAGTTTTCATTTTTTGCAAATCATACATTATTACAAGGAAAAATATTAGGTATTGTAGGTCTTGATAAGCCTAGAGCTTCTACCTATCCCTTTTCGAACAGTGTGATTATTATGCAAAAAAAATTGTTTTTTCTTGTTTTTGTTTTATTTTTATTGTTGGATATTTCATGTGTTGCTGTCTTTGG
The DNA here is from genome assembly GCF_965113295.1 of Leuciscus leuciscus. Lineage (NCBI taxonomy): Eukaryota > Metazoa > Chordata > Actinopteri > Cypriniformes > Leuciscidae > Leuciscus > Leuciscus leuciscus. The sequence goes on from NC_138733.1 coordinate 33,612,518, forward strand.
TTTAATTTATTTTTTAATTGTTCAAAATAAAGATTTCATTCATTCATTCATTCATATTAACACACGAGGGAAATCATTGTTGTGTCCATGAAGATGTGAAAAAATGTGTCTTTCAAAGTAAGAGTCGACTCTGAGTCAATGAAATTAATCGTTTTTCAAACCGGTCATAAGCTGTTTAGTTGTGACGTCAAGACGAAACATTAGCATATTGCCCGCCCATTTATTGCGCGCGCAGACACCAGGGAAAACTTGAACCCCCTCAAACACTGCAGCTGATTCCTGTGGATACTGGACAGCATCATGTCGAGAAGATGCTGTGCTCTACAATGTGAAGGTAAAGACAGTTTCTTTCCGCATTTCTTTCAATGTTTCATCGATTGATATGGTAAAATCGACGTCATCGTTCGTTACTGTGTTTAGTTTATGTTGTAGGAAGCCTCAGGAGGACACGCAGAGCTGACGTTGTTATGTCAATGGCCGTTTTTGTTTTCGACACGCGCACTATACATGGTAGACCAATCAAAATAGACTGAGCTGTCTGGCCAATCAGAGCAGTGCAGCTCGTGGAAAGGAGGGATTTAGAGAGATTGATTCATCTGACGAGTCGTTTGAGAATCATTGAAAAATGTGGTGATGTGCAAATGTAAATTATAAGAAAGTGAAACAGTTTTTTTGACCTTTGATGCATATAAACCTGTTGTAGGAGACTCCAAAACAATATTAGGAAACTTTAAAATTGCACAATAGGGGCACTTTATGTGAAGAGTTACCAGTAAGTTTAGACCACCTGCCAGTCAACTTGTTGTCTAGTAAACATTCTTGTCCTCAACGTCCATAAAAGCAGTTATTGAGGGCTCTTATAAGAAGGTCCCATAAAAGTTAATGGACACCTCATATGAAGAAACTTTGGGGGCATCATTCTGTTTCATTTAATTAAAAAGAATAAATAAAATTACAACTTTGAATGCACTTATTTGCATAAGAAACATAATTAATACTAAAAATGTTCAAAGTTATATACACTCAAAAAAATTATTTTAGCTCTTTGTTCAATTTCATTAATTAAAATGAGCATATACGACACAACCCTTCATAGAAATGATTCCAGCTTAATTTCATTAAATGTAATCAATGTAATTTTTAAAACATTTGGTTTACCACATTTAATTGAGTCAACATGAATATTTTTCATTCGTCTTAACCGGATGTCACTCAAAAAATGAATTTTGGCCTCTTAATTAATTAAAATAAGCAAAAGTAACACGATTGTTTAATATTGTCACAACTTAATTTAATTGTGTTCAATCAACCTAATTCATTTGTGTGAAAACTACATGAATCATTGTTGTTGACATCTAACTGGGCAGTGGATCTGTAGTTCCCAGCATGCTTTGCAAGGGATTGCATTAAGGGGGTCAATTTAGGGAAAAGGTGTTATTTTATTTGTTTTTCAGTAAATGGAAAGATGTTGTTAGTTAATGTTAGTGTTTAATGTTCAGTTATGTTAGAAACTTAGAGGACTTTCTGTAATGTTTTTGAATTTTGTGGTTACCATTATGCAGAAGAGTGGCGACTGTGTTTAGGCTGTGGGCTCAGTGTTCACTATGTGTAAACCTCACTTGCAACCCTGCACAAGTAATTTTATATTACTATGTAAAAAATGGTTTTAATTCAATTGAACACTAGTAGTGTCTATCATTAGAAGTGATCGTAGAGTCAAATTAACTAAAATTATAATGTTGGTGATTTAAGGCAGGACAAAATTAAATGTAGTTAACCTGACAAAACTTTATCTAGCAGGAATGACTAAATTAATTTTAATTCATACAACAAGATTACAACAAATTATTTCAAACTAATTCCATTTTGTTGGAAAAATGTAATTCAATTTCGTGGAAAACCTTTCCTTAATTTAATTAAGTTCGTTCAACAGATAATTTTTTTGAGTGTACAACAAGCAGGTATGTTTAGGTAACACTGCTAATTCAAGTGAAGCTGCTGCTTTGAGTTCAAATTAATTAATATCAGTATCACTTAAAAAAGAGTAGCAAATGAAATTATGCTCATGTCACATCTACTTGCGCATTAATAATACAATAATTGGGAGTTCTTAAAGTATATAATTTTTAATAGTTGAGAAGGGTTTTGTGGTAATAAAGCCTTTATTGTACATTTTTACTTGCTATAAATATGACATAAATATCAACTAATTTATTTAATTTTACATTTTTCAACACCTGTTGCACTCAAGAGATCACAATTTAAACACCCAACAGGCTACCTTAACACTAGAACTACCAAGGCAGTCATTTTGACTGTTTTAAAATTTTGCAATAAAATAACTTTGTTGAAAGAAAACCCATGTAACTATAGGACCCTGACTTTTCCTAAATGTGTCTATATTTTATTCTATCATTGTTATTTTATTAAAATTACAAGACACAAAAGAGTTTTGAGTATTTCTACCTTGAATGGCCATAACAGTCTCATAACATAACCGTATGACCGTATGCATACAATTTTCAATGTAATTTTACAGCATGATATTTTTGCTCACTAAAACAAATATTGGTTGCTAAATCAGTTCATTTTCTCGCAGTTTATTATATTTTCATATTATTTTCCCGTGACGGTCAGAATGACTGTTTTGGCCAGTTTGGGGCATATGCGTTTCATATGTGCCCATAAAAGTTTTACCCATGCATTGAAATGCATATTGACGATGTTTTTGTAAGTTATTGTATTCTAATATCCAAGGATGAATACATTTGTTTTCATTTTACAAAGAAAATAATAGAAAATTGATAACTTTCGACTTTGTATCTGTAATTACAATAGCTGTTCTGTGGTTGTCGATGTAAATAGATTTTCACATATACATTAGAATTAAAATGTAGTGTTCTGATGTTTATTATTACCTATCCTAACATTACAGATCCATTTATTCTTAGATTTGATATAGCTTATTGAAATTATATGCAAATAATGTATGAGCGGTCAGAATGACTATGGCCATTATAGGAGTTAGAATTCCGGTAGTTCTAGTGTTAAATGCCTAAAGCCCATATTTCTGATAGTCAGAGGGCTTATTCGGTCTTCTTCAAGTCTTAGCACTAACTGAGCATTTCACTATAATGCTTCCTGAGCATTATCATTTCAGGAAAACAAAATACAACGTAAAAAAACTGCATCTTTCTCAAACTAATCCACTACTGCAATACAATCTTGTTTGGATCTTGTGTGCCAGTTGATTTCAACCAGACCAGAACAAATAAATGATGTCTTTTTCTCAACAATCATCATTTGAAACTACAAATAGATACTGGATTATGATGGGCAGACAATTTTATATAGTTTTGACAAACCAGGACTCTTTTTTTTTTTTTTTTTTTGCATATTCTGCAAATGGTGATAAAGAGTGAAAAACCCTGAATTGTCTGCATACATTTATTTTTCTTTAGGGAAGTGAGTCAGATTGTGGTCAGTTAATGTGCTGAAAAAAGGAAACTTATCTACATTTATGGACAATAAAATACAGTGAAACTTGGAATGACTGTATATCTATTATTAAACATTAAATATTATTTGCTATTTGTTTGAATTCAAACTGTTCTTTTATACGTTTGAATAATTCCAATTACACATAGCCTACATATTCTTTATTCCTGCATTCATTAAAGGACATTTTTATGCCATTACCCCCACCTGTCTCTCCAAGGTGAACATATTTTACTCTTTGCTTTGAATACATATTGAAGGTCAGTCCTCAAATTAACATTTTTAGAAACCTCCAACTAATCAGATCCATAAAATGTCAGACGAGAAGAAACAGACACATGGCGCTTCATATCAGAATTAGAATTTGAGAACTTACCTCATCATACTCTCCAAGAGACTTCAGATCAGACGGTGGAATAATGCGATTCTGCTCTCTAGCTCTACATTGGTCTTGTTGAACCCCTTAACAGCTATTGAGATACTTGTTTGAAGAGTTTCTGCGTTGGTTCAACAACAGTACAATGCAAATCCAGCTTCCTCTTTTCTTAGGTGTTCGGTTTTAATTGTATCAGCCAATGGTGGAAAGCACGTAGTGCAATGACGCACCGGAAACCTGAACTTTCCAGATTCGCTGTCTGTAGATGACCACAAACCACTAGTCTAAAAAGACTGTTCACTCTTATTTGCATGCGCTCTCTGTCAGTTCCTGGTTTAAACATGTTCAACGTGTTAGACAATAAAGTTGCACTGGGCCGGTTCACACAGAATGCAGTTTTGCTGTTAAAAACGTGAGATGCTGGTCAGCAGAACAAAAAAAAAAAAAAAAAAAAAAAAAAAAAAAAAAGGGAGCAGGGGGGTTCCCAACCACGTTCCTGTTTAGTAACCATTCTTCGTCACCAATGGTCTTAATCTAATTCATAAAAATATGTTTGTTGGTGTAAAGTCAAGTTAGTTCGTTTTTTTTTTTTTTTTTTTTTTTTTTTTTATTAGAAATTTTACATTACAAAAAAGCAAAAGAAAACAAAATACATTTAGAAAATGTATACAACTCAATGAATGATAATATCAACAGAAGTAAGAATATAAATAATTATTAATATCATCCACCATTAATAATGATAATCTAAAAAGGAAAAGAGAAAAAAAAAAGAAGGATAAATTAAAAACTTAAGAACAATCAGGGCGTATGCAGTTTCAGTAATAAAGCACAAGCAAACATTCAGTAGAGGGCAGAGCAGACAGCATACAATGCTCTACATTACTGGTCAGAGTCAGTGTTGAACTGGGTAAGATGATCCAGAAATGGTTGCCATATACGGTAAAAGTTCTCAATAATTCCATACCGCACTCTCTCCATGTGGAGTATTCCAGTGAGGCAAGTCAACCAGGTCTTGAACTGAGGAACAATATCTGATTTCCAGAGTCTTAAAATGATGCTCTTAGCAATAATCATTCCATAAATAATAGTGCTTTGTACAGAGACATTATGGTCTGACAGATAAACAGAATATCCAAATAATGCAATCTCTGGATCAGGGTTAAGCACAAAATACATGTCAGAGAACCACCTAAATATGTTACGCCAAAACTCGTGAAGTTTAGGGCATGTCCAAAAGAGATGGGTAAGAGAGCCCTCTGCAGATTTACACCGGTCACATGTAGGAGAAACGGTGGAGAAAATTCTATGTAATTTAAATTTTGAATAGTGCAATCTATGCATCACCTTAAATTGAATGAACTGATGCCTAGAGTTAATAGAACAAGAACGAACCCTGCTAAGGCTCTCCTCCCACACTTCAGATCCAATCTGTATACCCAATTCCTCCTCCCAAGCATTTTTTAAAGAATGTGTAGAATAACTTATTTCTTCAGAAAACACAGTAACAAAATCTGAAATCAAATGTTTGGAATCAGGGGAGCCCAACAATAGTCTATAAATCCTCCTTTCCTCTGGTAGAGATTCAAAATTGGGAACTGCATGGCGTACATCATTTCTAATCTGTAAATGTCGGAAAACGTGTGTTGTGGGTAGAGAAAACTTTTCTTTTAATTGAGAAAAAGAAGAAAAATGTTTGTATATATATAAATCGTCCAAGGTAACAATACCATTCAGCCTCCACATGTTGAATGTTGCATCTGAGAGAGAAGGGGGAAATGCCAGCCCGATCTCACGGGAAAACGTACAAATTCTACAAAGTGGCTTATTCGTACGAATTCATACGACCTGACTCGTACGAATTATTACGATTTTTGCAAAATCGTACATATTTTACGAATTGGCCAATTCGTATAAATTCATACGAATGACCTACCCCTGACCCCGCCCCTAAACCTACCCATCACGTGGGTTTAGACAAATCGTACAAATTCGTACGAGTGAGGTCGTACGAATTAGTACGAATTAGCCAACTTTTTATCATTCGTACGAATTCGTACGAATTGGTCGTGAGATAGCGTTGGAAATGCGTGATTTCGATATACTGGGGCGAAAATAGCAGTGTCAGGTAATCTGCATACCTTCTTAATTTGGTGCCATATTTTCAAACGGTTTGAAACAATACAATTATCCACCTTAACAGATGTATGCAATACAGGAGTTGAAAAGAGGAGTGTGTTAGAAGATTAATGAACATAATGTACCATAAATATGAAAAAGGGCTCTAAAGTGGCTGCTTTGTGCTTAGACACAGAAAAGGCTTTTGATCAGGTGGAATGGCCTTATGGTGAGAGTTATGGAGGAGTGTGGGTTTGGTAGTCGTTTTGTGTCATGGATTACAACATTATATGCTCACCCAACCTCTTCCGTACTCACAAATCAATAAAAGTCAAAGTCCTTTTTATTACATCGAGGGACACGTCAAGGATGTCCCCTCAGCCATTTGCTTTTTGCAATTGCGATCGAACTCCTGGCAATCAGTATTAGAAACAATCCATGTATTGAGCCTGTGAGACTGGGAAATGTAGATCATCACATCTCCTTATACGCAGATGATGTTGTTCTCTTTTTGTCGAATCCTGAGCAGTCGGTCCCTTTACTGTTAGATCTTATAGAATCTTTTGGTACAGTCTCTGGATATACAATTAATTGGCAGAAGAGTGAATTTATGTCTTTAAGTGCTGATCTTGATACTGAATTCTTACACAATCTCCCTTTCAAAATTACAGACAGACTTAAGTATCTTGGAGTTGTTTTGCCCAAAAACCCTAAATTAATTTTTAAGTTGAATTTTCTTCAGAAATTGGAGGATTTAAAGATAGACATTGGCAAATGGAGAACTCTCCCTCTTTCCATGATAGGCCGTATAAACGCTGTTAAAATGGTCTCTCTGCCTAGATTCTTGTATCTCTTTCAAAACATTCCAATTTTTTTGACAAAGTCTTTTTTCAAAACATTAGATTCAATTATCCTGCCTTTTATCTGGGGTTTTAAAGCTCACAGAATATCAAAGATACATTTACAGAAACCAAGGGAGAAGGGTGCATGGTGTTGGAAACTTTTATTCCTTCATCGAAGCAGAAACCAATGAGACTTGAGATGGATTTTATAAGCAGAAGAGATTTATTCTTCCATGTCTGTAGTTCATCAAGTCTGTAGTTCATCATCATCAAGTCTAATCTAAAGAAAGTTGCCTTGCATTTTTATATACATTTAGGGGGAGGGATTTACATTGAAGTTGAACAAAGCATGTAAATTAAGGATACAGGTTAAGGAACCGTCCTAGACTCCAGCGTGTTACCAGTCTCAATCCAATCAGCTATTCAAACGCATATATGCTAATCCAATCAGCCTGACTAGATTGCCCATACATTAACATTATCATAGAGACAAAAGCACAGCTGTACATTGAGCTTAATGGTCAGGAAATGCATAAAGACAAAGGGTGAGGGTGAGAGTCGTCTCAGCAATTAGAGAACAGGACTGGCAGGGATCTCTTGATATAATCATCATACTGTAACTGAATCTTAAAATGCTAACTTCAATGTACTCAACTTTTACTGTTGCAACCTAAATTAAACATTTAATAAATTTGTAATACAACAATGGGCTAGGGTTACCTTGCTTCTTGCATTACTATTGGGCAGCGAATGCAAGGGCACTTGTTTATTGGCAGGGGGATTATAAAACAGAAATTTCTATTGACACTCTCCCCTGGGTTGCTATTGAAAAAAAAATAGCGTTAAAAATAGTTATCTTCCAGCACTCTATTAGGAACAAAACCAGTTTGATTCATGTATAATGGATGAAATATATTTATTTAACCTATTAGCTAATAATTTTGTAAAAAAAAAATAATGTCAGAGTTAAGTAATGCAATAGGCCGATAAGATGAAGGCTCGGTCTCATCCCTACCCTCTTTTAATATTAGTGAGATATTAGCATCTATAATGTGTCAGGGAATTTTTGAATTTCAAGAGAATGAGTGAACATCCTCAGTAAAAGGGGAGCCAGCTTTCCAGAATATTTTTTATATAATTCAATGCCAAAACCATCTGGCCCCTATGGAAGCTTGTTTCCGCCACTGAAAAAAAAAAAAATTGCGACTTTTTATCTCACAATTCTGACTTTTTTTCTCAGAATTGCGAGATATTAAGTCAGAATTGTGAGATATAAAGTCGCAATTCTGAGAAATAAAGTCGCAATTGCGAGATATAAAGTCAGAATTCGGAGAAAAAAAGTCAGAATTGCGTGATATAAAGTCAGAATTGTGAGATATAAAGTCGCAATTGGGTGTTATAAAGTCAGAATTGCGAGATATAAAGTCAGAATTCTGACTTTTTTACTCGCAATTGCGACTTTATATCACGCAATTCTGACTTTATATCTCGCAATTGGGAGATATAAAGTCAGAATTGCATGATATAAAGTCGCAATTGGGAGATATAAAGTCAGAATTGTGAGATTATAAAGTCCAATTCTAAGGGGGAAAAAAGACGGAGTTTTTTTTTTTTTTTACCTCAGAATAGTTTATATCTCACAATTCTGACTTTATAACACGCAATTCTGACTTTATATCTCCCAATTGCGAGATATAAAGTCAGAATTGCGTGATATAAAGTCGCACTTGCGAGTAAAAAAGTCAGAATTCTGACTTTATATCTCGCAATTCTGACTTTATAACACGCAATTGCGACTTTATTTCACGCAATTCTGACTTTATAACACACAATTCTGACTTTATATCTCGCAATTCTGACTTTATAACACGCAATTTTGACTTTATATCTCGCAATTATGTTTTATAAAGTCAGAATTGCGTGATATAAAGTCACAATTGCGAGAAAAAAAGTCAGAATTCTGACTTTATATCTCGCAATTCTGACTTTATATCACGCAATTCTGACTTTTTTTCTCAGAATTCTGACTTTATATCTTGCAATTGCGACTTTATTTCTCAGAATTGCGACTTTATATCTCACAATTCTGACTTCATATCTCGCAATTCTGAGAAAAAAAAGTCAGAATTGTGAGATAAAAAGTCGCAATTTATTTTTTTTATTTTTTTTTCTGTGGCGGAAACAAGCTTCCATAGGCCCCGCCACCTTGCCATTAGGAAAAGATTTTATAGAATCAACAATCTCTGGAATAGTAATTTCAGAGTTTAAAGCCTCACAGGCAGCATCACTCAATTTAGGAAGATTCAAATGTCCTAGCCAATTAGAAATGTCCCCTTTTGCTCTTGATGTATATAATTGTTCATAATATTCTCTAAAGCGATCATTTATACCTTTAGGATCCACAAGCATGTCCCCTGCTTTTGATTTAATTTTGTGTATGGCTTTATTTGCTTGTAAACCCCTCAGCTGTCGCGCCAGCAATTTATGGGGCTTATCCCCTAACTCAAAATATTTTTGTCTTATCCTCAACAATTGATACCATACCTGCCCTGATATAATAGTATTGTATTCATACTTTAATTGAAGAATATTCTGTAAAGTAGAGGGGCTAGATGAAATTCTATAGGAGGGTTCCAATTGAGATAATTCCTCTTCTATTTCTGCAAGGCGCCTACGTTTGGCTCGTCTGGCCGAAGACTCAAAAGAGATAATATGACCCCTAATCACTGCCTTAAAAGATTCCCATACAAAAGTTGAGAATAAACAATGTACAAGCCTGGCGCCCTTTCAAAACAATTAATGGTAAAAAAAATCAAATAAAAACAACTCGCGGAAAAAGAACATTACCCCCCAACCTCCGTCCCACTTTCCCAAACAAAGTGAGAACACGCATCCCAAAAACTCACTGAGGGGTTGCCGGACCATCGGAACAGCGAAACTATAGCTAGAAAGCCCTAGCTCCCTCTCCAATCACTTGAACAAGCTATGAACAAAGGAAACGGTCATATAAATGTCCCAGTCTGAGTAACGTTAATGGTAGCTGTTGAATAAAAGTCACATACCAGAGCATGTTACGCCAGCATGTAGGCAATAAATGCTTTTCAAGACATTGTCTCAATGAAGGCCTCAGTCTCCTCGGGCGAGGAAAACACCTTGTCAGTGGTACCATGAGTGACGCGCAGCCTTGCCGGATAAATGAAGCCGCTTCTCGAAGATGCTTCCTGACATCATTGAATGCCTGTCGCTGCTTCATTATTTCAGCTGGAAGATAGGGAAAAATGTGTATGTGTATCATGTGTATCAAAGACAATTATAAAGTAATGCCGGTGGGAAAAAACCCACGAGAAATTAAAACAATAATTTGAAATATGGAGAGGAGCTCAGCAGAACACGTCTACTCCATGCGGTACTCAATAGCGCCCCCCAAGTTAGTTAGTTTATCCTTTATCCTTTATTTTCTCCCTTAGGATACATTTTGTCTTGGGCAATCGAGAGAATTTCAACACACAACAAGGTTCAAGAAGGTTCAACACACAACAATCCACCATACAGTTACACTTCCTCCATACAACACACAACACACAACACAATTCTAATAATACACTATACCTAACACTTACGGCATTACAAAACACCCAACACATTACACATCTACCCTCCTATCACATTACACATTACACATCTACTATCCTTCCACCCTCCTATAGAAGACGTGTTCTTTGGGGCAGTCATTGCCTGGTGGTTAGGGAGTTGAACTGGCAACCCAAAGGTTGCTGGTTCGATTCCAGAACCGGTGCTATTTACTCCCAAAAGTGCTATTCCGCCATACATTATAGTTATCCTTTTTAACCCGCTTAGAAAAGCACCACGTTTTATTTTGTGTCACCCTACTTGGTCGTATAACTACTCGTGTAACTGTTTTTAAATAGGGAAAACATTGATGTGTTTGGTCACTTCTAAATTCATTGCTGTTAGATACCATTGAATATACTGGGCTAAGCTAAGTGCTATCAAAGTGTCACCGTGCGCCAGAGCGATTAAGTGCACACACTGAGATGAGAGAGGTATGTATCAACTCGTCTTAGTTAAGGGAATAACATAGTTTAATATGAAAAAACGGTGGAGTATCCCTTTAAATGTGACGAGACAGATCGTTGTAGCGCATCAGTTCAAGCAGGAGCGAGCGCAAGTCTTTTCTTCCACTTTAATACAAATTATATCTAGAAAAACATGCATTAATATCACAAGGTAAGTTGAAAGATACAGTACAACTTACCGAAATCCGTATCATGTTTCATGTAATCACTCAATCTGTGTTTCAACCGTGGAAAGATGTCAATCAAACAGCTTGTGAACAATATCACTTAAAGGTGCTCTAAGTGATGTTGGGTGACGTCACTTCTTGTTGACGTTCAAAGTATTGTCAAACAAAACGGAGGCTTGCTCGACCCTCCCTCCTCCTCATCCACGCCGCACTAACCCCCCAAAACCCCACCCCCAAATCCTTCTTGTCGGTTATTGGCTGGAACAGTTTGTTATGTTTTGTGGTCCAGGTTGGCCCAGTTTGTTTTTCTTTACTGTAATCTTTACAGTATGTTACTGTTATTAATAATGCATAGGCTGCTATCAGCTGACGCGGTCAGCGGTCAAATCTCTCCAACCACTACCATTCTCTTATTAGACCGTGAGGATATACAGTATACACACGTGTCATTACTCAGTAAGCATGCTCAAACTGCTCGCAACCCTCCCGCCCTCACCACAAAAGTATCAAGCATATTATTGTGCACCTCCTGGCTGCCGTCTTCTTTTGTTTCAGATTACCAAGGCTTTCAAGTCCTAGCTGTCACGGACATCATTGCTGAGAGACACTCATCCTCATAGCCAAGCTACAGTATAGATGTCCCGGGATTTACTGCCACGTCTACACGTTAACACGGTTTTGCTTTAAAGACATTACTAAAGTGTCTTAATCATCTGTTTATCACTCAAGCTGATGGTTCAATGGGGGGTTAATGCTTAAGCTCTGTATGCCATTAATCATGAAGCAAGAACCCCCATAAGGAATCATACCGCCAAAGATAATTGTGTTTAATAAACTCAAGTAACTCGCCAAAGTGATACTGTATGAATTAAGGTTCATACATGCTAGTTTCCATGACAGAGTTAAAAAAATTATAATAATAATAAATACTACTGGAGCTGCCAGTTTGCTAAGTTTCAAATGATTGTTAAACATCAAGCATAAACTATGCAAAAGCGACAGCCCTCCCGCCGCACCCAGTGTCCGAATTCACTCACTCGCTTTCATTCACTACTTCAAGTGCACTATATTAGTGGGGTAATGTAGGGAATAGTAAATGAGGGTAGGCAATAGGGGGCAATTTCCAACACAGCCCAAGACCTGAAATGGATGTCAAACAAAGGAGATGTGCAAAATGTGCATTGTTGGTGCAGACCCCCTTATGTCTAGCAGTGGCAGGCAATGTGTACACTGGCACACGTCATGTCCATAGCCCAGTAGTATAAATCATAAAAAACAATACAAATGTATATCCACCAAACAGGTGGATATTTTTTTTTTTTTTTATTATTACCTGGGCAAATCATTTGGCCTTCCACCAGATATATTATCAAATGTGATTCTACCATTAAGGAAACTGTTTCAAATCAGTTCACTTCATGTTCTCAAAATACAATACTTCAAGCCCAGTAGTATAAATCATAAAAAACAATACAAATGTATATCCACCAAACAGGTGGATATTTTTTTTTTTTTTTATTATTACCTGGGCAAATCATTTGGCCTTCCACCAGATATATTATCAAATGTGATTCTACCATTAAGGAAACTGTTTCAAATCAGTTCACTTCATGTTCTCAAAATACAATACTTCCATTAAAAGGAGAAGTAATTCCAAAGTGTTTTCCCGCTATAATTCACCAGTTTGACACCAGTTTGACACAAATAAAAACGCAATAAGGAATTTAAAGTAAACAACAAGTAACAATAAAACAATAAAAAAAAATGACCTTTTAAGATAAAAGTACAGCTTTAATATTTTATTATTATTCAAAAATTAATTTTAAATGCTGTATTTTTCCATAGCAAGCAAGCCACATGTCCACAGATCATATCATCTCAAATACCAATATTAAATACACTATTATTCAAAAGGTTTGGTAAGATTTGTTTTTGGGTTTTTTTATGTATTTGAAATAAGTGCGCACCAAGGTTGCATTTATTTGATCAAAATACAGTAAAACACTAATATTTTGTGAAGTTTAGTCATAATTTTAAAAAACTTTTTTCTTTTTGAATATATTTTAAACTGTAATTTATTCCAGTGATGCAAAGCTGAATTTTCAGCATCATTACTCCAGGGTTCAGTGTCACATGATCCTTCATCCTGGGTTTATCAGTTATCAGTGCTGAAAACAGTTTGGTCAGAAACCGTGATACAGTTTTGTAGGATTCCTTGATGAACTGAAAGTTCAAACGAAGAGCATTTGAAGTAGAAGATTCTTTTAGTTTTTGTAATATTATACAATAAATATCTTTAATGACAGAATCAGTTCGTGATGAATCTTCAACGTTAGTTTCTACCAACAAATTCACTATTAGATCATTTTCAAGCTGCAATCTAGTCACAGTGAAACTGAAAAATGAAATGGTGTGCAAGATAAAAGGACAAAACCTAAGATGTGCATGATTTTAAGATGAACTGCTTTGTGTGCAATCTAATGATCCTTCATCCACATTGCACTCCTTTTGTTGTGGTTTACTAAGTAAACTGTCATCCTTCCTGAGAATCTTTTGAGTTAAATGACACTTTCACGTCTGAGTGTGGATATCTTTGTCTCGATGTAGGTCAACATGTTGCTCATTCGTCTTTGCTGTCCTCTGTCGTCACTGTCTCTCGTCACATCTGTTTTCTTCCTGAGGCTCAGCTGGTTTCTGAAGGCCTTGCAGAAGATGAAGTATATAAGTGGATCCAAGCAAGCATTTAGCACTGATAGTAGGACAGTCAGCTCCTTCAGGACGTAGAATGCATAGGCTGTGCAGAGTTTCGTCTGAGGTTTGATAAATGCGTAAGGCAGTCGCACCAGATGATAGGGCACAAAGCACACACAAAAAACAAGCACTAGAACTAGCATGTTGCGTTTAGACTTCCTGAACTTATGGCTGCTGGATGTGGTCTGTGTGGACAACTGAGCTTTTCTGACCTTTTGCAGAGTCCCCCAGTAAAGAGCAATCAGAGACACCAGCACAAAAATGAAGATCACCATAGACACACTGTGAGTGATTTTGTAGACCAAGCTGAGCTGAGGACTGTGGAAAGCCTCACAGCCGATTTTCTCAGGCTTATGAATGTGACCCCAGGAGGTCAGGAGAAAGAAGATCAAGTAGATGGAAGACATGGCTAACAGCGAGAGCCATGTAGCTGCGGAAACGTGGCGGGCGGTACGAACCGTCTGCAGAGAATGAGTCTCCAGTGGCCGGACAATCTTCAGGTACCTGAGGTAAAAAAAAAAAAAAAAAGCTAAAATGTGTTCATGCTTGTAATTCTATTATGTTTATTTCTGAAGAAAGCTGTGATATCATGGCTTGGAAACAAATTGCTCACACATTTCTTGTCAAGTACACGGTTCAATGGTTTTGAAAGAAGTTACTTATACTCACCAAGGCACATTTAAAATACATTAAAAAGAGTGATATTGTGAAATATTATTTCATTGAAATGAACTTTTTTCTATTAGAATTTATATTAAAATTTATTTTATTCCTGTGATCAAAGCTGGATTTTCACCATCATTACTCAAGTCTTCAGTGTCACAAATTACTATACTTTGCTGATTTGCTGGATGTAATAATGAATGTTTAATAATAAGCATTAATTATTATTATCAGTGTTGAAAATAGTTGTGTTTATCATTAAAAATTGGGCTAAGTAATAATAATAATAATAATAATATTCATCCAGGGCACATCAAATTAAACATAACAAATACTGTTCTTTTGAAATGTCTAGACAAAAATATTAGGCATGCAACACCTGTTTTCAATACTGATAATAATGAGCATTTTTGTAATTATTGATCATAACTGAGCACCTACTCATTTTTAAAAATACATAACAATTTAAAACGGTTACTTTTTTAAATGCAGTTAAATTGTCTGTTAATGTTGTTTCCTCCTGGCTGTTTATTAGTTTCCACACACTTGTTTCTTTTCTCCTGTACATTCCCTGTGTGTTTAAGCCTTGAGTTCTTTCTGTTCAGTGGGGTCTATGTTAAAAGTGGTTGTGTTATGTACTCTCCTGCGATCTCCTGAGTGTTCCTTGTCGTTTTATTAAAGACTGTCTTTGTTCTCTATCACTTTCGTTGTGTGCTGCATACGGCAACAGATCGTGGCAATTTCACAATATTACTGTTTTTACTGTATTTTTAATCAAATGAATTCTTGCTGAGCACAAGAGATTTATTTTAAAAAATATATTATAATATCTTAATTATTCCAAACTTGGAGGTCAACACAAGTAGGTGTTGGTATGTGTTGCATACCTGTTTGCAGCAATAAAATCCATGAAGAGAATGCTTGCATACATGTTTATATAGAAGGCTGTTGCTCCAAAGCTGCAGTAAATATTGCGCATAATATCTGAACTGTTGGCATAGTTAGCAATGCGCAAAGGTAAACAAAGACAAAGGAAGAAGTCAGCTGCGGCCAGGTTCTTCATGTAGACCGTGACGCTGGACTGAACACGCTGATTAGTGCAGAAATACACACGCATCGTGATGCAGTTCAACACCAGACTGACCAGAAACACTAATGAGTATGCAACTATGAATACAGGATGAGCTTTGATCCCTGAAAATTCACAGGTCGTATTTTCTTCAGTGCGAGTGGTGTTTGCTGTGGTGTCATCCAGGGCATTGGTGAAGCTGGTTAGTGGAACTGCAGTTCTAAGAATTTGTGAAACGGCTGACTCCATCTAGAAGCACAAGAGAGACAGTTTAGTCACCAAATGTACCAGTTTAGCAAATTTAAAGACATTTACATTCATTGCATGGATTAATTTTTTTATTTGTGCAAAGTGCAGCTTCAAAGTGAAATATGTTGTAACACATAATTCATGGAATGCGAAATCTTCACAAGTGTAAGATTATGTCTATAAAGCATTAAGATTTATTATTAAATATATAGCTTTTTGGTGAGACAAAAATGATGCTAAACCATTAAACATATTTAAAGGCCAAATGAAATGCCTTGAAACACGTAGCATATTCAGTGTGTTGGCGTCATTTCCACTAAAACAGAAAGACAGAGCTGGACATATCGAACGGCTCCTCCCCTTTTTAAAGTATACAATAGCGTTTCGTTTACATGTCACATCTCGCCAAAGCCACAGTTTCCTCCTTATCTCTAACCGTTTCTCCTCCTAATCTCCTCCATATCGCTTCAAAATATAACATACTGTGCAGAATATCTCGCATATGATCCGCTCTGTATGGTGTCATGTGGACCAGAGCAGAGTGTGTGCGTGCGTGTGTGTGCGTGCGTCCTGCGGCGGTTCGCGGTACCCTAACGAGAAACCAGACTTCAGTCGCCACAAAGGAAAGCCTATTTAAACTGTCTGACTCGTTCCCTATCCCCTATACAGTGCACTGTGTGCCATTCACGTGTGGAAAATAGTAAATTTGTGAACAAGTGACCGATTTTAGCCGCAGCTTCGGCGTCTATGTATAATGTAGGGGGCGGGACGCTTCAGATTCTAGAGAGCATTTGATTGGACAGAAAATCTGATGAGAAGCTGAAGTGCAGAGTGATATCATCAAAATCATTCATCCATATTGGCTGAAGTGAAAGACTGGAAGTTATATCTTCTAAATATTCGCATATTCGCTTATAAATAACCTTAAGGCTAACATATTCCCAACGCTATCTCACGACCAATGCGTACGAGTGATAAAAAGGTGGCTAATTCGTACGAATTTGTACGATTATTTTGTCTAAACCCACGTGATGGGTAGGTTTAGGGGCGGGGTCAGGGGTAGGTCATTCGTATGAATTTATACGAATTGGGCAATTCGTAAAATATGTACGATTTAGCAAAAATCTTACTAATTTGTACGAATTAGCCACCTCGTAGAATTCGTACGAATTGCCGTGAGATCAGGCTGCGTATTCATACTGTACTAAAAGAAACAAAAAAAAATTACATTTTGATTTCATGGGGACTTTAACCATGAAAATGTTCTGTGTAAGTTCTTATTATGCTGTCACAGAAAACGCCTGTGCATAATTCTGGGAAGGTAAGTTTATGGTAAAAAAGATAGCAAAAACAAAATACATTATGGAATGTTCTATACACACTCAAAAATATACTGTATATACATTTTTTTTTATTTTTTTTTTTAAACACTGTAGTGTTCTGGGAATGTTAGTTTATTGTTATAAAAATAAAACCTACAAATAACATTTAGAGAACATTCTGTCAAGGTTATCTAAAGATTTCCGTACCTCTTTCCCTGTGATTTCTTGCACTGCGCATACAATGTAGCCTAAATGCAGTTGTCAATACCTGAATTTTTCAGGAGTTAATTCGGTTGTAAAATACAGTTGTCACTCCCTAAAATTTCTGTACTGTGTGTGTGTGTACTAAACGGGATTCAGTTCTAAAAGGTGAAATGACAACCGAAGTTAACTGCAGTGTGTAGTGTCATCCACTAGTGTCATCCACATGAAATACAGAATTCTAAATTTACACATGAGCCTATTATTTTTGAAGTTGTGCAGTAACACTTTAACTGAGCTGTATTTACACAGGATATGTTCTTGCACTTAAAGACAGAGCTAAATATAAAGCGTATCGGATGTAACAGAACACATCACATGCTTTTATCCTGATAAAAATCTCACCACTGAGAAATATGCAACACAACAGCTTAAGACATAATTAACTTTACAGTGTTAATAAATAGCATATAAGTAATTCTATTTGCAGTTGGGTTTTGTTGCTATTTACACTGAGTTTAAATAGCATCAATTGCAAATAGCTGCAAGGCTGCTGCTTTTGAAAATAATGCGATAGATGCATCCTGTGCAAACAACGCCTAAGTCTTTGTACAGACTTGATATCACACTTTGATTAGCATATTCATTACGTCATTGTGCCTCGTTTGCATGTGTTTGCTTCCCTCCTACTCTCTGTGCACACATATTGTATTATTATAACACTAACACGCTATATTTTCATGTAGAATAATCACTCAGAGAGAAAGTTAGAAGTGACAGAATGTCTTTCTTTGTCTTTTGTTTGTTTTTTCTCACAGCACACATCCTCTGAGTAACAAACCACAAGGAGGATATTCCCTTTTCAGTCTGGGATGACTGGTCTAATCTGAGCCTTATCTGCCCGTCAGTTACCATGCGGATAACTTGTGATCTGTTTGTTAATTGTTAAAAATCGCCAAATATATGTATATGTGTGGTGTTTTCACCCTTTAACAGAACCACTTGCCCACTGGCTGCATTGGAGCTGTAAATGTTTCGGCCGATTTATCACTGGCCTGACAGGTCACACATGCGGATGGGATTGTGTGAACAAGATAGTCCATTCGTGGCCATCAATAGAGCTCTCTCAGACGCTGTTTGGTTTGCACCAGCCCCTGATGTCCCTCATGCGCCAGGTGGATGAGGCGTTCCCGCAGTGCAATAGGAACAATCAAACGATTCCCTCTGCAAATCAATGGAGATTCCAACAGCCAGTTCATGTCTAACCAGTAAGTATGGACGTAAGTCACTGGAGACAGACTTTTGCAGTTTAGGCCAACCTGTCTGAATTGTCTGACGTAACTGAGACAGTTCTGGACAGCCCTCGCATTCAGCTTTAAAGTCCACTAGCTGTGTGGGAGAATGACCTGGGTGTTTCTATTACCGATGATCAATGGGATGAAATTCTAAGATTAGTTCATTGCTCTTCCATATGTGCCAGACATGGCCTATTGCAATGTAAGGTGCTCCACCGAGCACATCTAACTAATGCCAGATTGGCAAAAAATTTCCCAGATATGAGTGATGCTTGTCATCGTTGCAAGCAGTCTCCTGCTAATCATCTTCATATGTTCTGGAGCTGTCCTCGGATGACAGACTTTTGGTCCAATGTTTTTGATACGCTTAATAATGCTCTTAACATAGAGTTGGACCCCAACCCCCTGACTGCTCTTTTTGGCATTCCTTCGAGACCTGACTTGACTATCTCATCTCGCCAGGTTATTGCCTTTACTTCTGTTTTAGCTAGACGAGCCATTCTTCTCAAATGGAAACATGTGACTCCCCCATCGCACGACAGGTGGATCTAAGAAGTTTTTAGCTGTATAAACCTTGAGAAGTTAAGATTTTTTTTTCTTTCAGGATCCCTTAAAACTTTTCAGAAGACCTGGGAACCTGTCCTAGACTACATAAAAGGTTTACTGTGTTCTCCTGACACTAATGCTATTACACAATAATTGACTGTTACTGGAAAGAGGAAAGACCAATACTAGAGAGAGGAACCGTTATTCTAATCAATTTATTTGCAATTATTTGGTTATGATTACTTATTTGTCCTTTTTTTTTTTTTTTTTTTTTTTTTTTGGTTGGGAGGGTTCTGGAAGGGTTTAAATTGAGACAGTCTGTAATTTCTTACTTTTAATTAAATGTATCATTATGTGTTGTCTTGTTAAATACCAATAAAAAATAAATTAAAAAAAAGTCCACTAGCTGCAACGCAGTCAGAAAGGGCTGAATTTCTGCGATTTCAGAAATCAAATCCTGTTCAATGGATACAGTGGTGTCTGTGTGGCTCAATGGCATACGGGAGAGACAATCAGCCACACACCTTTTTCTACCTGGACGGTACTGTACATCATACTGGAAGCACAGGAGCCTAGCAGACCAACGAGCTACCCTCATGCCCGCTCTATTCATGCCCTTTGTGGAGAGAAGAGTATTAAGGGCCTGATGATCAGTTCTTATAGAGTGAAACGATGTCCCCACACACACGCTCTCCACTTTTCTACCGCCCAAACACACGCAAGCACCTCCTTCTCCACAGTAGAATATTTCCTCTCAGACTGCAAGCCAACCTCGTCTAGCTTTTGACGAACATCTTTGAGGTGCTTATCATGGGCCTCCTGAGAATTACCATACACTATAATGTCGTCTAATTAATTATTTACCCCTTCCAGCTCCTTTAGGACCATTTGCATTATTTTTTGGAAGGCTGACAGCGATGAAGCTAGTCCAAACGGAACCCGAGTGAAACGGAAAAGGCCTTTGTGCGTTATGAACGCAGTCAGGTTACGACTGTCAGGATGGAGAGGCAGCTGGTGGTAAGCAGAGCTCAGATCAGTTTGACTGTAATGTGAAGCACCTGCAAGCTCTGTAAACAAATCATCCATGTGAGGTAATGGGTAGCAATCCATAATCACACTCTTATTGGGTTCACGGAGGTCTACACAAAGTCTAATGTGTCCATCACGCTGACGTACCACCACCAACGGACTAACCCATTCTGAAGCATCAATTATGCCCACTGTAAGGAGACGATTAAGCTCAGCGGACACCTCCTTGTGGATGCTGAGAGGTAAGCGTCTCAATTTTTGACGTACTGGTGTCACTGTTGAATTAACTTGCACTTTGTGGATAAATCCTTTCACACATCCAAGGTGAGTAGCAGATACAGGTGATACTGTGTACACAGGACTTGTGGAATGCTGAGTCATATGAAGAGGTGCAGGTGAGAGTCCACATTCATTGTCTATGTGCTTTACTTTTCCGCTTACAATGTCCAGGTTCAGCAGTCTTATTAAATCTAACCCTAGCAAGGGAGATCCTGCAGTCACTACATAAAAAGTAGCTGGAACCACATTGTAATTTGCTGATACACCCACAAATGCTGATAAGCAGCCAATAACTGGTAGGTTCTCTTTTGCACAAGTGACAAGTTTAATTTTCTTATACAAATCTTCTGGAAGTATGGAAACTGATGCGCCCGTATCTACAACCAGTTGTAACTTATGTTTATGACCTCCTGGTGCTTCAATATTCACTTCAGGTGATCTTATCATTGGGTGTACCAGATTGTTTTACGTTATCCACACAGAGCACAGCTGGAACTACCACCTCTCTTACTTCACTCACTGTTGCTTTACACACTCTAGCAAAGTGTCCTTTTTTCCCACAGTGTCTGCATGTCACTTTAGCAGCAGGGCAGTTTTTATCATTTGCCAGATGTTTGTCCGATCCACATTGTCGACGTTGCTGACCGGTCGTTGTTTGTTTTCAAATTACTCCAACAGTAATTTGTCCTTTACTGCAATCAACGACGCATTTGCGATCAACCGATCACAGAGCATTTCACTCTCCATTTGCCCCGAACGCACATGGGCCTGCTAACGCTCTTAAGGTGATGATACACAGGGCAACTTTTTGAGCAATGTTGCTGGGCAATCTTGCCGAGCAATTGTTGCTTGGGCACTTTCCCATTGAAAATGGGCAATACATTTCTATCTGGATCATTTAGATCGGTCATGGGCCCTGTGTCTCACCTGGTTGCCAGTTGAGGCAACATTGCCCAGCAATATTGCTCAAAAGGTTGCCCGGTGTATCATCACCTTTAAAGCAGGTTGCTCTTTGCACACGTTGTCTGAACGTGTGTCAGCATGCAACTACGTTAACTTGCGTTAAGTGCAGCCATTGCTTCATCAAAAGCAGTACCTTGGTCTGGCGAGTATAAAACAGGCACTGGCCTTCCGTCCCCAAGCAAAGCAGCAAGACCGCTCGTCTGCGTCTCTCCGGCCTTGCATCTCCGGTTGCCTGGATGATTATCATGTAATTATGAAAGATTTTCTGCCACGTTTCAAATGGAATCGGTGGCTCCAAACCTAACATGAAGAAACGGAGGCGGGCTCGGCACTGAAGCACTCATCCTCGTTGCCAATTTGTGGTGTTTTCACCTTTCAACAGAGCACACTCCATGCGGTGTACAACTCACACATCAAACTTTATTTTTCTTCATCACATTACTCAACACAATTCCTCACTAGAGCCCCTAGTGGTGCAGATCCACATTAATGCGTTATAGTTAGCAATTACTATGAATTGAACATCAAGTATTGTATGCTTCTCAACACAACATGTATCCAAAATAGTTCTGTCACGGGCAGTCGCAGAAAGGCACACGAAGAAGATTAGTTCCAACACGAAGTTAAATAAAGATCAAGCATGCAAACAGGCAGAGCAACAAACACTAAATGTGAAAGTAGACCAAACGGAGAATGAATGTGAAGGATCAAGTTATATAGCAAACACAAACGAGGATTGTTAATAGAACACAGCTGTAACAAGGAACACAAATGAGGAGCGAGAAGGAACAATGATGAGAATGAAAACAAACTAAATATGAGTCCATGTCCATGATAATGAAACTAACAGAACATAATGGTGACAAGCTCCTTGTTGCAAAAAAAAATATATAATATAATAATAAAAGTTGCAGCAAAATTTTGAAAGTTGCTCAATTTGGTGGCAAAATTCCCAAATTGGCAACACTGTCTGTAGGCCAGTGACTGAGCTGAAAGTATTCATGAAAATGCAAAAATAATTATATCAACAGTCAACAGATTTGTTGAAAAATCTGATTTAATCTGTTGTTGTCTTCCAGTGCTGAGAGCTGCATAATGAGACATTTATCAAGGTCAATGACTGGTAAAAACAGTCTCTTTAACAAAGTTCAGTTCTGTTCACAGGGGCCACTTTAAGGTGTGCTTTTCTGCGCCACAAATGTTCATGCTGACACTGAAACTGTTGTGTGTAATCCAAAGCATTCAACAAAATGTTTCATTAGCAGCACAATGTATTATCAAGTACATATCAGACAAAGTAATCTATTACACAAAATGGGACAAGATGTCGTTGGAGGAAGGACAAATAAGCATTGTAATCTACTCTAGTTTACTTCACGCTAAATTACTTTTCTTGATCTTTTGTTTCACACGGTTTATTTAACCACATAAACCAAAATGGTAAATGTAGTATATTGGGATTACATCCATACTATACACATTCATACATACTGCACACTATTTATAAGTTGTGTCATGGTAATTACACATACTACATGTTGAATATATTTAACATTTTAAGAAGTTTCCATCATAATTATTGAGTACACTGAGAAGTAATACTGTAAAATAGAGACATCAAAATGTTTTGTCTTAACAATGAATGCATGATATGAAAAAGATGCAATTTATTTGTGCATTAAGAAATGACCAACAACCAACAGCATGTTTATGGTAGAACCTAAATTGCAATTAACAAATTAGCTAATCATATTTATATTTAACTTACTTGAAATCCACTTGTACCCAGGCTGTCCAGTGTGCTTTGATCTAGATGTTTCATCCTTTTCATTCACTTCCTTTTGTATCATGTTAAGAGGAAATTGGGGTTTGAATGCGTGTGTGTGAGTTAATGAGTCTGAAACCATGAGAACAAAAAAAAAAAGAAAAAAAAAAGAGCAAAGCCAGATGGTTGGGTTGTGACGTGTTTGGGCGGTTTTTGCAAGACATTGAAGATACATGGTTGGTTGCAGGGCTAAACTGTGTAACATTTTTTATTTTTTGTAATTTGCAAGTCAAAGTTTGTTTTTGTTTGGTCCTTATTTAGTTCTCAATATGCAAATGATTTGCTGTAGCTGTGGGGCATCCTGAATAATAAGCTACTGTCAATATCGGTCTCAGCCAAACAAAGAACCTTGCACCGAATAATGTTCACTAAAATGATGAGAACTGGCTAAAATCGGTCAGTTCCAATCCGTTTTTAAACCTTCGAGACTGCTCACTTGTGAGACTAGTGTCAGTGACATTGTTTAGGGGTCCTGTAACTTCTGTTGTATACATATTGCTGTGCTGACTTTTCCATCTAGTGGAGTCTCTTTGAAATTACATCCATTCAACAAGCTGGAGCAACAGTGCATTAATGTAACATAAAAATAACCCAGCATGAAAGGTAGCTTTTATTGCAAGCCAAGAGATGTATGTATTACCTCCTGAAGTGGCCAGGGCCAAGCTCAAGGAGGGAGGAACAAATAGTAAGTGTGGCCAATCGAGCCCCCAACGTAAAGATAGGGGAGCAGGATGTGAGGTGAGCTCCTCGAGGGCAGCCAAAAAGAAAACCTGGTGCCTTTCGGCCCTGGTCCTTGAGCGTGTCTGTGCCAAATATGCCATCTTGTGCCCAACTCCCGACAACTAATCCCACCACTACAGGTGATTCGGGAGGTTGAGGAGTCCATCTTCGCACATTATCGACTCTTCTTCTACTGTAGGTCAGTTCGGTCGTTTCCCTGCCAGTCATCTGTAAAAAAAAAACAAAAAAAAAACTTGATCAACATTGGGAACATTGGTTTGTGGTAATGGATCTAAAGGTTGCCTATTTAGACATCATATTTTTGCCAGAACAAGGGATGTTCCCCCCACAACTAATCCTACCCAAGGAGTTTAAAGTGCGTATCATATGCACGTAAAAACTCATTCAACGATAAATACAATGCATGCTATAGAGACATATTTCATGAGATCGGGTTGGATGGCCAATTACACGCTGCAAAGTTTTGGAAGTGACATCTATCTGTAAATGCAGGATTCACTCTCGAAATTGCAACTGAGCACATGACAAAAATATGGCATCATGTCAAAATAGATACACAGATTAATAGATTATTAGAAAAATATTAGTATCAATATATTTTTTATTTGTAAAAGTGATGACTTGTAAAATCTTAAATGTCTCACTGTACATTGCTATTCTTGTCATGGTGGAGCTGTTGCTTACACATTATTATCGCACTAATTTCACATACTTACTGATTTGATTCTTAATTGTCCATCACACAGTAAAATGTAAATATTTAGTTTTAGTAAACTTAAGCTTAAGGTCGAGTAAATGTTTAATTGTCCATCTGATTAGTGAAATAAAAATGTGTATTTTTTAATAAAGTTGAGGTTCAGGTAAACATTTAATTGTCCATGTAATTAATAAAATAAAATTGTATGACTGCAAATCCATTAAAATAATTTACAACAACTACAAACATCTAATGAATTGTGATTTTTATCAGAACATGTTTATTATGATGCCTACATCTCATTTTAACAATGAAAAGTAAAATGCAGACAGTGATGTATGTCCAACAACAATAGATGTGCATAGTTCTGATCTACTGTCTAAACATAATAAAACTCACTCTTAATCATAATATGGTTCATTTCTATTAATATCAAAGGCTATATGCTTAATAGGAAGCTCTCTTTAGCCCTATATTCGCACGGGATAAGTATTACCTGGCGACCTCTAGTCATTTGTAATAATTGCGGAGGTTGTCTGTGATCTTAATCCCGTGCGAATCGGCCATGTCTGTCATTTGTAAAGTAAAAATTCCCCCGCAAATGACCTACCATATTTCGCCGAACTCCGAGGTCCTGTGATAATATTAGTCCCGTGTGAATCGGCATCTCTGTGATTTGGCGGGTCGTTTATAATTTGTCAATGTTTTTTTTTTTTTTGTGCGCTTTTTTATCCATCTTTCGCGAAGAATGGAGATTGCGTTGGAGTGTTTTGATTGTATTTGGGTGCGGGGTCATGGCTATAGCCTACACTAGGGCTGCACGATATTGGAAAAAAAAAACATTGCAATATTTAGAACATTTTTCTGTAAGAATTTGGTGAACGTTCTACGCAATACAACTTGGCGGCGCCCTTAATAGATATTTGTTTGTTCATTAGGCTATAATTCCTAATAATAAGTTAAAAAAAACTCTCTCTCTCTCTCTCTCTCTCTGGTGCTGATGCAGTGACGCGTTCATGTAAACGGCACCTAAAAGCTGTCACTAAGAACCAGCAAAAGTAATGATTCTGAATATGTAAACTATTGCAATGAAACATTTTAATTGTTTATTAATAAACAAGTGTTTTCTGTGTCGGCTGCAAAGATGACGATAGGCTACTGACTCACGATCTTCAGTATCCTAGTGAACGCGCTGGAGAGAAATGCACATTTAATTTTATTTTGTTTTGAATGGTTTTGTTTAAAAGTAGAGATTTCTGTAGATAATATATATATATATATATATATATATATATATATATATATTTTTATTTTTATTTATTTTTTTACGTGTGTGAGGAGAGTAGGCTACCATATACACTGAGTTTCGGTTCATGGATGATAGCGCTGTTCAGTTGAGGCGCTGGCGCCCTCCGTGTCTTGAATATCTATATTTACTTCTTACTTATTAAATCCAGGAAATTGGATAATAAAACACTGATTAAAATTAAGATACAATTAATACAAAACGAAATTCGTTTTAAAGAAAGGCTTTGTGCTTTCTGTTTTAGGTATCTGTGAATGTTTTAAAGCAGTCTTTTAGTGCTGCGTTCAGAGCGGTCGCGACCGTTATGAAGAACGGTCACGTTTTCCTCATAAATGCGAACACGAAAAATAAAAGACAAAATACTTTTTAAAAAAGACAACCATCCACAACTTTATAACACTGCAGTTAAAGTACCTCTTTTTGTAGCCGAAATAGTCCCAAATAAGCGGATCGTATAGCTATAGGATTGCCAGTGAATGTTGGCTGTGAGCGGTGAGCAGCGGCACATTGTTCCATGTTCCTTACAGACATGTATAGCAGCATGCGGTAAGGAACATTCTTCTGTTTATGTTACAGCTAGACCTATAATAACGACAAGATATTTCCAAGCAATAGCCAGTTGACATCATATCTGGGAGATATTTCAGTAATTTCGAGTAAAATCACAGGCTTCGTTTATCCCGTGCGAATGCGCCATACGAAATTCAGATATGGGTGGGTAATTTCTAAATCACATGAGGTCCCCAGATAATACTAATCCAGTGCGAATAGGGCTTTTGACACATTTTGTATCGGGGGTCCCTGCTCCACGTCTCTATCACTTAAAGGGTCCTTGCCCTGAAAAACGTTGAAGACCCCTGCTTTAGAAGGACATTATGTTGGGAGGCCGCCCTTGGTCGGTCTTGACATGTCTTGGAACGGACCATCTGATTGGTTTGAATGTGTTTGAATGTGACATGGCAAAGCGGAGGTATCAAGTGGGTGAGGTGTTACCTACCTACAGTCTATTCACACAGGAAATCCCACCTCTCGTTTTTTTGCGCGTTCCGCATTTGCAAATAAGTCTGTATGAATAAATAATTGTGTAATGGGAAGACTGATTAAAAAGTAGGTAACATCTCACCCACTGTAAAAAGGTATCCACTGGAGGCACGTGTAAATGAGACCCCAAGTGCAGTTTATTATAACTAAAACATAACATGAAACAAAAACATGACGTGGCATGGAAACAAAAACCGTGGCGTGAACTTATCAACAGCAGAACTCCAGGAAACAATACTTGACAAAGACACATGGCAAACAAGAGGGCTTAAATACACACAAGACTAATGACTAAGGGACACCTGTGAACAATGAAACAATGAACCAATGACAACATGACACATCAGACAAGTGAACACATGGCAGGATCACATGACTACAAGGGATCACATGACAGACAAGGAAACATGACATGAACAAACCCAAAAACAAAACCGTGACAGATCCCCCCCTCTAAGGGCGGCTCCCGATGCCCAACAAAACCCCCCCAAAAAAACAAAAAACCCCAAAACAAAACCGTGACACCCACTTGATACCTCCGCTTTGTCATGTCACATTCAAACTTGAAATTACTTAATCATTAATATGATCTGTGAGGATATATATTGAGCAATCAATCTGTTTGGTGAAATTAGGAATGTAGCAGCGCTTGGCTCCTTAATAATGGCAGAGAGTCTCTAACGGGTGCAATTGTTTTTATTCTTCTAGATTCAGCATGAGCACCGTGAAAATTAGAAGTAAACACACAAATAGCTTGTTAAAGGGGTGGTATAATGCCCTTTTCACAAGATGTAAAATATATCTATGATGTCCCCAGAGTGTGTGTGTGAAGTTTTAGCGCAAAATACCCCACAGATATTTTTATATAGCAAGTTAAAGTTGTCACTTTTTGAGGGTTTGCAAAAACGCACCGTTTTGTGCCTGGCCCTTTAAATGCAAATGAGCTGCTGCAGAGGGCGGGGTTTCAAGAGCTCGTGTGTGTTAGCAGCTGCTGTTACCTCACGCAGACACACTAAAATGACAGAAACTGTTCTGCCTTTAATGTTAAACGGAGTCAGATAAGGATGGAGAGACTCAAGAAGAAGTGACAACATGTAGAATGCAACAGGACGTCTCTGAATGGTTAGTTGATGAATTTATGTTGCTGATGTGGAGTTAACTATCTTCAATTAGGATATTCTGTCATGATAAATCTATAAATTGCTCATATATGAACTGTTGTGAGATGCACACAGAGCGACTTTCTATTGCATGTGAAAAGATGGATGCTAAAGTTTGAGCTGACTCACAAATGTACTCTTATACAACAACTTTTCCTCTTCTCAACATGGACTGCGTGTTCCTGGGGGCGGGGTTTATGTAAATTCTAGGGTTAGTGATGTCACTAACCCAAGAGGAATGTCGTGTAGTCCCAACCAGCCGTTTGTTGTAGTCCTTTTCTTTAAAAGCAAATCTCTCCCTTTGCTTTGAACTTTGAGCGTTGTAACTTTGCAGATGTTGTTTATGCTCAAACAGCAACATTACACACTAACTAAAGTTAGAAAAGTGAAATCACACTCAACCACCCCTTTAATGAACCTTTAGCATGAC
This sequence comes from Leuciscus leuciscus, assembly GCF_965113295.1. NCBI lineage: Eukaryota > Metazoa > Chordata > Actinopteri > Cypriniformes > Leuciscidae > Leuciscus > Leuciscus leuciscus. Next base: position 33,641,183 of record NC_138733.1, read on the forward strand.
ACAAATACATTTTTAAACTTTTACAGTGCATCATGTATTTGTATGTATGTGCAATGCACATTAAAAATAACAACACATAAACAATAATTTGCTCACTTAACACATGCAGCTTTCCTGGTACAAAATACACAACAATACAATTTCCAGTAACAGTCAATATAGACATTTTACATACTTAAAGTCTTTCCGTCTCTTATACATGGAGCCAAATAATACACACCTCGCTCCGCTCACCAAGGGTGCAAACTTTAGACTTGCTGCTTTCCTGAATTAGCCGCTAGCTTGAAGGTCTCTGAACTAAAATAGCACACAAATGTGGACATAAGACAAAGCACAAAAATATAATGAAAACGGAATCACATAACTAGTTAATATTGTAGAGTGAACAGCACCAGGATTCCACAACCTCAGTTAACTTACATATGTCCCTGAGCTTCTGAGATGAGAGAAATCAGATGAGAGCAAACTGTTGATGGATACAGGTTCCTGGGCTCACAGCCTCAAACCCAGTCACATGAATGACCTGACTGTGAATGCATTACCTCTAGCGGCCTCCAGTGGCCACTTAGAAGGAACATATATTTCATATACAGTAAATGAAATATGAAATTTGTTACTGCGTTCTCATGTTTATTATTTTGGAATAAATGTAAAAATGATGAGAAATCTTGATGAGAAATACACTTTGTTTTTGTCACGATCACATTAGTTTGGACTCATTATGATTCGTCATTGCTCCGGCAAGCTCCGCCCTCCCTCAATTGCTCCACCTCTGCCCTCCGGATCCCCACTTCCACCTTGGGGGGTCAGAGCTGCGGCTCCATCCAGGGGCGGCGTTTGCGGCCATACCCTAGCAGTCAGAGTTTTGATAAAACATCAGCTAATGCTCGTTAAAGATTTTAGTAGGGCTTTAACCCCCCTAAATTTCCACCCAGCCCCCCTAAAAATTTGCTATTAACTGTACACTAATTCGTGATCGCCTCATATGTCATTAAAAGTCATATGAACCCGGCTCCTCCCCGTATTATCTCCGCAGCGTCAGAACAAAAGCAGAGGACAACGTGTGTGCATTTATTGATAGATCGTTATGATATGGCTACATACATGCATCTGTGTAGTTATTTGTTTGTCATAAATGCGTTTACATAATACGATGCTGTAGCAATTCAACACGGTTTCCCACTGTAAAATCTGGGCTTCTTTATTTATTTATTTATTTCATCCAAACGGCATGAGACTTTGTGACTTTTTCTTCTCTTGCTATACTTCATACTTAAATTTTTTTTATTATAATATAAATTTGATAATAAATCCAAAGGCAAAACACGCGATAAGTGACCATTCACGATGAGCGCTGCCCTTGATCTTAACACCAACTTCTCTGATTGGATCCCACTTCAGAAAAAAACGTGTTTTTATTATTATTTTAACAACGTCCGATAACACAATGGCAGATTTTAAATGAACACATACATTATTGCAAAAGTATTTTTATAAAAATAATTGTGTGGAGTAAGGGTGCGCAGCCACAGTTTATTGCATCACTTTATCGCAAGTCTTTTTGATTAGCTGTCAGATACTGAGTAAAAATGAAAAGAAACAGGCCTATTCAATCTTCCCTGGATGTATTTTTAACGAAGAAATTAAATAATAGCAATCAGGAGAATAAAAAAAAAAAATAATAAAAAAAATAGGACTGTAGTGCTGTCAGCAAAATGTTACAATTTAACTTCGACAAAAAGGCAAGGCATGTGTTTTTATATTTAATGCTGTTCACTGTGAGTTTTAATTAATAGTGTAATAGAGTTAATAGTGCATCGTGCATTTTGTTTGGTATAATGTGAGGTATATCGTTCGGTAATGTCGTTGTTCTATGTAGGCCTATGCCCAGAGGGAATGCCATACTCTAGGTTTTTGTGAAACGCGGCCGCCTATTATAGTCTTCGGTCTCTCTCCACCCTATCAGCTCTCCTTTTGCCCGGTGGGCTTCACCTCTTTCAACGTCGTCGCCTCCAGCCGTCCCCAAGGTGACGTCACACTTCCATACACCATGGCTCCTGCGCCGCCGCCATGGAGCGTATTCCTAGCTGTGGCCTGGGTCTCCATCTGCACGTCCCTGTTCACAGCATTCCTTGGCTATCTCCATCATCATCAATACCCTGGACTTTCTACGTCCTCCTCCCGGTCGTCCGTCCACCTCCAGAACCTCCTCCTGCCTGTCTGTGCCATTCCTTCGCCAGCCCTCTTCGCCATCCCCTCATCCTCTACGTCTCCTCTTCTCCACTGCGTCAGGTCGTGCCCACCAGGAGGGGGCGTTCTCTCACAATCACGTTAGTTTGGACTTATTGAAAAATTATGGACTTTGAAATTATATTCAGCTGTGCACTCATCGATCACTATCATTATCACCTGTATATATGTTCTGCTTCAGTTCAGTGTCTTGTCTTTTGTGGATGTGTTGTATGTTGTTCGTTTGGATTACCCGTTGGATTTATTAAATTTTACCATATTGCCTTCATCTTCATCATCGTGTATGTTTATACAACCTGCCCTGTGACAGTATTAATAAGTAGTACAATAATTGCATTATTAATGTAAAAATACAAAATAGAATTGTTTTGGAGGTGTTTGCTTGATAGCGTAATGTTTATTTAATATAAAAACTGTCAACATTAAGTGTAAATGGAACATGAATTCACAAAAACCAAACAAAGCATAAAACAGTGAGGCCTCATACAGAACACCACTGCACACCACTAGCTACAATTATATATACAAAGGCGGCAGCCAATGAGGATTCTCCGCAGGTCAACATGCTGAAATACACTGAGAGGGGTGACCCATACCATACATAATTAAAACACTTATTATAGAAAACTATCATGAGTAGTCTTCCTCTCATGTTCATCTTAAGACAAAATTGTTGATCTGTTGACATTCTCACAAAACAATTTATAAAGTAGAATGTATAAATGACAAATATTTCAGGAGATGTTTCAAGTTTGATCTTCACTGGATCTTTGAAAATCTTTCTTCTTTCTGAGGTGGGCTCTAAAGTCCTTGCAGAACATGAAGTATATAAGAGGATCGAAACAGACATTTAGCACTGAAATCAAGATAGTCAGCTCCTTCAGGATGTTTATTGCTTGAGCTGTTGTACAGTCACTGCTGAACACGTAAGGCAGTCTCACCAGATGATAGGGCACAAAGCACACGCAGAAAACTACCACTAGAACTAGCATGTTGCGTTTAGACTTGTCAAACTTATGCCTGCTAGATGTGGTCTGTGTGGACAACTTGGCTTGTCGGATCTTTTGCAGAGTCTTCCAATATAGAAAAACCAGAGACATTAGCACAAACATGAAGACTACAATGGAAGCACAGTGGATGATTTTGTAGGCCACACTGAGCTCGAGACTGTGCTGGGATTCGCAAGTAAATTCACCAAGCTTTTGACCTCGGGCTGTCTGAAGAAAGAGAATCAAATAGATGGAAGACATGGCTAACAGCGAGAGCCAAGTAGCTGCGGAAACGTGGCGGGCGGTACGAACCGTCTGCAGAGAATGAGTCTCCAGTGGCCGGACAATCTTCAGATACCTGAGATGACAGAGTGAAATAATCAGAATGCTGTTAATATCAATTTGCGTTCCACTATGAGATTAATTCACAGTGCATAACATACACATATATCAATCCAGGCTTGGAAAAACATGCCTGTGGTGATGTTTATGCATAATGATATTACGTTGCTTCTTGCACTTTTCACGACATTGAGTGGCTCTAAGCGCGTCTAGAATAGAATAGAATAGAATAGAACAATGAAATGTTCGGTGAGTGGCACTAAAAGGTTAATGCTCTAATGTACTATCTACAATCAACCTGACCCTACACCTTACAGATAGTTTTAACAAAAGCAAATGTGAGATAAAAATGCATTTGCTGAAGCAACCATGTCATTTTTATTTTAACTTGCTTCAACAAGTCTTTGAGACTATTTAGAGTGACTTGTTTATCACAGGATTCAAGCTCTCCACATCTGAATGCTGTACCAGGTGAGTTACCAAGCAAGTTCACAGCATCTGAAAAGCCATATGCACAAAGCTGGTTATTTAGTTTACAAATTATCCAAAATGTTAAGTGTTTTGAGGTCATAACATAAAATCGTGCAAGTAACAGCACAAAAAAAATAATTTGCATCACAATAACTGTATTGTGATTATCAAAAAATTTTAGTAACTAAACTGAATTTTATTAGGTTTAGTGGCAACATGTTACAATGTTTACATGGTACAATTTCTGGTAAGCTAAATTTTTTTTATTATTTCAATTCAATTCAATTATTGTGATTTGATTTAATATTGACTCATTTGGATAAATATTAGGTAGGCTACACAAGATAGGCATTAATTTTTCTCAAGAAAAAAAAACAAAAAACTCACCTAATGCTGTAAACATACACAGATCCCTATCAGCTGGCAGTATTATTTAAGGTTAAAAATAACTAATTTATATTATTAAATATTATTATATATTAAATATAATGCTTTTTTTTTATTATAATAACAACTTTATTAAATGATATAAAAACGAAAATGAAAAAAAAAATATATATATATAGTACACATATTTAGCAAAATACTCTCTATAGCTCTTTTTTTCTTGCCAACTAACGTGCTATAGCCTATATTATGGTCATCAAATGGCTTTCCTGAGGTAAATGTTATGTGACATAATTGTTCTCCAGCTGTTTTATTGACCCCTTTGTTTGATTGATTGGTCAATATTATGTATGAGGAATATACATTTCAGTAAGTTGTACTGTATCTTTCAACAGTGTTCATTCGTGTTTATTTACAATTAGCTAGAGATGATCGGGTCACGTGCCGCTAGGGATCTGTCACGTCACATTTACAAGCGCCAAAACGGTATTTATTGTTTGAATTTCGTAATAAAAGTGACAGAATCTGAGAGCTTTTTTATATCATAAGTAACCTGCTCTGTCTAGTCTGTCTCCGTGTCCTCTTTGCTTCTCGAATTTTCTGTGCGTGAGAAAATGGATGTGTGGCGTGAGAGCGTGTGAAAAGTGTCAATTGCGTGTGTTTACGCATTCAGGGTGAGAGTTGGCAGCTCTGCAATTGTTTTTATAAGTCCTTGAATGTCAAACTTACTGCCACAAGTCATTACTGTGTGGTTGCAAAAGGTGTTCTGGGTGTTTTTTGCACATTGCAATGTGGTTGCCTTGGTGTTTTGGGTGGTTGCTAGGTTACTGGTTCAAACTTACTAGCCAAATCAGCATTCTTTACTAAGAGAATGTATTTGCATTTTTCCCTCAATGTTTTTAAAATATGGTACATAATGGACATTTTAGTTAACACTTTTGTGTGATTAAGTGTGATCAGATGCATTTTAGAGACTTGGGGTACTCTGTACAAAGTGGTCTCTAAGTTTTCATTCAAAATATCTTCATTTTTGTTTTGAAGATGAAAAAAGTCTGAGGGGTTTGGAATGACATGAGGGCAAGTAAATGATGACATGATTTAAATTGTTGGGTCAACTATCCCTTTAAAGGCTAAGGTCCACTCTTAAATGTAAGTACTTAGGTTTTTTTTACTCAGTTTTATCATTAACCAGATTAAATAAGTGAGTTGCATACCTGTTTGCAGCAATAAAGTCCATGAAGAGAATACTTGCATACATGTTTATATAGAAGGCTGTTGCTCCAAAGCTGCAGTAAATATTGTGTATCTTCACGGAATAGTTAGCATTGTTAGCAATGCGCAAAGGTAAACAAAGACAAAGGAAGAAGTCAGCTGCGGCCAGGTTCTTCATGTAGACCGTGACGCTGGACCGGACACGCTGATTAGTGCAGAAATACACACGCATCGTGATGCAATTCAGCACCAGACTGACAATAAACACTAATGAGTAGCTAAATATGAAAACCAGGTGGGCTGAGACCTCTTTAAATTTACAGGAAACTTCTGTTCTGTTGGTTATGTTTGGTACTGGGGAAGAGTTGAAGATGGTAGCAGTCGCTGCAGACTCCATCTAGATACACAAGAGAGACAGATACCAATGAGAAAACATTCTAATTTTCAATGTCATATACAAACTTTGCAATCTACTGTGGCAAAAAACTTGCTGTAAAAACAGCCAAATTATGACAGTAACAATGTTTTACACTGGAACAGTAACATACTATAGGAAGCGATGCATTCTGGACAATATTTGCAATTTACTATAAAGCAGCCTATTGCAATTTACTGTGAACATGTATATATGTAGAGTCCACACTCAGAAACTGTGCCCGAAATTGCCCGTTATACTCTTTTGATGCCTGTGTATAAATCATTCAGTTGTTCAAATAATCAACACAATATTCTGAATATGATCTTTCAGAATATGATTATTATACCACTTAAGTGATCTCATGATGTAGTTTCTCAGAGTTACTGTAATTCATAATGTGAAGTTCATCATTTCACTCTTAGGGCCCAATCATACACCCAGAGCAATGTGGCAACAGGCGTGACCCAAGTGTTTTTTGCTATTTTCAGCCTGGCCCAGTTATCATTTTCATGACCTGCGCCACAGTGTTTAAATAGCAAATGCATTTGTGCCTATTTGTGCACCCATGGACATTATGGTCTGAAAGCGAGGTGTGTTCAGGCACATTGTTGCCTTGTTGCTATGTTGAAACAACTGAAATAGACTGCGCCATTAACCAACAAAAACCTAGTCTAAAGTCAATGGCGCAGTATATTTTTATTTATTAAAAGGGCGCATTAGTAATATGAGCCTATAGGTACATTGTGCTTATTACACACAAAGGGACACGCAGCAGCACACAAACATGCCAAATATAACAAATAAAGGATTGCAATGTAAAAGATTATTATTGTGTACATAAAGATATGGTGGAATCCAGCTTGTCCCGTAGATGGTCTGCTTGGTCGAGCTTTAACCTCGCGCACGAGCAGATCCGTTTCCTCTCTGGAGAAGTGTTCAGTCTTTCTGCATGCAAATTCCGCCATGTAAATGGCGAAACCGCCTTTTAAAAGGAATAGGAGATGAGACTCTGACTGGTTTATTGCACGTTACACCCAAAAACACACCTATTACTCATTAAGAATAGGGACAACCCTTTTAGACGATGCGCTGGGCGCGCCGACCATTTTAGCAAAAGTGGAATCGGACACGCCCTAAGTACACTTGGGCCATGCACTTTAGACCATGCACTTAGATCTTTGAAATAGGGCCCTTACAATCAGTGATTAGACTTTGAATGATATTCCTGAATCAGGCCACTATATCATCAATTGTATGCAGCCAACGTCACCTGATCTTATTTTCTCTTTATTTTCCTTGCCATTGCAAATGCACCTTACAAACACAGGCATTGCAAGCCGCACCCCCGCGTCCGGGTATATAAGGCAGCGTGCGAATACTCAGATTAAGTTTTCAGCTGAGGAGCCGAGACGGGGTCCCGGTCGTGCCAGCGGAGGTACAGGAGGTGTGGCAATGGGCGTTAACGTCTTTCAGGGAACAGGGATTACATTAGTAACATAAACGTTCCCTATCTGTCAGTCATGTTCAACATTAATAACGTCAGTGACTGAAGAATTGGGATCCCTATGGAAGGGATCAAAACTGCTGCCACCTCCAACTGGTCCCCCCGCACCTTCTGGGGTGGAAGAAGGGACAGGGCTGTGCACAGAGAATGTCCTTCAATTAAGTTTCTATTACCCTGTACTGTGAGATTATTGGAATACACTGAGAAAGTGTGCCTATTCCATCTGGAAAGGAATGCTACGGAGACTACTATCCTGCCCTTAGGGAGGAAAACATATGGAGTTACAAATATGGACTGACCGCTAGGGCAGTGCTACATATGGAAGATCTCTGTAGTAGATCCATCCTTGTTCAGTGGTGGAGTCAATACCGTTACAGAGATGACTGAGTGGACTTTGCTGAGGGAAAGATACAGGCACATCAACAGGTAATCAGTAATGTGGAAGAATACACAGATGGGAAGACACCGGCTCCACTCAGATATTGTAGAATTTTGCGAATGTTTTAGGTGTCTCCCAGCCTGCAGTTCTGCATATGTCTGCCAAATAGGCTCCCTGCGCCAACGCCCAGGAGGAAGCAACACTCCGTGTTGAGTGAGCTCACACTCCCAGGGGGCACGGCTCATTTGGCATTGGAACGCTAAGACGATGGCGTCCACTATCAAGTGGGCCAATCTCTGTTTGGAGACAGCCTTTCCCTTCTGCTTGCCTCCATATTAGACAAAGAGTTGTCGTGAGGTTCTGAAGCTCTGCGTGCGGTCCACTGACAAACGCAATGCCTGAACAGGACACAGCAATGCAAGGGTTGGGTCTGCCTCTTCCAAGAGCAGCGAAATACACTCTCACACACACATATATACCACATATTTTAAAAACATTTTTATGTCAAATTTATATTTATCAGCAATAATAATACATTTCTGTCATAAGAAAAGCTACTCAGCTGATGGACATTGTGTTGCGTTGTCATGGGAACATCCCAGGTGAAGATGATGAGGAAATTACATTGTCTTTCATTTCTCCCTTCACCAAGTGCGTTCCAAACTACATAATGGCACGCAAGTCCCTGCGCCCTCCAAAGTCCCGGTTATAAACCCAAGAATTAACAGAATGAATTGACAGAACCATGACACCAATAGTGCTTGATGTATTGCTATGTTAGAATTTAAAAGGGTTTCTGTTCTGACTTGTGTGGTTTACCAATGTGCCTCTGGTTTAGTCGAGGATATGTCAAAAAAACATGCTATGTGTTGCTTTATTTAGAAGGCAGTGACTACGTAGTTGCTGAAGCAGTGTCTATTTGCTTGTTATATTAGCTCATTCATGTGTGATATATTGTGATGTTACAGTAATGTTTTTAGTTTTAATTACACATGAAGTGTTTTCCACTATTACGCATGAAGTGTTTGAGCAGTGTTTGTAGTTTAATTGTATATCAAGAAATATTCTGTTAAGTTGACTCAAAAGAAATGTTTACTGTACTTACATTGTATAAATATTAGTTTTTAAACTTAAATGGTTCAAGGCAATCGATATCCCCAAATGAAATTAACTTCCATGGAATTTATTATGGTAACATATTGTAAATTAGATTACTGTAGTAGAACTGTAAATTAACAGTAAACTACTGGAAACCCCTGCCAGTTGTTACTGTTAATTTGCAGGGCAGTGATAATCCTAATGAAACGAAATCAAATGCTCATAAATAACTTCAAAAAGGTATTGCAATTTATTTATTTTGCATGTGAGGTTATATATTAGACAGTCCAACATATTTTCACCTACATGAACTTGAAGTAAAATAACCTATTTGCCAACAGTAAATTCACATTAAACAAATACTGCTAACATAATTGATCAGAGTACAAATATTAACGATTAACAGCATAAATCATTGAAGAGGATATAACAATATATTGTATAATTCCCCTTTTAACAATAGGCTCCTATAATTTTACTTATTATAAATCATAATTTGATGTATCAATCAAACTTACTTGAAATCCAATTGCAACAAAGCTGTCCACTTTGGTGCAGTAGTTTGTCCTTCAGTCACTTCAATTTCCTTCTGTCGGTTCATGCAATAAAAGTGTGAAATATGAAGGAGCTGCAAAAGAAGGTTGTTGGTGATGTGTGTGAGAGGCTGGTATTTTGTGGTGAAAGAAAAAAGACAGATGCGTGCTGGTTATATTAATACCTAAAGACAAAATGATATGCCGAATTCATATTCATGTGGTAAAGCATGATAATAAAGGTTATTTGTAGGTTTTGATACCTTTTTGTTGTAACATTGAATTATTGATTTACAGACACTTTTATTACACTTATTAAATGAAATGTATTTTTGTTATGTATCATTCCTTTCTATATACAGGGCAAATTTGTTGTAAATGTCCATAAAGAAATAATATAAATGTCATAATAATAAGAATAATAAGAATAATAAGAATAAACTTTATCCACAGTTTTGGAGCAAAAAAAAAAACAAAACAAGTGCAAAGGCCAGTTGGAGGGAAGGAGATTAAGTTTTGGTGTGTGAGGCATTAATGTCACAGGTATCTGCAGTAAATCCAACTGACAAGATGTGTGACACAGAATGATCAAAATAATCACATTTAATAAACACAGACAACAATAACACTGCAAACATGAGTCCAAACTGAGGAGGGACGGAAGAGGCTTTGGAGGAGGACAAGGAGCAGGCAGAGGGAAACACCAATGAGAAGATGACTAGAAGGTTGATGGTGAAAGGTACCAGGGAGGAGAGGATGGTGAGAGGAGCAAGAGCAGAGACAGGAGGAACCAGATGATGACCCAGAGCAGAACTATGATGAAGGGCAATGGTGGAGCCGATGGAGGGAAAAGCCATGGTGGAGAGGCCAGACGGAACGAGGGAGATGGCTGACTGAGACAGAGCCGGTGGAGGTGGAGACCCAGGGCAACATCGCTGGTCTGGAGGCCCATGCTGGCCAGTGTGACCATTGGTAAATCCAGAAACAGTTTAAGTCATCTACAGCAAACCAAACCTTCTGTGAAGCCAATAAGATTAAATAATGAAGTGTAAATGTGGACTTTTCTCCACATGGATGATAATATGAATAATTTTTAACAGACAATAACAGCACTTTACAGCCTGTCCCCATCATGCAAACATTAAATTTCAAACATAAAGTAGTAGTTCTTTACAGGTTTTTACATTGCGCTGCTTTTCAATTGTTTTTATTTGTAAACATGCACTTGACGGATGTGTTTGGCTGTTGCACCCGCTTCTCGAGCTTGAAATTGCATTCTAAAAACGCAGCACTCAAGGTGTAAGAAGTTCAAATTGCGTCTCAAAACCTTGCTTTATTTCCCATTCCATTGCCTGCATCTGTTTTTAAATGCTAAAACATTGTCTGAATAGCCACTTAGGACTTATGCTGTCTTCACGTGCTATCGGAATTATATTAAATGCTAGTTCCCTAGTTAAAAGATTGTACATGAACGGCCTCTCAAGTCAAATTTGAATGCGATCAGCTCGTAATCATGACTTCAGAAGTGGGAAGCAGGACATTTCCGTGATTTTTTGTCCTTCTGTGTGTGAATAAGGAAACTGCTTGGTTGGTCTCTTTACAATGATAAAGTAGAGGGTGAAGGAATATCACGCAGTCCAAACACACATTTTTGGACTAATTCTAATAATGTAAGCAATTTTTTGAACAATTAAGTCTTTCTTAGAAAGCAGAGTATGCAGCAGAAATGATTCATCACATGCTGCCAATAGCAAACAGGGAAAGGAGGAGTCACCATCTTCTTTTGTCATAAGGTTTAGAGAAGCATTGGAGCAGGATTCGAGGCTGCCTGCCTCCATGAAAGCCCTATTCATAAACACATGCCTGAATAATATGAACCAGCAACAGGCACAAGTGATTAGAATCACGACAAATGATCTGTTCGAAAAAAAACTGTGGATCAGCTTTGCAAAAGAGTGAGTGATGCCAGTGGTTTTGTGACAGATGTGAAACAGGAAACTGCTATGATGGCTGTTGTCAGACCACAAGCAGAAAGGAAACAACAGCAATATTAGGGCTCAATCTGCTATAACTGTGGTAAGCAAGGTCACATGCAGAGAGATTGCAGATTTAGATCTGAATCTAATAGAATAGATAAATACAATAGATACAAACAGCACCAAGGGTCTAGAAATAATTGCCCCACAAAGGCCCAACAACAGCAGCCACAATACCAAACTACGTGGCACAATAAACAATATGCCTACAAAGTGATGCCAGTTCCAGTTTCTCAATTATTAGTTTATCTTTCTCAAATAGCCCTGTACAATTACCACATTTGGCACTCCTTATTAATGGAGTGGAGTGCTCTGTGGATACCTCGAGTGTGCAGGTTTCTGTTGAGCCTCTGCCAAACGCAGAGGATGCTATTGAATTGGTTAAAGAACAACATGTAACAAGTGACGCACCACATCCTGACCACACAGACACAACTGATATTGTTGCAGTTAAAATTATCAATCCAAATCTTTGGTCAAAATTCAAGGATGAAACAGGTTTTGTAGACATTGAGCCATATCAAACTAACTGGAAAACCACATCGCCAGTGTATGTCAAGCAATATCCATTGTCATATGACAATATAAGAGATTGGGATACAACCAACAGCACGCCAAATACGCATAATCTTTACTCTGTTTTATTGATGTAAGAGTGAACGTCTCGGGTTACAGTCGTAACCCGAGACGTTCCCTTTCGAGGGAACTCGCGCTGCGTCGAGAATCGACACATTGGGGAACGAAATGCCCACTGCGCCACACTGAGAGAATACGCCCTGGTATGAAGCAATCTGGCATACTCAAGACGAGAGAACCCGTGAACCCGGTGTAGAGGGCAGATCCAAACTGTAGTGTTTTATAAAAGTGTGAGGGGAAGCCCCGCCTGCAGCATCACAGACCTCTTGGAGGGAAACTCCTGCTAGCAGAGCCTTAGAGGAAGCCACTCCTCTAGTGGAGTGGGCTTTTAACACTAGAGGTGAAGGCAAACCGCGCACCTCGTAAGCTGAAGAAATTGTTTCCACTATCCATCTGCTAATAGTTTGTTTTGAAGCAGGTGACCCTTTCTTTGGGGACCCAAAGCACACAAGTAGTTGATCCGATTTCCTCCAGCCCGAAGTTCTTTGCACATAGATTTCCAGGGCTCGGATCGGGCATAGTAGATGTAATTTAGCTTGCTCATCCGACACATGCGGTGGAGGATGAAAGGCCTGGAGAATTATAGACCGTGCCACATTTGACGGCACCTTAGGCACATAGCCAGGTCTAGGGTGGAGAATGGCCCTTACTCTGCCGGGAGCGAACTCGAGGCAGGAAGGAGCGACAGATAGAGCCTGCAGGTCCCCGACTCTTTTTAGGGATGTGATGGCGAGCAGGAACACTACTTTAACAGACATACATTTCTCAGTCACCTCATCCAAAGGTTTGAAGGGTGCCAGGGATAACCCCTCAAGAACCACTGCCGGGTCCCACGTGGGGACCCTGGACTGGATGACAGGCCTCATCCTCCTAACTCCACGAAGGAAACGTACTATAAGTGGGTGTCTCCCCAAAGTGCCCACCCCTAAAGGCGTGTGGAAGGCAGCTAAGGCCGCCACATAGACCTTAAGCGTGGACGGGGAGAGCCCGTCAGAGACGCGACTCTGGAGGAACTCCAGCACTGAAGCCACCGGGCAGTTAACTGGGTCCACTTGATGTTCTCTGCACCATAAAGTGAATACATTCCATTTTAACGCACACAGTTTCCTCGTGGAGGGGGCTCTGGAGTTTAAAATGGTCTCGACAACCTCAGTTGAGAGACCGACATTTAAGAGTTGGTCCCCCTCAGGGGCCAGACCCACAGCTTCCATAGCTCTGTTCGAGGGTGGAATATTGTGCCCTCGGCCTGAGACAGAAGGTCCCTCCTGATCGGAATTTGCCACGGAGGACCTGCTAGGAGAACCATAATGTCCGAAAACCACACTCGGGCCGGCCAGTACGGGGCTACTAGGAGTAGGCTGATCCCGTACCGCCGGACTCTCTCTAGAACCCCTGGGAGCAGAGCGATCGGGGGAGATTGCGTACAGACGTAGCCTCGGCCACGTCTGCACCATGGCATCCAGTCCCAGAGGAGCTGGAAGCGTGAGGGAGTACCAGAGCGGACAGTGGGTGTTCTCTTGAGAGGCAAACAGGTCCACTTCCGCCTGACCAAACTCCCTCCATATCAACCCCACCACCTCGGGGTGGAGTCTCCATTCCCCGGGCCTCAGCCCCTGCCTTGACAGGATGTCTGCCCCCACATTGCTGTCCCCAGGGATAAACATTGCTCTGAGTGAAAGAAGTTTTCCCTGGGACCATAGGAGAACCTGATGCGCCAGTCTGCACAGAGGGCGCAATCTCAGGCCCCCCTGTCGATTTATATACGAAACCACCGACGTATTGTCTGTTCGCACTAGAACATGATGGCCTCTGAGGTCCGGAAGGAAATGTCTGAGGGCCAGACACACTGCCATCATCTCCAAGCAATTGATGTGCCAAGAAAGATGATGGTCCTTCCAAGTACCCCTGGTGTAGCGCCCTTCCATAACCGCACCCCAGCCTGTGAGGGAAGCATCCGTGGTTAGAATCTTTCTCTGACACGGTGCCCCCAACACAGGGCCTAGGGACAGGAACCCTGGTTTCTTCCACATGACCAAAGAACGAAGGCATCTGCGCGTTACTTTGATCGTGCGAAAAGGGTTGCCCCTCGGGGAAAACCCTATGGTCCTGAGCCACCACTGCAGGGCCCTCATGTACAGCAGGCCAAAAGGAATCACGTTGGACGCTGCTGCCATAAGGCCCAGCACCCTCTGAAAGTGTTTGACAGTGATGGCCTGGCCTAGCTTGAGACTCGTTACTGTGTTCAAGATGGTATCTACCCGAGCAGGAGACAACTGTGCCCGCATCGTGATAGAATCCCACACTACCCCCAGGAAAGTGGTTCTCTGTAGAGGAATTAAGGAACTCTTCTTGACATTTAGTCTTAAACCTAAGCACCTTAGATGGTTCAGAACAACATCTCGAATTTGAACCGCCATCTCTACCGACTGTGCCAAAATGAGCCAGTCGTCGATATACTTGAGGATGCGAATGCCTTGAAGTCTCAGAGGAGCAAGGGCCGCATCCATGCATTTCGTGAAGGTGCGAGGAGACAGTGCTAGGCCGAATGGAAGAACTCTGTACTGATACGCCTTTCCCCCGAAAGCGAATCTTAGGAACTTCCTGTGTTGGGGAAGGATGGAAATATGGAAGTAAGCATCTTTCCAATCTATTGTGACAAACCAGTCCTCGGACCTGATCTGACTCACGATAAGAGGTATAGTCAACATTTTGAACCTGTATCTCCTCAGAGACCGGTTCAATACCCTTAGATCTATTATAGGTCGTAACCCCCCATCCTTTTTGGGAACTATGAAATACCGACTGTAGAACCCGGCTTCCCTTTCCTGAGGAGGAACTTGCTCTATGGCCTCCTTTGCTAAGAGGGACTGAACCTCTTGCTCCATAACCTGACCCTGCTCTGGACTGACCAGTGTGTGAACCACCCCACTGAATCTTGGTGGACGATACTCGAACTGAATTCTGTACCCCTTTTCCACTGTGCACAGGACCCACTGAGATATATTTCGAAGACCCTTCCAGGTGTCTAGATAATCTACTAGGGGGATCAGTCTCTCGAGACTGACCTCGGGTGTGAGCATTTGATTGGCAAGAACTAACCGACGTAATTTTATTGCAGGCCTCGTGAGAGGGAACGCAATCGACAGGGCTGCAACGTTTTCGGGCGGACACTGCGATTTGTGTTCGTTGAAAACCGATGTGTCCCGAAGCGCACGTAGCGGCGGGAAGCACACATCGATTTCCTGAGGGCTCCGTGAAGGAGCTTGATGTTGTTGCTCGATCACGGGGGGGACCACCCTCAGAGGCCTGCGCAACGCGTCAGGGCCCCTTAGCCGAAGCCTTCCTCGCCTGAATGACAGTCCTCAGATCTGTCCTAGGTCCAGACGACTTCGGTTGAGAGTGTTGCCCTCGGCCCCAGGCCTTTTTCGGGGGGGCACGAGAAGCAACACTCTCCTTCTGCTGCTGCAGGTGTGAGGAGCTGGCGGCTGCCTCATGGGACTGCCCCCTGGCAGCAGACCCATGAGACTTGGAACGACGGCGGGGGATAAGATGTTTTAGTGCGGCTGACTGTCGTTTCGTCTCCTGAAACCTCTCGACGACAGTGTTGACTGCGTTGCCGAAGAGGCCAGAAGACAAAATCGGGGCATCAAGGAGGAAAGCCCTGTCCTTCTCCCCGATGCCCGACAGATTCAGCCACAGGTGTCTCTCCGTGGCTACCAGTGCTGCCATAGAGCGGCCAATGGCGTGGGCTGTCTCTTTGGTAGCACGGACAGACAGGTCGACCGCTCGACGCATTTCCCGAATGTCGTCGAACGCGACCTCCCCGCTGTCGTCCACCTCTTTGAGGAGGTCGGCCTGGTACGCCTGCAGAAGCCCCATAGTGTGCAGGCATGCACCAGCCCGACCTGCCGCCATATATGCTTTCCCAACAAGCGCCGAAGTGGTACGGCAGGGCTTGGAGGGAAGCGCCGGAGCTCTCAGGGACGATGCAGCATCGGCGAGAGATGAGATGCAAAATTCTCTTCAACCCGAGGCATCGTCCCATAGCCCTTCTCTTTCGACCCCATTATGCTAGAATATATATGCACATTGGGGCTGGAGAGCCGAGAAGAGAAGGGCTTATTCCACGATCTCGACAACTCGGTGTGGAGATCGGAAAAAACCGGAAGATTCCGGTGCGAAGGTTGTGGCCGGGCTTGCAGGAAGCGCTCATCAAGCATACTCTTTTTCGTCGCTTCCTGCTTATCTGGGGGCCATTCGATATTTAATTTACCCACAGCCCGGGTCACAACCTCCAGCAGCTCCTCAAAGGCAGGGGAATGTGTTGATGGAGCTTCACATTCTCCTGCCTCGATGTTCAAACTATCTGACCCCTCAGAGCCAGACATTTCGAACATCGGATCCTCTTCGCGGGCGGAAGAAGCCGCTGGGCGGGCTTCCACCTCGCGAGCGGGACCGCGGGAACTGGCCGATGAATGTTGGGAAAGGGCCGAGGCGGTCTCAACATTATCAGCCAAATCCCTTTGCGATCCCCATGAATGCAAGCGCAGCGCTGCCTCGACAGACGCGGGACCTGATCCATGGGGAGCGCGTGCCTGGCCTGATTCATCGAACAGACCGAGGCGGGAGCGGAGCGTTCTCAGGGGCATTTGATCACAGTTTGCACAGATAGTGCCCTCGAGCGCTGCCCGTGCATGCTCCACTCCAAGACAAACAACACAGAGCACGTGTGTGTCACCCTCGCTCAAATAGCGTGGGCAAGGGGACGCACACTGTCTGAACTGCTTCTCTTTCTCCATCACTATACCTTTACCAACAAACAACACCAATGAGAAGATGGCTAGAAGCCCAAAGTCCGGCATCCGACCAGCGCGGAAGGTCTTAACGTGTTACTGTCCTTTTCTCGAGGCAAAGTATTTTTTTGATTAAATGCAATACATTTGAATATGTATTCTCTTGTTACTTCATCTGACTCCATAAATGATCAGAATAATGAAAATAGTATGCAAACTGGAGTGAAATAGTTTGCTTGTGTCATGCAAACATCTTATTACAGTTAAGTCCTTACTCTGATTATTGGAAATAATCACATTATTTGTGCACATGTAAACATAGTCATTGACTATGGTATTATTACTGTTAAGACACATGCATTCAGAGATGTCCATGGTTTTTGTGTTATAAATGAATATAATGTAATTACAACAGTACAACTTTTCAAAAAGGGAATCAAAAGAGATCTTTAAAAAAAAAAAAAGCATGCTTTCATTCAGATCAAGATGGCACCTGTGTTGTTATGGAAACAGGTCAATTTAGCTCAAAGGGAATTAATAATTAATTTATTGGGAATTTTGAAAGAATCACTTATTTACGGCTGAACAAATGACTTGTCCAGCGTTCACTTGAACGGGCCAAAACTATCAGCTCTGCAGCAGATATTAATATCCAAACTATAGTGAAAACACTATTTATTAGCACGATAACATAGATCAGCAGTTTAAGACATTACATTTGTAAGCACATAACACTTCTCTTTAAAATACAAACAAGACTTTATTCATTATTCTAACACATAAGACTAATATCTAATACAAACACACGCACACACACATTCATACAAGAAAGAAAGAAGGTGAGGAAAGAATGAGTTTTAAGAGTGAGATGATGAAATCCCAACGAACCACCAATCATTTATACCTTCTATAACCCTTCTATTGTTTCTTAGGAAGGGTTATTAAATGTTATATCAATGCACCAGTTATGTTAGAGTATCTGGGCTACTTGCGTTTGTCTTTGAGTCAAACTCAAGGAATTTTAAGAGAAACATCTGAAACATTGTTGATAGTAAAATGAGAGGTCTATGTGTCACCACAGAACCGAGGAAACCGTATGCAAGTAAAAACTCTTTATTTGGATAAAGTGATGATGATGATGATGAAAGTCCGAGATGATGCAGGCTGTGGCGCAGGGACTTCGATGGCCAGACACGGTGTGTAGACAGAAGTGCAGGGTGCTCTGAAGTGCCGACAAAATCCTGACATGAAACGATATCCACAAGACGGTGACCGGAACACAGGAACTCAGATAGGAGACGAAGAACAGGAACAGGATCAGGATCAGACACAACACGAGGACTTCATACAACGATCTGACAGGGGAGATGAGAAAGTGGTGAGTTTATATATTGTTGAGATGGGCTGCAGCTGATGATGAGTGATTGCAGCTGGATCGCTGATCAGTGATAACAAGCCGGACACACCCACTCATGCGCTCACACACACGTAAACAAACAAAGCACGGGACGAGAGAGAGACATTGGATCTATGAACCGTGACAGTACCCCCCTCCCTAGGAACACCTCCTGGTGTTCCCAGGCCCCCTTACCTGCCGATTGTTATCATCGATAAGGGAGTGATCCAGAATGTCCCTGGCAGGTACCCAACTTCTCTCCTCTGGACCGTAACCTTCCCAGTCCACCAAGTACTGAAATCCGTGTCCCCTCTGCCTTGAGTCCAGCACACGATTGACCGAATAAGTGGGTTCCCCATCTACGAGTCGCGGCGAGGGAGGAACCGGGGCTGGCGGATTAATACGAGAATGATATACGGGCTTAATTTTGGACACATGGAAGACGGGGTGAATCCTCCTGTACGCCGGAGGAAGGTTGAGGCGGACTGCCACCGGACTAATGATCTTGGTGACAGTAAACGGGCCAATGAATTTGGGAGCAAGCTTATTGGATACGGAACGGAGAGGAATGTTCTTGGTAGAAAGCCACACTTTTTGACCAGCGACGTATACGGGAGGCCTAGACCGGTGGCGATCAGCTTTGGCCTTGGTGCGCAACCCCACCTGCAGTAGAGTCTTGCGGGCTCTAGTCCATGTGCGGTGACACCTCTGGACGAAGGCGTGAGCGGAGGGGACCGCGACTTCGGATTCCAGACTAGGAAAGATTGGTGGCTGGTAACCTACACTACACTCAAACGGAGACAGGCCCGTGGATGACACTGGCAACGTGTTGTGGGCGTACTCCACCATAGAGAGTTGGTGACTCCATGAGGAAGGATTCTTGGAGACCAAACATCGTAACGTTCTCTCCAAATCCTGGTTGGCTCTCTCAGTTTGGCCATTGCTCTGGGGGTGAAACCCAGAGGACAGACTGACAGTCGCACCCAGTAATTTACAAAACTCTCGCCAAAATTTGGACACAAACTGGGGTCCTCTGTCAGAAACCACGTACCAGGCCATGTAACCGAAAGACGTGGTCAACGACAATCACCGCTGTCTCCTTGGCTGAGGGTAATTTGGGCAAGGGAATGAAATGGGCCACCTTCGAGAACCGGTCCACCACGGTCAAAACTACCGTGTGACCCTGAGAGGGTGGGAGGGCGGTAACAAAATCTAGAGCGATATGGGACAAGGGTCTCGAAGGGACCGGCAGCGGTTGGAGTAACCCATCTGGGGGTCGATTGGAAGTCTTACCAGTGGCACAAACTGAGCAAGCCAAAACAAAATTGTGAATGTCACGAGCCATGAGAGGCCACCAGAATCGTTGCTTGACTAAAAATTTAGTACGACTGACTCCTGGATGACAAGCCACATTGGAAGAATGCCCCCACTGAATAACGCTGGACCGTAAACTCTCAGGCACAAATAAACGATTCGGTGGGCAACCGACCGGGGGCGTTACCCCTTCTAAGGCCTTCATGACCTTCGATTCGACCTCCCATACGAGTGTGGAGATGAATAGAGTCTCCGGTAAAATGCACTCGGGAGTAGACGGGCGTTCGGAACGATCAAAAATGCGCGATAAAGAATCGGGTTTGATGTTTTTAGAACCCGGGCGGTACGAGAGAGTAAAATCAAAACGACCGAAAAAAAGTGTCCACCGAGCCTGCCTGGAGTTCAATCTTTTAGCAGTCCAGATGTATTCCAAGTTCTTGTGATCGGTCCAGACGATAAAAGGTACCCCCGACCCTTCTAACCAGTGCCGCCATTCCTCCAATGCTAACTTGACTGCGAACAACTCTCTGTTCCCAATGTCATAATTGCGTTCGGCAGGAGATAGACGATGAGATAAAAACGCGCAAGGATGCATCTTGTCGTCTGAGAGAGAATGCTGGGATAACACTGCACCTACCCCCACCTCTGACGCGTCGACCTCCACCACGAACTGACGTGATGGATCAGGGGTTGTCAGAATGGGGGCTGAAACGAAGCAACCCTTCAGTTTGGCAAACGCAGCCTCGGCTGCGTCTGACCACCTGAACGTCGTTTTGGGGGAGGTCAAAGCGGTTAGAGGCGCGGCTAGTTGGCTGAAGTTGCGAATAAAACGCCGGTAGAAATTGGCGAACCCCAGAAATCTCAGTAGGGCCTTACGAGACTCTGGGCTTGGCCAATCCACCACAGCCTTGATCTTCTCAGGATCCATGCGCATTCCCTCAACCGACACGATGTACCCTAGAAATGGAACAGACTGTGCATGAAAATCGCATTTCTCCGCCTTGACAAAAAGCCCATTCTCTAGCAACCTCTGAAGCACTCGTCAGACGTGCTGCACGTATTCCTGGAGAGAAGAAAAAAAAATCAATATGTCGTCCAGGTAGACATATATGAACTGATCTATCATATCTCGCAGCACGTCATTGACGAGTGCCTGGAAGACCGCTGGGCTGTTGGAAAGCCCGAAAGGCATAACCAAGTATTCAAAGTGCCCTCTGGGGGTGTTAAAAGCGGTCTTCCACTCATCCCCCTCCCTGATGCAGACCAAATGATAAGCATTACGTAAATCCAATTTTGTGAAGATGGACGCTCCCTGCAACCTCTCGAAGGCTGAAGACATCAACGGCAAAGGATAGGTATTCTTTACCGTGATGTTGTTCAACCCCCGGTAGTCAATACAAGGTCGCAGGGATCCGTCCTTCCCCACAAAAAAGAACCCCGCCCCCGCTGGTGAAGAGGAAGGACGGATGAACCCCGTTGCTAGAGAATCAGAAATATATTTCTCCATAGCCTCCCTCTCTGGTGTCAAGAGTGAATATAACTTGCCTTTAGGCGGAGCCGTACCTGGTAATAAGTCTATGGCACAGTCATAGGGACGATGTGGAGGAAGAGAAGCAGCCCGAGACTTACTGAACACCTCCTTCAGGTCCAGGTACTCCGCGGGCACGTTAGACAGATCCATTGCCTCCTCCTGAAACACAGGAACAGAAACAGACGGACAAGCAGACACTAGACAAGACTCATGACATTGACTGCTCCACGCTGACACAGACTTGAGCTGCCAGTCCACTTTAGGGTTATGACGGGTGAGCCAGGGGTGACCAAGTACAATGGGTGCAAGGGGAGTGTCCAGGATGTAGAATGAGATGGTTTCGGTGTGATTGCCTGATGTGATGAGGGTGATGTCTTCAGTAGCGAAAGTGATGGTAGGAAGTTCTTGTCCGTTAAGTGCGTGTACAGCGATCTGATGTGTGAGGGGTTTGAGGGGAATCTGAAACTGACGTGCAAATGAGTGGTCCATAAAATTACCTTCCGCCCCGGAGTCCAAGAGTGCTCGACAATTATGAATACGTGTTGACCATCTCAGTCTTACCGGAAGGAGGGTAGATGTTGATGAGGTCTTCTCGGCGGAGATCCCACCCGATAGTAGCCTCATACTTACTATCGGGCTTGGCCTTTTACAAGGCAGTTGTAAGCGTAGTGCCCGGATCCTCCACAGTACAGACAAAGGCCCTGGGACCTCCGCCTTTCCCTCTCCTCCCGGGAAAGCCGAGCTCGACCCACCTGCATGGGCTCGTGATCGTAGACGGGGCTGGCCGCGTCCCCGCCTCCAAAACGTGGACCCTCAGCTCCTGCCAGAGGGCGACTGCTCGTTGCACGACTTCCGACTCTTGATAGCCGTGCGTCAACTCGTAGCGCCAGAGCGATGAGGTCGTTGAGTGATTGAGGTAAGTCCAAGGCGTAAATCTCCTTTTGGACGCGGTCAGCCAGCCCATGCAGGAACATGTCCCACTGCACTTCCTCGTTCCACTGGCTCTCCGTCGCGAAGGTTCGAAACTCGATCGAAAAATCCGATACAGATCTTTCTCCTTGACGTAAATCGGCCAGCATCCTTGCGGCTTCTCTCCCGGCGACAGCGCGGTCGAACACTCTCTTCATTTCGTCGGAGAGCTCCTGGAACGAGGAACAACACGGGTCTTGATTCTCCCACACCGCCGTTCCCCATAATGCCGCTTTCCCAGTCAGGAGGGTGAGGACAAAGGCGACCTTGGAACGTTCATTATTGAAGGTTTTGGGCTGGAGGGAGAAATGCATGGAACACCGGGTTAAAAAAGCTCTGCAAAAATTGGGTTCACCTGAGTAGGGTTCTGGAACTGGTAGGCGGGGCTCTGACTGGGACGGGCCTTCCGATGGTGTGGGGGGAACGGCTGGTGTGGGCGGCGCAGTCGGAGCTCGCATTTGTTGAATCTGCCGGGTGAGTTCGGACACCTGCGCCACTAAAGCCTGAACAGCGCGACCAGTATCGTTGAGGTTCTTTTCTTGAATGTCCATACGCGCCATGCTGTTGCTGATGTAATCCTCCATCGATGGTGCTGCATTACTCGCTGTTTCCATGTTAGGTCAGATCGTTCTGTCACCACAGAACCGAGGAAACAGTATGCAAGTAAAAACTCTTTATTTGGATAAAGTGATGATGATGATGATGATGATGATGATGAAAGTCCGAGATGATGCAGGCTGTGGCGCAGGGACTTCGATGGCCAGACACGGTGTGTAGACAGAAGTGCAGGGTGCTCTGAAGTGCCGACAAAATCCTGACATGAAACGATATCCACAAGACGGTGACTGGAACACAGGAACTCAGATAGGAAACGAAGAACAGGAACAGGAACAGGAACAGGAACAACACGAGGACTTCATACAACGATCTGACAGGGGAGATGAGAAAGTGGTGAGTTTATATATTGTTGATGAGATGGGCTGCAGCTGATGATGAGTGATTGCAGCTGGATTGCTGATCAGTGATAACAAGCCGGACACACCCACTCACGCGCTCACACACACATGTAAACAAACAAAGCACGGGACGAGAGAGAGACATTGGATCTATGAACTGTGACACTATGAGCTTAGGAAAAGCAACCACTGTGCAATAAAAAAAAATTCTATGAGATGGAATCTACTCAGACTAAAAATAAATGAATAAATAAATACATAGATAAATGAATAAATAAATAAATAAACAAACAGTACTGAAGGTTGGAAATGTGCATATGGAATCAATTAAATTGACCTTTACATTATAAATGGTGTACATGTACATCAATATGGCCTGTGAAAGATTGTACCATATTCTAAAGTCCAGTTTCTACAATTAAGTCTTTTCATTATGGAAATAATCGTTTAGGTTATTATCAGTGTTTTAGTTATACCCCGTTCATGAGCACAAGACCTTTTCCACTGCAATTTCACTCTTTTTGAACCCATAATCTTTCAACAAAGATCCTCATTCTCTGGCAATAGCAACAAAATAGGGAATAACATCACAAAAGCACAAACAAGTTAGCCCTCATTCATGGACAGTTTTGGCAACTGCTAAAATTAAACTGGGCTCTGAAGGCCCTGGAAAACAAGAAGTAAATAAGTGGATCCAAGGAGGCATTTTGTGCTGCTAACAGGACGGCCAGCTCCTTCAGGATGTAGAACACATGGACTACTGAACAGTTATGCAGCAGGGGTTTTAGGAATAAGTTAGGCAGTATGACCAGATGATAGGGCACAAAGCACAAGCAGAAAATAACTATTAGCACTAGCATGTTGCGCTTAGAATTTCTGAATGTTTGGCTATTGAATGAGGTCTGTGTAGAGAATTGAACTTGTCTTAGTTTTTGAAGAGTCTTCCAGTATAGAAGAATCAAAGACACCAGGACAAAAATGAAGATCAAAAAGGCCACACAGCTGATGATTTTGTAGGCCAAACTGATCTGGAGACTGTGTTGGGATCCGCAGGTCAATTCATGCTTTTGATCGTGACCCTCGTAGTTCTGAAGAATGAGAATTAAGTAGATGGAAGATATGGCTAACAAGAAGAGCCAAATAGCTGCAGAAATGTGGCGGGCGATACGAACTGTCTGTAGTCTATTAGTCTCCAATGGCCGGACAATCCTCAGGTACCTGAAAAGAGTGTAAAGAGCACTATCAATAGCACTTTACATTCAATTGCATTTATTTACATGTAATCATGTACAAATATTGCATAAAATCATTAACATTCATTCAATTTGTCAATTGTCTGATGTGTCTATCCAAATACTACAGTAGACTTATTAAAGTAACATGGAGCAACATGTGATCACAATGCTTTCATGGATCACATCCTGTTGGGACTGAGCCAGCAATCTTTCCAGTATCAGCTCTTTTGATATTTAAAGTGCCACTATTATGCCTTTTTGGGATATTTTATTTTTACATTTGATTGTTACATTTCTGAACTAATTCTAACTGCATGTAAAATAAACCTATTGTACCAGACAAACTTAACTTGTTTAATTTATATTTTTATTATATTGTATGTATCCCATTGTTTTACTTAGTTTTTTAATGACAGAAATTAGATAAAATATCAAAATAACTATATCATGGTATATATTGTATATATTGATCTCATATCGTGAAATAAGAATTTGGCCGTATTGTCTACCCCTATCTTACACAAATCGAATCCCTTTCTAGTGTGTAATGTGCTGCAAATACAATGTTGGGCATTGGAGATAAAATGTAACTAGTAACCCTTGATATTCTGAAATGTACAATGTTTTTTTAAATTGTTGTTTCAGTATTTAGGCTACAATATTAGTAAAGAATTTAAATGTATCATGTTTCTCCCAAATAAAATCGAAGACATCTGAAGACAAAGCTGATACCTAAATGAGACATAGAAGAGAATCACCCCTTAGTATCCTAAGCTTAGACCTTTGTCAGAATCACAGCCATGTGGCAGCACTTCGACATTAAGGCACTTTTTTCCCCATACATTTTGCATTCTTAATCAGCATATTAAGAGCATTTCATAATAAACAATGATATAAATTGGAACATTTTTACAAAAGTTTTTATTGAGAATTAACAGGGGTTTAACTCTGTGTTTAATTTGAAGTCACCATAACAGTGATAAGTGTTTCAATTAGTTGGGCTCTTAACTCTTATTATATATTTTGACTTTTTTGGCTGCTGTTACAGTGTGTTTTTCAAACACATTTGCTGCAGAAAAGGAAGCTAAAGTGAAACGAGATGGCAGACGTTGCGTTTCCTTTTTTATTATCATATTTTCTTTTCCTTTATTACCTCCCCTCCTGACCCCTAGACTAGGAGGGGAACGTAATGATTGGAGGCTCGTCCGGGATTTGAACCTGGGACCTCTCGCACCCCAAATGAGAATCATACCCTTAGAAAAAACCTGCAAGGTAGATTATGTCCCTGAACAGAAGACTGTTTTGGGAGTCGGCAGGGAACAATTGGCTACTGCTCAAAGAACAGACCCTTCTTTAGCAAGCTCAGCTGTATTGAGTCTGTTGTGAATCTCAAAAGAAAACATCACGATAAGCAGGCCTGGGGTGGGTAATCGGGAGAATCGGGAGAATTCCCGGTGGGCGGCTTCACTTTTGGGGCGGTCGAGGATTTTATTTTATTTTATTTTATTTTACATTTGTCATGTTAGTTACATTAGGCTACACATGTTCCGCATTCTGACACCGCAGCGCGCAGCCTCTGCATGGGTGTACCATGAGAGGGAGTTCTCCCCTCCCGTCCCATAGAGTTGGTTGGGTCCATAGCCCGTCTTTTCCAAAACGTTTTCTCAGGTAGGCTACCGTGGCACCGCCGGCGCCTACCGATAGCTGGGCCGGCCCTATGGCGGAAAATCAATGACAAAATTAACGGAGCGCACAACTGATGCTGGCGCGCGCAGTAAATGACATTCGCGAGAGGATAACAGATCTACACGCGAGGAAACGGGAACTCGCGAGCTCATTCAAACCCTGCGCGCGCGCATGACATCTCCTCTGCACGCAATACAAGCCCTCACATGATCGCGCACACATGATCGCATGATCATTCCCCACGCTCTCGCGCTTGATCTCCTGCTTTTGCTCGCTCAAACACTTTTATTTTTGGCAGTCGATGGGCGGGACTTACTGTTTTAATAACCTCAAATGTCATTAGGTATCACTTTTTTTATTAAAAAAAGCATTATTTTTGATTATTTTTGAATACAAATAAATCTGTAAACATTAGTTCAATATGCCTCTTTGTGGAAGAGTGGGATACATTTCAAATGCTTTCTTTCTTTCTTTCTTTCTTTCTTTCTTTCTTTCTTTCTTTCTTTCTTTCTTTCTTTCTTTCTTTCTTTCT
The DNA here is from genome assembly GCF_965113295.1 of Leuciscus leuciscus. Classification (NCBI taxonomy): domain Eukaryota; kingdom Metazoa; phylum Chordata; class Actinopteri; order Cypriniformes; family Leuciscidae; genus Leuciscus; species Leuciscus leuciscus. The sequence continues at coordinate 33,667,850 of NC_138733.1, forward strand.
TTCTTTCTTTCTTTTCTGCTAATCATCCTATCCTTGTGGAATAGTGGAACATTTTTTGTTAACTTTCTCAGCTTAAGTGAATTATTATTTAACCTTTACATTATTTGTTGAACCATGTTATTAATAAAAACTACACAATAGTAAGAGCTGAACTGTTGCTTCATTTATCCAATTTGGGAAAAGTGCTAATTTGGAATTCCACCATGGAAAAAGAGGGCCGGTCTTGGGCCTGAAACTCCCGGGCTGAAAAGTGGCCCCACTCCGGCCCTGACGATAAGGTAAAGTACTTTTGGGAAGGGGAAGTTTTAATGTGGAGATATAAATCCATTGCTTGTACTTCAAGTTCATCAAATCATTCTGCCTCAACAGTGTAGAGAGCCTGTACTGAAAATCGCTCATGAGCATGTACTCTCAGGACACTTAGGAGTTACCAAGACGTTCAAACGCGTGTCACGCTACTTTTTTCTGGCCAGGGCTGAAAATCAGCTGTGTCTAATTTCTGCCACTCGTGTGCTGCCTGTCAACTGTCAACTAGCTGTTTCACAACTGTTATTCTGAATGTTCTGATCCAATCTGACTTCGACCTGTAATGCTCATAATCATACACTGTTCGCTCGTTGGCCAGAGGAGAACTGGCCCCCGACTGAGCCTGGTTTCTCCCAAGGTTTTTTCCTCCATTCTGTCACCTGATGGAGTTTTGGTTCCTTGCCACTGTTGCCTTGGCTTTTGGCTTGCTTATTTGGAAACATTTAATATTCAACAATATTATTGATCTGCCTAACTTAAGGTGGACAATGATGCAATTTTCTTCTAGTAACAAACTTTGTTGTATTATTTTCCTGTTATCACTGTGAAGCTGCTTTAATACAATCTGTATTGTAAAAAGCGCTATATATAAAAAACACACACACACACACACACACACACACAAACACACACAAAAACTGTCAAATAGCTGGTAAACTGAACCAAACACTTCCAGTTGCTCATTTGCGACCTATCCCTGTGATGCAAGAACCTTTTGTACGCCTGTCATTGGACTGTGTGGGCTCTGCCTAAGTCAAAATCCGGTCAAGAGTACATTCTGTCTATAATGAGTACTTCTACACGTTTCCCCAAAGCGATCCCCTTGCGCTCTACGAAAGCCCACATCATTGTTTATAAGCTGATCAAGTTTTGCACTGTCTTTGGATTGCCAAAGGTCATACAAACTGATCAGGGTAGAAATTTCACCTCAAAACTGTTTACACAGACTCTAACTCAGTTTGGAATTAGGGATGGACTGTCAATTGCATACCACCCTCAATCTCAAGGTGCTGTGGAAAGGTTCCACCAAACGCTTAAGATGATTACTGTCTTTCTAGTTGTAAAGATTGGGCAGAAAGTTTACCATTCTTGATGTTTGCTAATCGAGAAGCAGAGCAGGAATCATTTTTTTTATTCAGTCCTGCCGATCTTGTCTTTGGTCACATGGTGCAGGGCCCTCTTAAAGTGTTAAGCAAGCAGTTATTGGCTAAAGATGCAATGCTTGTCATAGTCCTTGATTATGTAAGCTCATTTAGAGAACGGTAACACAGAGCTTTTAAACTGGCTGTAGAACACTTGACCACAACCCAATCTAAAATGAAAGACCACTACGCCAAAAAAAGTGTTTCTCGTAGTTTTCAACCAAACGACGAAGTTCCTATACTTCTACCTGAGCCTGGTACATCCCTCCATGCTAAGTTCACAGGTTCATATTCTGTGAAAGAAAAACTTTGTCAGCACTCCTGATAGGCGGCGCAAAACCAGGATATGCCACATTAGCGTGTTAAAGAGATTTGTTCGTGACTCTAACCCAGGTCCCCCATGAAAAGCCTTGTTTATACTTTCGCCTGGCTCTGCAGCCGCGAGTCTCCGCTGACTGCGTGCGCACCTCCCAAACGGATGAGGCGTTTATACTTGACGTGCTCGCCATTGTACTATTCTTTGAAACGACAGGGGGCGACTCAAGTAATTGTCCTCTAAACCATCAGGAATCAGCAGTGAGAAGAAGAAAGCTACACATGTGACAATGTTTATTTTTGTACACCACCACCAATACCACACTACAAAAAGAATTGTGTAAAACCCAGTAAACCCTGAGATTATTACTTGTGACATTAAAACTAAATATATGTATATGAGAACAAGTATACCATATAACTAAATTAACGATCTCTTAAATATTTTCCAATTTCACTAAACATTTCATCAAGTTTCGTGAACATTTTTATTAAACAACCTTTATGTTCATTAAAAATACTTTGTATGCTATTGTATGCTCATTTTTTAAATGTAAGCAACTAATTTAGACATGCAAACTGGGTGCCGGTGTGATGAGAAGTTCGTGCTCGGCCAGATTCGGGTCGAAGTCGTGCATCTTCGGATGTGGAGCCGCGCGCGCTGTTACAAAAAAAGCCGTGCACACCGCCAAGCGAAATGGGGTATTGTGCACCCAACGCGCACGACCGCCTACACCGCAATGACATCATTTTTGGTGGATGCATCGAGTATAAACCTAGCTTAACCTTGTGACTACGCCCTTAACGGTTGCTGTAGCAGTACTAGTTGCTGAACAAGATGGTAAAAGACTACTAAACTCTGCTGTGATGAAAGATCTACCTTCCTTTCTTTCTCATCTAGAACCTGAGGAGGTCAATCAGATTATGCAATTAATGCATCGGTATTCACCTCTGATTTCTGATGTGCCAGGGAGAACCACAGTTCTTGAACACGACATTAATGTAGGTTCAGCTAACCGATTAAACAGCACTCCTACAGAGTTAACCCAACTAAGCGTCACATAATGAAAACCGAAGTCGAGTACATGTTACAGCGCGGTCTGGCTCAGCATAGTCGGAGCCCGTGGAACTCACCGTGTTTACTAGTTCCAAAGGCAGATGGCACATACCGGTTTTATACTGACTTTCCAATGCATTCTCATCCCAAGTCGTCATATACTGACGCTTTTGACATTTCGTCTACATCAAACGCACATGGCACCCTTTAGCGTCAATATGAGATGCACAGAGCTTTGTTCGGTTATGGGTAGGTTTAGGTCTGGGGTAGGGTTAGGGTTAGACCGCTAGGAGGCGCCTTCTGGCCCATATCTATCTGCGTCTCATATTGACGCTAAAGGGTGCCATGTGCGTTCGATGTAGACGAAATGTCGAAAGCGTCAGTATATGACGACTTGGGATGAGATCGGGCTGGACTTTCGCAAGGTAATCGCAGTGACAAAATTTGTTACAAAACCTGACTTGCTGAAGGGTTACTGGCAAGTGCCACTAAGTACCCGTGCTGCAAAAATCTCTGCGTTTGTTACTCCAAATTATTTCCTGGAATACGCTGTCCTTACCTTCAGAATGAGAAATGTGTTCAGAATGAACCAAATTGTGATGCACACCTTGATGACATTGTAGTCTATACTGAATTATGGGAAGACCATATTAAAACCTTGGAAATAATAATAATAATACATTTTATTTGTATTGCACTTTACATTTTAGCAATCTCAAAGTGCTACAGAGCATATAGTAATCTAATAAAAAAAATCAAGATTTAAAAATAGTTAAACCTAAAGAAAATACATTTAGTGAAAAGCTTTTTTTTTAAAAGATGCGTTTTTAGGATTCGTTTAGAAACATCTGTAGTCTGTGGGGCCCTCAGCTGATCAGGGAGGGCATTCCACAACCTCGGGGCAGCCGATGAAAAGGCCCTATCACCCATGCTGCAGAGCTTGGTTCTGGGGGTGTAGAGGGTGTTTGTGTTTGCAGAGCGGAGAGTGCGTGAGGAGGTCTGGTGAGTGAGGAATTCCTCTAGGTAAAGGGGGGCATGCCCGTGAATGCACTGATGTGTGAGAAGGGAAACCTTATATTAAATTCTGAATGGGACAGGGAGCCAGTGAAGAGATTTCAGGATGGGGGTGATGTGATCATGCTTGCGCACCCTCATCAGGATCCTGGTAGCGCTATTCTGGATATATTGGAGTCGCTGAATGCTTTTACTAGAGATCCCAATAAGGAGCGCATTACAGTAGTCCAGCCTGGAGGAGACAAAGGCGTGGACGAGCTTCTCTGCATCTGCCAGGTTGAGTATTGGACGGAGCTTGGCTATGTTCTTTAGGTGGTAGAATGATGTCTTACAGAGGTGTTTGATGTGGGTGTCAAAAGTGAGTTGAGAGTCTATTTTAACACCCAAATTGGTGACAGATGAAGAAAGGGCGATGTTTTGGCCAGAGAAAGTAATACTGTTGATGGTGGACAAGCAGAGTTGATGTGGTGTGCCAATTAAGATGGCTTCCGTTTTGGAACTGTTTAGCTGAAGGAAATTGAGCTTCATCCACGCCTCTATCTCCTCCAGGCATGTGGTCAATGTGGATGATGGCAAGGGAGCAGAAGTAGTGGGGGTTGTCCTGAGATAAAGATGTGTCTCATCAGCATAACAATGGAAAGATATACCATGTCTGCTAATGACTTTTCCAAGCGGGAGCATATAAATGGAGAAGAGTGTAGGGCCCAGCACAGAGCCCTGAGGGACACCACAGGTGACGTTGTGAGTGTGTGATTTTGCTTGCCCAGGGCGACGTGCTCCGTTTTGCCAGTCAAGTATGAAATAAACCAGTTGAGAGCATTTTCTGAGAGTCCAGTGGTGTAGTGCAGCCGGTGGAGGAGGATGTTATGGTCTACTGTATCAAAAGCAGCTGTTAGGTCTAGGAGGATGAGTAGAGATGGGGAACCAGTATCTGCTGCCATCAAGAGGTCATTGGTGATCCTGGCCAAGCCTGTTTCTGTGCTTTGGCCAGGGTGGAAACCAGACTGAAATTTTTCAAACAAGTTATTGTGTTTGAGGTGAACATGAAGTTGTGCTGCTACTATTTTTTCCAGAACCTTTGATAGGAATGGAAGATTGGAAATGGGCCTGTAGTTAGAGAGAACTTCTGGATCCAGAGTGGGTTTTTTCAGTAGAGGTCTGATGACAGCAGTTTTTAACGTTGATGGGATATGGCCAACCATGAGGGAGTGGTTTATGATCTTAGTGATGAATGGAGAGATAGCAGAAATGTTTGCCTTCAGCAGTGCTGAAGGGAAAGGGTCCAAGGCACAGGTGGACGACTTAATTTTTTTGATGACGTCCTCCACTACTTCCTGTGTGGCATCAGAGAAAGAGCAGAGGGGCTGAACAATCTCAAGCGGTGGGTTGACCGTTGGGAGGGTAAGGACAGCAGTGGCGGAGAGGTGAGAGCGGATATTAATAACTTTTTGCTTGAAAAAAGTGATGTGCATGTTGCACCTCTCCTCTGTAGTCTCAGAGTGGGACAATATGGGGGGTTTGAGAAGGTGGTTTATTGTTGAAAAAAGTTGTTTGGAGTTACCGGGACTGTTATTGATGATAATGGAATAAAACCTGGAACTTGCATCCCTCAGAGCTTCTGCATATGCCTTATTTTGTTACCTGTATGCCTGTTTGTGAACAGTCAGTCCAAAGGCCTTCATCCGCCGCTCAAGGACACGCCCAGCCGTCTTCATCTTTCGCAGCTCGCAGGTGTACCAAGGGGCTGAGCGCGTGAATGAGACTGACCTGGATATTAAGGGTGCGTGAAGGTCCAGAAGACTGCTCAGGGACTGATTGTAGAAATCCACTGAGTCAGCAACAGAAAGGGAGTCAGTAAAGCCAAAGGTGAGATGTTGAAGATCCTGGGCCAGGGCACCCGCATTGATGTTTTTCAGCTTTCTATAGTGGATCTGTCGCTTTGGTTTGGTATGGGAGGAAGGAAAGGGCAACTCCATTGACACGACCCTGTGATCTGAAACACCAAGATCATAAACATGTAGGTTGCTGATCGGAGCGTAGTTAGATATAACCAAATCGAGTGTGTGTCCCCTGGAATGTGTGGGGACATCAACATGTTGTTGTAAGTTAAGAGAGTCTAGCAGCTGAAGAAAATCAGCAGCGGGATAACATGACGGGGTGTCGACATGAATATTTATATCTCCCAGGATTATCGTATTAGCAGAGGTAGTACAGAGTGTTGTTAGGAGATCAGACATTTCCGTGATGAATGCAGAATTTGATTTAGGGGGTGGGTAGATAAGGAGAACAGTCATTGGAAAGGGGGGCTTACATATAAATGCAAGACACTCGCAGGAAGATGTTGCAGGCAGCGCAATGGGGGACAGCTCCAGGTCCTGTCGGTGAATGACAGCTAGGCCACCACCTCGACCAGTACTGCGAGCTGCCTCCAAGTAACTGTAGCCGGGGGGACAGGCTTCATCTAGGGCAGAGTAAACCTCTGGCTGATGCCAGGTTTCCGTCAGACACATGAAGTCAAGTCCTTTTTCCCTGATGTGTTCTTCAATCAGTATGGATTTATTATTGATGGATTGAGTGTGGTCTTTGAAAGGTTCAAACGTGCTTTGCTAACCTTAAACCTGTCTAAGTGTGAGATAGGGAAGGCTACAGTAACCTAGCTAGGGAAAAGGGTATGTTATGTTAGCTATGTTAGCTGTCCCTAACTTCAAACTGGCATTAAAACTGCAGGTGGATGCAAGCCACTTTGGTGCTAGAGCTGTCCTTATTCAAGAAGATGCTCAAGGCATAGAACACCCTGTGTCTTATTTCTCTCGCAAGTTCTCAACGTGTCAGCTATCCTATAGCACAATTGAAAATGAAGCTTTGGTTTTATTGTGGGCTTTACAACATTTTGAGGTTTACATTGGCAGAAGGGCTCTACCTGTAATTGTGTATACAGACCATAATCCTTTAACTTTTCTGTCCAACATGTCTTCTAACCAGCGTTTACTGCGCTGGGCTCTCAAGCTTCAAGATTTCAATCTCCAGATACAGCACAGCTGATGCTCAGTCCAGATCTGTTGAGATGACAACTTAGGTGACGTGCATGTTGGGATGGTGATACAGAAACATTATCAAACCTTGGTCTGTAATCTTAGTGGTGGGGGTGTTACGTCCCAGGGTTCTCTAATATCATTTGTTGTGAGAAAATTCTGTGTGCCCTGGGTGCTTCTCATTTCTTATTTGTACATCCTCGTTTCCTTTCCTCGCTTCCTTTCCCCGTGTCTCAGCTCCACCCCCTACAGGATGCGAGGGAAGGCTGCAAGGAAAAGATGCGAGGACGGAGGAATCGAATGTAACTTTTTTTTATACATTGGAATACTTGATCACTCGAGCGTCACTTCATCGCGTCATCAGCAGCGCTCAAAGGATCTGCCCATATGTTGTTGAAGTTTGTTTATTTAAGAAATTCATAATAAATAATAATAAAGCAAGATACCCTGTTGAAATATGTGAGATGTGTGGTTTATATAAACTGCAAAGGTAAAGTATAAATTAAAATGATTGTGACCGATGTGAAGGGGGAGGAGAATTTAGACGTGCGTCACGTTTAAGTCGATAAAACTCTTCTACATAGGATACACCTGTGTATCCTCGCTCATGACTCCTCAGGAAGCCTCCTAACTCCTCGATCCTCGACTCCTCGCGGTGCATTTAGAGAATTGAGATGTCCTTCAAGATGGCTGAGCTCGATCGGTTTCCGGGTCATAGGATGGAGAATGGAGGAGCGAGGAGACGAGGAGGGAAATTGAGAAGCACCCCCTGTGTTGTGCTCTGTTTCTCTCCCTCTCTCTTACTCAGGTTAATTACCATAAGCTGCAACTTTTTGTATAATGGGCACACTCAGAAAGGCCTGCACTGAGGAACACTTCTCCCCAGCCTTAAGCCCTATTCGGACGGTAATTGTTTCTCAGGGGGTCGTAAGGTATTTTCACTATTTACAGGGGTTAGTCTGAGATTTTATTGCCGTCCGAATCCAGAATGTAAGTGTTTTTCTCCCACCACCCGCATTAAAATCCCAGGCCGAATTACTTACTGTTTTTTGACAAACACCAAGGTTGTGTGGTGATTTAATTGCCGTCCGAACCCACATCTCTGAGTTTACAAGAAAAGATCACTTCATAATTCACTGTTTAAATTCATTTTGGCCACTGTGGAGCACCACCGTATGATAAGTGTTGAGCTTCGTGTTGTAATGTGCACACATTCTGACAGCAATTAGGTGTGCAATACCAATTTAAAATATTATGTAGCCTATTATATACGATTACATAAACCAGGGGTCGGCAAGTAACTTTGGCCGCGGGCCAATATTTTTTTTTGCCAGTAGATGGCGGGCCAGCTACACAGAGTAGGCATATGGATACAAATTAAATACTTTTATATAGGCCTATAATCGCGGAATATGATGGGTCCGTCACCGTCCGTGGATCATTCGTTCAATCGTTTTTTTCAAATTAAAACCAAAAATAAAAAGATGAAAAACGAATTGTTTTTCCATTATTTATTTCCTGAACTAAAATGAAAAAACGAATAACAATGGGTTTTCTGATTTTCTGATTGTGCTCAGATCAAAAATAGAAAAAAATAATTACTGGATTGGACAAATTTTAATTTTGATTTTTAATTTAACACCTTAGGCATATATCAAGGAAATCATTTTAAACAGATCAAGTAGGCTACTATTGTGGTAACAGATTACAGCCATTTTAATAAAGGTGTGAATAGCAATCATACTCATTCGCTTACAGTCCGACTTTTGAACTTTATTCCTTTTTTTTGTATTATTATTTATTCGGGACACACACATACACACCTAAGGTTTAAGGAGTTCTGCGCGGGACTGTTTTTTTTCTGTCCCGCTCCCACAAGGTTCTATTCAGCAACCGCTTAAAATACACTCGGTGTTCACCCGCTTTATTTCCCGACCTGACGGTTCCGCAAAATTTAGATCTCGTTTCCATAATCTCACATTCAAATGTCTCTAACGGCAAGAATGAGATTAAGTAGCCTATAATAAATGCTATACAAAAATTGTGTTCGTGTCAATATAAATATTAGGCTATTTTAACATTGTACTGTCAGCAGAGAAAAAAAATGCCACAGAAAAAAAATATGAAATATAAATAGCCTAACATAAATTAAATAGGACAAAGCCTATCACTCAAATTTCTAAGCAACATAAACGAAAATCATATTGCCCTACTGACAAATGAAGTAGGCTATTTTCTGCCGAACTATTTCAAACATCCTTGCAAAAAAAGAATGTTGTTGACTGACAATGGTTTCAGTACCAAACAGCTCCTCAGAGCTAGGTGTACAGGTGGTCAGAATTAAGTGCGGATACGCTGTCAAAAGACTGCCGTAGGAGTCACACTGGAGCAAATGGACGCACTTATCTGGCTGACCAGGTGAGAATGGCGTAGCAAGCCAACACTTGAGCGGGTTCCCTGCGCTACTGGCCACTTGGGGCGAGTATACAGGAGGATACCAGCTCTACACGAAGGCTATAGAGTCTAGCGAATGTGTTGGGTGTCGTCCAGCCCGCAGCTCGCCATATATCTGACAGTGAGGTGCCTTGAGCCAACGCCCTAGAGGAAGCAACACTTCTAGTTGAGTACGCTTGCAACCTGAATGGGCAAGGCACGTCTTGGGATTGATATGCTAAGACAATTGCATCCACTATCCAGTGGGCTAACCTCTGCTTGGAGACAGCCTTTCCCTTCTGCTTGCCTCCGTAACAGACGAAGAGCTGGTCAGAGGTCCTAAAGCTTTGCGTTCTGTCCACGCATAACCGCAAAGAGTGGACGGGACAGAGAAAAGCCAGGGCTGGGTCTGCCTCCTCCGAGGGCAGTGCTTGCAGGTTCACTACCTGGTCTCTAAAGGGCATGGTGGGAACCTTGGGCACATATCTGGGCCGGGGTCTCAGGACAACGTGAGAGTCAGCCGGTCCGAATTCTAGGGACGATCCGTTGACCAAAAATGCTTGCAGGTCCCCTACCCTCTTGATAGAAGCCAGTGCCATCAGGAGCACTGTCTTTAGTGACAGGATCTTTAACTCTGCTGACTGCAGTGGTTCGAAGGGTGGTCTCTGCAGTGCTCTGAGCACCAGAGACATGTCCCAAGAGGGTATAGAAGGGATACAAGGCGGATTTAGTCTCCTTGCCCAGCTCAGGAACCTGACGATCAGGTCATGCTTTCTCAATGACTTACCTTCAACTTCATTGTGATGCGAGGCAATAGCGGCAAAATACACTTTGAAGGTGGAGGGAGACAGCCTTCACTCCAACCCATCTTGCAGGAAGGAAAGCACAACTCTAACCAGGCATCTTCGGGGGTCTTCCCATCGGGAAGAACACCACTCAAAGAACAGGTTTCACTTCAATGCATAGAGGCGCCACGTAGAGGGGGTCTGGACGCGGGTGCCATAGGGTTCCCCATCTCTGAGAAAGCAGAAACACATCCAAATCAGCTGGACTACCTGGGGATGGAGTCGCCACTCTCCCGGAAGTGTAAGCTGTCGTGAGAGCTCGTCGGCTGCACGATTGAGCTCGCCAGGGATGCGAATGGCACAAAGTGACCTCAGATGCTTCTGATTCCATAGGAGGAGATGGCGGGAAAGTTTCCACATGTGACAAGAGCGCAAACCACCTTGTCGGTTGATGTACGCAATGGTCGCAGTGTTGTCCATATGGACCAGTACATGCTTGTCTCGAAGCAGAACCTTGAAGCGGCTGAGAGCAAGATGTACTGCTAGCAACTCAAGGAAAATTGATATGCCAATGCAGCTGAGGCCCCATCCACAGACCCGAAGCTGCATGCTCATTGTACGTGGCCCCCCAGCCGGTGGCAGATGCATCCGTGAAGACCACAGCATGCCTGGACACTTGTTCTAGGGGAACACCTGCCCGTAGAAACGAAGGGTCCAACCACTCCGTCAGGCGCGCTGTCTGGTTGACCGAGTCTAGCTCTATACTGAGATAAGAGATCCTCTGTGCAGGAGAGTTTGCTCTTGTCCCAGTTGACCCGAAGCCCCAACAGGCTGAGGTGCCCGAAGGGTAGGACTTTGTACTGATACACCTGACCCTCAAAAGCAAAGCGCAGGAAGGGCCTGTGTCGAGGAAGAATTGAGACGTGAAAGTACGCGTCCTTCAGGTCGATCGCTGCAACCCAATTTTGGGGATGGGGATTCAAGAATGCGTTTCTGTGAGAGCATTTTGAAAGGGAGCTTGTGCAGGGCCCGATTCAAAACTTGCAGGTCCAAGATTGGTCTTTCTTGGGCACAATGAAGATGGGGCTGTAGAACCTTGACTTCATATTGGCTGGAGGGACCGGCTTGATTGCGTCCTTCGCAAGTAGGACTTCGATCTCTGCCAGTAAGACAGGAGCACCAGTAGTCATCACTGTGTTGAACCGAATGCCCCTGAACTTGGGAAGGCGCCGGGCAAACTGAATCGCATAGCCACGTCTGATGGTGCAGATGAGCCAGCGGGATGGTCTGGGGAGTGCTAGCCAGGCTCCGAGAGACCGTACCAGCAGGACCAACGTAACCACAGACGTACCGAGGAGGGGCAGCGAGGTGGAGGACAGGGACCCGACCAGAGAGGCACTGGGGTGGCTCGGAGTAGGGTCTGGATGTGCAGTGCAACACTCACCTGGCTCCACGGGTGGACAGAGGATGTGTGGGAAGGCTTGACTGCGTTCTAGCGATTGCAGAAGGGGATGAGAGTGGCGAGGTATCATAACGGTGCACACTGTCGACCTCGCCTTCTTGTGAAGAGGGGAATGAGAGTGACGAGGCATAGTGTCGTGCACTGTCATTCTCACCCTCTTGCCAAGAGGGGAACGAGAGCTGCGAGGCATAGCGTCGCAAGCTGCCATTCTGGTCCTCTTGGAGAGAGAGGAACGAGAGTGGCGAGGCATGGCAGTGCACGCTGTCAGGCCCACCCTTGTGGCACCCAGAGATTTCAGAAACTCTTTATTGAAGGTGTGGGTACCACTGGCTGAGCCGCCAGAGATGGAAAAATTTTGTTAAATTCTGCAAGAGCAGCTTCATCCCGGTCCAGGTCGCCCAGCGTCTAACTGCAGTAGTCTAACTTGCTGTAGTAACACAGGGTTTGTGATGTGAATATATAAATGGTACAATACATTTGTTAGATTCAAATGACATCAGTGAATCAGTCTATTTCATGATGATTATAAAGCCATAAACAGGTAACCATCATCACCTAATCTCGTTTCACTTTAGCTTTCTTTGCTGCTGCAGATGTATTTATCAAACACAGTCACAGCAGCCCAAAAAAAATAAAAATAAAATAAAATAAGAAAGACATAATAAGAGTTAAGAGCCCAACTAATGGAAAAACTAATCACTGTTATGGTGACTTCAAATGAAACACATTAGAGTTGAACCCCTGTTAATTCTCAATTAAAACCTTTTTAGATGTCTGACAGAAATAAAGTCAATTTGGTTAATCATAAATGAAGCTGGTAATGCTGTTTGTGGAGTTGTTTAGATCTTCAGAGATTTATTGTCTTCTTGTATCTTCAGTTGATTTAATCTAAGGCTTTGGCTGGATGTCAGTTGTAGTTCTTAGTCTCTTTTTCTGTTCTCTTCTTTTCTTCTGTGATTCTGCTTGTTAACATGCTTATTACGGCTCAGATGACTCCATATTTAATATACACTGTGGCTCAGATAAGGTCGAGTTCTGGTTTATTTCTTTGCTCTTGGCTGACATGTGGCATTGCTATGGCCTGCTTGTGGCCCAGATCTGGCAAACAGGAGTGAGCCACCCAAGGGCCGTCATTCCACGCTGCATGTGGGCCAGATCATCATTCAGCGTGCCAGATGTGGACCGGATCTGGGACGTCATAATGTTGCTATGTGGGTTGTTACCTCCCCTCCTCTTCCCCCCTAGACTGGGAGGGGAACGTAACACAGCGTTGCGGCAACAAACATCCCCACAGATCTGGCCTGCCGTAGATGAACAGTGGAATATCTTTTCATCAAGCCGAAGCGCACACTGACACTGAAAGCACACTGAAACTGAAACTTTTGCAGCAGGAACATGATATCATTACAAATGTTCGTCCTATAAAAAAAATTCACATTTTTGTACAGCTATGAAATTAAGTAATGACAACAAGCATTAGGCGTATACCTGTTTACAGCAATAGCGTCCATGAAGAGAATGCTTGCATACAAGGTTGCTCCTGCAAAGCTGCAGTAAATATTGAACATTATCTCTGAATTATTGGCATAGGAAACAATGCGCAAAAGTAAACTAAGGCAAATAAAGAAGTCAGCTGCGGCCAGGTTCTTCATGTAAACCGTAATGCTGGACTGGACACGCTGATTAGTGCAGAAATACACACGCATTGTGATGCAGTTCAACACCAGACTTATGAGAAAAAGTAGTGAGTATGCAAATATGAAAAAATAATTAGCTGTAAATTCACAGAGAGGTTGTGTTGTATTTGTCATGTTCGGTTCCATGGCGTGATTTTTGAAAGTTGTGAAGATAGCTGCAGGCACTGGAGACTCCATCTATGTAAGCAAGAAAACATACAGGTCTCACCCAGTCTGACTTTGTAAGAATTCCACAGTACCTAATAGTCTAACCCAACTATCTAATACCTAAAAAAAAAAAATATATATATATATATATATATATATATATATATATATATACATAGGGTTATTCCATGTCAAGTCAACCAGTGGCCTGTTGCATGAAGCTGGTGTCATTTGCTACCCAGATAAGTTTGAGATTAGTTTGAGCAAACTCTGGTTTTTCAGGTTCAAGAAGGTGGCTTGTTTTTTTGCAGGTTTCTTCACTATGATAATTTATGTGACATGGCTAGGTTTTTCTTTTTCAGGGTTAGAGATCACAGACCTAAACTGGACCAATCAACTGTGAGATCTGTAGCGACTGGGCTATTTGAATCATTCGTTCGTTTGTCCTGAATTAACAAATTCGGACTCTCCGTGTTTTCTAAGCACATTCCTTCCCAAAACGTTCTTTGCTAAGCTTACTAAAGCTTGTAACCTCCTGACTCCCAAATGTATATCATACGTCGGCTCCAGAGATACTGGAGCAAATAGACTTTTACGACACTAAATTGCACCTCAGAGACACTCCAGAACCTGAAACTAACATTCCTCTCTGTACCAAGAAGATAACGAAACTTACTCCTGCTACGTGACATCACACCCCCACACACACACAAACATCCCTTTGTGTTTAGAATTAGGATAGAATATCCTTTAATATAAGTACAAGTACATTATGCATGTTTTATTAGTTTGTTTGATCATATAATATGATTTTCTAGTGTCTAGCTCTGAAATGTATTGTTGAAGAATGTCTTTCCAGTGGAATCGCATTCCGTAACCCGACTCCTCTTTCTAGAGGATAACACTTTACGACCCTGCACGAAGCTGCAGCCAAAGACTTCTCTGCAAGAGATAACGGGAAGCGCAACGTGACAGACATTCCAACACACACATTAACGCATACACATACACGAACTTTGGACATTAAACTTAGAATATAAGCATTTAATTTTTCATATACTCCTGAGTGTTTTCCTAGGTTATATTCACTTCGTGTATGACATTTATTTGAAGGAACGAACTGGTAAATGCTTCTATTCGTGCATGTGATTGTAACTTGGTGTTCCTACAATCTTCATATGACAAGTTTCATATCTCTGTAAACCTCGCAATCTAACAGAGTCGGATTTCGATAGCAGAATGCAATAATGTACATTGTTTTACACTCAGAGCCGATCAGCCCTATACGCACACTACGCAAGGTGCGTAGGGCCCCGCAAATTACTCAAGGCCCCGCCTCCCCTCGTGTCAAAGCGCGTCAATCAATGTTTACAATATCGATGAGAAAATGAAGCGGAACTATCTTTCTGGTCACGAAAAGAGAGAGAAAAAAACACCATGAGAGTTAATTGCGGCAACAGTTATCAGGTAGACTTGTGTGCTCTCCTCTCAAAGTTTGATGTCAGCAAAGAACAGTAGGCTAAAGTTAAGTTGATGTGCGTTGATTTATTATGTTTAATAAACGACAAAGGACAACGGTGTTTGTTTATAAACTGCAGCTCGGAAAAGATAACCGCGTCGCGCGTTAACATGCGATCATATGAACGTGCATGAAATGAAACGCGCACTTTCCAGCAGAAACATCTGTTGTGAGTTGGGACCAGTACAATATGGGCGTGATGGCACTCCTCATTATAGTTTTAAAACAAGACGATGATTATCTAGTCGCTAAGTCAAGGTTTAGTTACAACTCTGCACTAATGCAATATGGAAAGCAATGTATGACATTGACTATTGATAGGCTCCATTGAATTTAAAATGTTGATTGGCTGGAGATTCTGGTCAATATGGATGCACATCCCTCAGTAAATAATAACCATCAAGAATCAAGAGTATCAAGAATTACTTTTATTATTTAAAAACACAGTGACATGCTATCGCGCCATTTTAGCTTTTATTCATTCACAGGATATGCATTTTTGATATCAATAATTCAATTTGTACTATTTAAAATGTGAATTCTTGATATTAAGAATTAACTTTTTACTAGTAACAATGTCTTCTGATATCAGGAATTACATTTTCACTAGAACTAGTTAAAGGAGGGATTGTAGTGGGAACACTGGGGTGTCAGGTGTGACTGTGTGGCAATGGCAAATAGTTCATGGCTCACGGGTCAGGTATGAGGGCCCCTAAACAGAATTTTGCTTAGGGCCCCAGGGAGGTCAGGATCGGCTCTGTTTACACTTTTCATATTTCTGGAGCTGAACAGCTTACTTTCATCTCCTCATGACTCATTCAAGTGGGCGTGTCTGACAAGACAAAGAAAAATCTTCCCGCCCAAGATGCTCTAAGGTGATTGGTCCGCGTACGCAGAGTAGGTGTGAACCCATCTTCTCCATAAAAGACCGACTCATGAAATCTTAAGAGAGATTTTGTGAGAGATCACTTTTACGAACCCTCTTCGTCAGCGAGAAGATCCATATGGCTCCCTTTTAGGGAGCATTCTCCGTTTTCTCTTTTCTTTTCTTTAAGTCTTTTCTTTATTTTCGTCTTCGGACTCTACCTACGTTCAGTGAAATGAATGTAGCCGGCAACCTCAACTTTAAAGAGACTTGAACATCCCACGGCCGCGCTCACAGAAGCAAGCCCTGCTTTCTTAAAGAAACACGCACGCTGCTCTTAGGACACACGCCCGAACACGACTCGGCGTTCTTCAGCAACAAAGAGAACCATTTTGCAAGATAAGTTATTGAACTTTTAATGTAATCTGATTTCTTGTTGTCTCTCAAGGTTACAGTGCCTGTGATTTTTCCATGCTGAGATCATCTCGGTGATCTCTCATCCTGAACTTTAGTTTCACTTTCTCCCTTTCATCCTCTCCCTCTCTCATCTGTTATCCGTTTAGTCTTGTATTTGTTTACGTGTTCTGTATATACATACATATTTACTCTGTGTGAATCGTAGTTATGTATTCATTAGTTCAATTGTATTAAAACCTATATACTTGATTGATCCTGTCTATAATTCTCACATTACGAGTCCCTGAAATGTTTGATCTAGCTACAGGCTTTACAATTTGATTATGGTTTAGTAACCTAAATTTATAAGGACAGGAGAATAGTTTTCATGGCCAGAAAACTGATCTTTCTGGAATTATAAGAAGTGGTAACTTTTATGAGAAAGTTGGTGAGTTAATCTTATGGTCGTTTGCGGGACAAACGACTGTTCGGTAATTACATTAATTTTCCATTAAGGGTTATCTCATAATCGATCTGAAATAGGATTATTGATATATGAGTGATGAATTAGAATTCGTTGTGATTGATTATTCATATATACAAATCGATCTATTTTCAACTTCGAATAAATTAACGTAACTGTAATATGCAAAATATGAATCATATTCATGATTAATTATTACAATTCCCTATAGATCATTTGAGCTAATATTAATATTAATGTACAACCCATTGTTGCTACAGATCTTTCTATCTGCTCCAATTAAAGCAGTTTAGAGTGAAATAATTTTAGACAAAATTACCCATCTTTTGCTGCTAATTATCCATTATACTTATATTATATGAATTGCAATTATGCATAAATCACATAATATATTCATATAATTATTATATTAATTTACAATTAATATTAAACTTTGAATTAATAATAATAATAACAATAATTAAGATTACGTTTGGAAGATTAAGATTTTTATATGCTTTTGAAAGAAGTCTCTTAAGCTCACCAAGTTATTTGATTAAAAAAATACAACAGAAACAGTAATATTGTGAAATATTATTACACTTTAAAATAGCTGTTTTGTTGTAATATAATTTAAAATATAAATTATTTCTGTGATGTCAAAGCTGAATTTTCAGCATTATTTCTCCAGTCTTCAGTGTCACATGGTCCTTCAGAAATCATTGTAAAATGTTGATTTTATTCTCAATGAGTATCAATTATTATTGGGGCTTAATCATAAATAATGGTTTTAATTTGTATTAATGTTGAAAACCATCTTTACATGCTTAATATTTTTGTGGAAACCGTGTAAAAAAAAATTTTCTTTGATGAATAGAAAGGTAAAAGGAATGTCTCAGGTTAGGATGACACTTTGGGGAATGATATACCAATGGCACCATGCTGAGGGGAGTGCATGTCAAATAGTGGCTGTGACAAAAACGTCAGAAATGGCAGTTCCACTGAAATGCCAAACACTCCCCCTTCGTATTCCCTACGGTCACTGCCCAAGCTATAAGCCTCAAAGTGGCCTCCGATATATTGAAGGCCTAGCAAGGCTTGGAACGAAGAGCTTCTGTGGAAGAGGTTCCTTTAAGGGAATGTGGTCAAGGTGTCCGAAAGGATTCCCGTCCAGTCACTCTCTGATGGGGACATAAAGTCAACCCCACATGCCACCAGCGAGGTTGACCTGGTCTATTTTACTGACCTAGTCTTGCCAACAACCTGTCTGTTTTCTAAACAGAGTCTCTAACCTTATTTGCCTCACTTGTGGAGGCATCCGATAGGGAGGACTGCAGTAATCACTCACAGACCGGATCATAGAGACGGGCATCCTGGAGAGTAGAACTACTCGATCCTGCATCTACACAGTGCTTCAAAGCCCTGTGGAGGCTGGATACTCTAAAAGGGACCCTATTAAGGGGAGCGCCTCTACCTCTAGGGTTTACCTATTTAACATTGCCAACAGGCAGTGTACTCAGCAGAATTGCTATCGACCCTATTAAGCAAGGGGAGTACAATCTAACGCTACCGGACTATCGAGGAGGCCTACTGTAAGGCCGTCAGTGCTTTGGCTCTAAGGGAGCATACTCAACCATCCCAAATGGGAGGGAGAAACTAATCTGTCTCTACCTGAGCCTGGGTGGTGAAGGGTGATAACAACTCTTGTAGTAAGAGGAGGCCAGTACTAGAAAAAAAAAGAAGCCGTGCTAGTGCGTGCCAGGGCCAGTCGCGTTTCCACTGTCACTTCCGGGGCTTGATCGGGGCTTACTCGGGGCCAACGGCCAGGATTTCTGGCCCGTCGAATACCTTGGGCCAGAGCGGGCCAGCTCGGGCTAGAGGAGTGGTTACGAACAGAGGCGGAGTTTACCTGAGTCGGGAGACGGCAGCGCCGGATGATTCTGTCAGCATTAAAGACTTTTAAAATAATTTAACTCGCGTTCATGTTTGAATGCCTTGTGTTTGTGATGCAAAAGACTATGCGTGCTAACCATTACCATAGTAAACATAGTAAACGCTTGAAGATACGCATAGTAAAAAAACATAGTGAACGCTTGAAGAAATCAGACCAATCATAAAGGCTATCACAATCATGTTTTTATTTTATCTGTCAGTAGCCTACGTCTCGTCTCTTTATACCGGACTATCATAAAATAAAGCAACTTTTTTTTCGGGAGCTTCCTCTGTTTCTCTGACGTAAAATATCTGTATGGGAGTCGAGAGAGCGCTGCTAAAGCTCCTCAGGTCGTATTTTTGGTGGCATATATTTGTAGAAATTATCATTCTTTCTAAATGTGATGTAAATATGTCCTGTAACTACCAGATAAACAGTAACAGACGCGACTGAAGAAGTAAGTGTGTCCTCTTTCTTTTGTGAAATAGACCTAACGGTAATTTATTTCTGAGTGACTAATGTGCAATTTTGACATAAATTAATTCATTATGATCAATGTATCACTTTTTATTGTAAACCTGTGGTAAAACATCGATGCTTGGGTTTTAAATATTCAAGTAAACAACAAAAATGCCAGCAAACGGCCGCTTTTATCATGTTTGTTTTCAACGCTGTTTCCAGTGATTTCTGATTAGTTTTCTGATAAAACTTCCATTTGTTGGTGAATGGGTTAGTGTGACGTTGTTCCAGAGAGGCGTGTTACGGGCGTGTTTTAGTGAAGCGCTGTGGAGCTTCTGGCCCGACAGTGGAAACGCAGGCCCGGTGCTATTAGCCCGAGGCTATCAGCCCGGCACGGCCCGTTTAAAGCCCTGGCCCGGCCCTGGCCCGACAGTGGAAATGCGGCTAATGGCTGCGTTTACACTTGGCATTAACATGCGACCTGTATCCGGATGTTGTATTTAACGCATTAAAAAGACAAGTGTAAACGCGCTTCTGATCGGAATGTTATCCGATCAGCGTTTCCAGGTTCGGAGGAAGTCGAGGACGCATTGTGATCGGATCTCAGTGTAATGTAAACACAATCCAGCCATCGTGTCTGCATTCACAGGTAGACGTCACACAAAACCCCGCCCACTGTCATTAATATATGAGCGGGGCACAACCTAACGCTTTGACTTTCTCCGTTTCTGTAAACCTACTTGGGGTTCAGAGTATTTATTTTTTCCCACATTAATTTCCCACATGTCTAGTACATGTACTGTATGTGGTTTTGTTTTATTAATACAGTGTATACCTTTTTCTTGATATACCCCGAAAGAATGGAAGAGAAATGTGACAACATGCCCCATAGGTGGGGTACATTGTAACATGACCATTTTTAATCATTAAAAATAAAATAATTTTTGAGTTTGACAACTAACACACCGGAAAACACAGCTATGCAACATAGTTCAAAACATAATAATTATGAATAATTCTTCCTCAGTCTTTATTCACCTTTTTCTAATGTTTTCTCAATAGAATTCATACAAGTATAGATTAGAATAGCATAGTTCTAATAGAGGCTCATTGCAACGCAGTGTGACAACATGCCCCGCCTGCACAACTGGGATTTAAACCTAGTGAATAATTAAAGAACCATATCAACTGTTAAATTACATATTGGACATTAAAATAATATCAGATTTGTCTAATTTAAAATAAACACCATAAAATAGAGATGAAAAATGAAAATAAGAAATTTACTTTTGCTCTGGTCAAATAAATGTTCAGTGATATCTTCCAAAGATTTCTGAATTTTGGCGCAATTTTTTCTCTATATAGTGTTGATATGGCAACTAGAAAATGCACTAAGTTTCGTCATGCTAGCATGTGTGGAAGTATCTAAAAACAAGGGTGTTACAACTATAGCCCCGTATTAGGTTGTGCCCCACTCTCCACTACATAGCAAATATACTGAAATGTTTGCCTTCACACCCAAAAGATGCAGAACCATTCATTTTCTGTAAAGAACGCGCATTTCCCACCACAGCTGGCAACGTTCTCGCACCCATACGTTTCTCTGTACCATTTCCATTACGACATCGATCCACATTATTAGCACTTGCAGCCTCTTCATCCTCCTCATTTTGCGAGATTTGTAAAATGTACCCTGGCCGAAAACTGTTTTTAAAAGAAAACCCACCACTTCAGGTCGACTTTGCACCGGAGCCATCCTTTATTTTTTGTGAGAGGGAATGCGAGATCCGATCTGTTATCCAGATACAGAAGCCACTTGATGAGGACAAGTGTAAACGCACCATGTCCTGATTGGCTTATGATCCGATCTGCTTGATCGGATCCCGGTGATCGCATGTTAATGCCAAGAGTAAACGCAGCCAATGTGGCCTGATGAGGGCCAATGCTTGACTTTGTAGTTATTGTAGTTATTGTATAATATATACAATAATGATTTCTCAATCTTCAACAGAGAAGTGAATCTCTTGCAAGAAGTGAATAAACCTGAATCAAACTGACGCTCTTCATGTTCTGTGTGATTGGTTGTTTGCTGCACGTGTCACACTTTCAGGTGCACGCGTGCTTCAGAGTTAACCACAAACTCTGGATTAAACCGTACTCGGTTACTAACGTAACCTCGGTTCTCTCTAGAAGAGGGAATGAGTACTGCGTAAGTATCTTACGCTAGGGGAAAATCCCTTTTCCGCGAGATATTGAAGCCAAAAAATTATCCTTAATTTTGTATTATTGTAAAACGCGTTGCGGCAGCATACAGACATAGGCAAGACGGCTCGTGTGCCTATTGGCTGTTCTGCGGCAACTGCAGCAGCCTATCGAGCGAGGCCTAGCGTGACGTCAGACCCAATGAGGGTGCTTCGCGCCCACTGCGTCATGTCCCGCCGAAACGGGCGTGGCTTAGGCCTATAAATCCAGCTCGCAGGCAGCTGATATCTGGTTTTTCATCGCCGAAGCTAACCAGAGCGCGTGCATGCACGGCAAGATACGCAGTACTCGTTCCCTCTTCTAGAGAGAACCGAGGTTACGTTAGTAACCGAGTACGTTCTCTTACGAGAGGTCTCTCGTACTGCGTAAGTATCTTACGCTAGGGGACCCAATGTAAAACGCCGTGCGTGCTGGGATCTGACACCAAAGACCCAAGGGCGAAAGCCCGGGGTTCATATAGTGCATAATCACCAGGGGAACTCACAGGGAGTCCGGGAAGAGGGAGGGGCGGAGCCGCGCTCTTCCACATATAGCAGCGTCCCGCAAATTACATCATACAGACAGGGCGGAGTACGGCCTGACCTGATGGAAAATTGTGGGTCTTATTCATTTGCCCATAAGCATTTTGCGGTCGATCAGCGAGCAGTGCTCATCGAGCAGTGCTCAGCAGACACAGTATTCTGAACCGATAGCATCAGAACAGACAGTACTGGTATATTTAGACCGACAACAGCCTGGCCTGTAAGGCGGGAACCTCTAGGTTATAAAACCTTATAAATGTAGACGGGGAGGCCCAGCTTGCAAGGCAATCCCACTTGACCAGGCCCACGATGAAGCCATGCTTCTCGTGGAGTGCGCTCTGACACCCAACGGGCACTGCATACCCTTGGAAGTGTACGCCAGCGCAATGGCGTCATCTATCCATCTGGATAGGCTCTGTTTCGACGCGGCTAGTTCCTTGGAACGTCCGCTGAACGAAACGAAGAGCTGCTCCGTCTGTCTGAAGACAGATGAGCGAGACACATAGGCTCTTAATGCCCTGACTGGACAAAGGAAGCTCGCGTCTCCTTCCTCGTCAGAGACCGGTAGGGCTGACAGGGAAATGACCTGCGCAAAACTGTGTTTTGAGGGATTTTGGAACATAACCGTGCTTAAGTTTGAGTATAACTCTTGAGTCATTAGGCCCAAACTCCATGCACGTCGCGCTCACTGAGAGCGCGTGTAAGTCCCCTATGCGCTTCACTGAAGCGAGAGCCAGAAGAAACACTGTCTTGAAAGACAGGTGTTTAAGATCAATCGTCTGTAAAGGCTCGAATGGGTCACCTTTCATGGCCTCCAGTACCGTAGAAAGGTCCCATACGGGGACTGAGGGAGGTCTGGGAGGATTCAGTCTCTTAGCTCCTCTAAGGAAGCGGATGACTAAATCGTTCCTTCCTATTGACTGGCCGAGCGTTGTTTTTGAGAACGCTGCTATGGCCGCCACATAAACTTTGAGCATGGAAGGGGACCTGCCCTTGTCCAACAGCTCTTGTAGGAAGGAGAGAACCTCCGTCACCCCACAGTCTGGGGGCGACATGCCACGAGCTGTGCACCAGCTGGAGAACACTGACCATTTCGAGGAGTAGAGACGTCGCGTAGATGGAGCTCTAGCCTGCGTGATCGTGTTTAACACTCCGCTTGGGAGGTCAGCGGGTACCCGTTGATGGCCCAAACATGAAGGGACCACAGCTCTGGGCGCGGATGCCAAATCGAGCCCTTGGCCTGAGAGAGGAGGTCCCTCCTCACTGGCACTGGCCATGGGGCAGTGCTCGGTAGCTGCATCAGAACTGGGAACCAGGGTTGGTTTTTCCAGAACGGCGCTACGAGTAGCACTGAGCATCCTTCTTCCCTGATCCGTTCTATCACCTGAGGCAGGAGAGAGACGGGAGGAAAGGCATAGAGCGGGCGGCGGGGCCATACATGAGCCAGCGCGTCCCTGCTCTTGGAGAAAAATTCCAGACAGTGAGCGTTTTCTTGAGACGCGAACAGGTCTACTTCCGCTCTGCCGAATTTCTTCCACAGCAGCTGGACTGTCTGTGGGTGTAGAGACCACTCGCCTGTCGGAAAATTGTTCCTGGACAGTCTGTCCGGTCCTACGTTTAGGAGTCCTGGCACATGCGCTGCTCTCAGCGAGAGCAGGTTGCGCTGAGCCCACACCAGGAGGCGTTCTGTCAGCCTGTGCAGGTTTCGGGACCTGAGGCCACCCTGGCGATTTATGTAGGACACCACTGACATGTTGTCCGAGCGGACCAGGACGTGGTGTCCTCGTATTTGGGGACAAAAACGCGTCAGCGCGTTGTCTACTGCCAGCATTTCGAGGCAGTTTATGTGTAGAAGCTTCTCCCGTTCTGACCATTGGCCGAAGAACGGTCTGCCCTCGAGCAGCGCTCCCCATCCCGAGGTGGATGCATCCGTAGACACTACCTTCACACTCGAGGAAGTCCCCAGGCTTACACCTGATTGGTACCAGTCGTTTGCTTTCCAAGGTTTCAGAGCTGCGATGCATTTCTGATTGACCTTGAGACGAAGCAGACCGGAAGCCCACGCTCGGCGCGGCACTCGCGCTTTCAGCCAGAACTGTAGCGGGCGCATGCGAAGCAAGCCCAGCTGAAGTACTGATGATGCTGAGGCCATGAGACCTAGCATCCTCTGAAATTTCTTGAGCGGGACAGATGCGCCGCAGCGGAAAGAGCTCGCTGCGCGCTGAATGTCTAGTACGCGCTGTGGTGACAGTCGCGCTATCATAGACAGCGAGTCCAGTTTTGTGCCCAGAAAAGATATTATCTGTCTGGGGGACAGAGAACTCTTCGCCCAATTGACTCTGAGACCCAGATTCTCGAGGTGATCGAGTAAAATGGTCCTGTGCTCTATGAGCACCGAGTGAGATTGAGATAGAATCAGCCAATCGTCCAAGTAGTTCAATACTCGCATGCCCTGTAGCCTGAGGGGTGCGATCGCTGCGTCCATGCACATCGTAAATGTACGGGGTGCTAGGGACAAGCCGAACGGTAGGACTGTGTACTGATATGCCTGGCCCTCGAAGGCAAATCTCAAATATCGCCTGTGACGTGACGCTATCTGTATTTGAAAATACGCTTCTTTCAGATCTATTGACACAAACCAATCTCCTCTGCGAATCTGCGCGAGGATTTTTCTGGTCGTGAGCATTCTGAACTGTCGCTTTGCAAGCACTCTGTTCAGTTGCCTTAGATCTAGTATGGGTCTGAGACCCCCGTCTTTTTTCGGTACCAGGAAGTATCTGCTGTATAGCCCTCCTTCACTCTGAGCTTGAGATAACGGCTCTATGGCCCCTTTGCTCAATAGTTTCAAAATTCCGGCTTGAAGTAGGTGTGCTACTTCTGTTTTTACCGTGGTCTCGACGCGCGTCGCATAGCGGCGAGGGCGTCGGCGAAACTGTAGCGAATAGCCTCTTTTTATAATGTCTAGCACCCACTTCGAAACCCCGGGTAGCCTCGCCCATGCATCTGCATGAATGGCTAGGGGTTGAATGCGAAGCGCGCTCTGGTCGCTCAGCGACAGAGGGGCTTCGGTGTGCTGTAACACAAGCGTCGCGCTTATGACATTCGAGGCAGAGGGCGCGCTGATAACAGCGGGCAGATTGCCCGCGCTCGACTCCTCTGCGGTGGTTAACCGAGAGGGGGAGGGCTGGGCGAGTCCCGTAGGACTTGTCATGTCTATGTGTGGATGTGGGTGCGGGATAGCGGGCACATTTACCACACCGAGAGCATTGTCCGCCTGAGCAGAGCGAATGCACGTTGGTTTCGTTTTCACAGAAACCTCGAGACATGCAGGACGTAGTGATTGTGGGCACTGGGCAGTGGGCACATCTGCTACGTTTAATGCGCAATTGAACTGGGTTGATTTTATGTGCGCGAGCCCTGTGTTACAGGCTGTGCTTGTGTGTAGGAATGGGCACTGGGCAGTGGGCATTTTGTCTACACTCATAACACCATCGGCCGTGGCCGGGACACCAGAAAATACACTCTTTGTGGGATTTATCTGGGTAGCCATGAAAACGGCATTTGTGTGCAGGCAAGCGGGCAGTGGAACCGGCTTGTTGACTGCAAAAAACACTGGAACAGTCACATTTCTTGGAACTGAACGAGCGATGAGTTTTGTTGGAAGTCCGGCCGCAACGGGACTTGGACACCGTCGTTTCCCTAGGCGTGCTAGGACGACTTCGGGGCCTCGGGCTTTACCGCAATCCTGGGCCGCGGCCCACGCGGGGCGGGGAGGCGGCCAGATGAGCGAGAGCGCGGTCTCGCGCTTCGGGCCTGTCGGCGCTGCGAAGTGGCGGCGGTGGGCGGTGGCTGAGGCTGTGAGCTCTGAGCAGACGGTTTCGCACGGCCTGCTGCAGAACTGGAGCGCTTCGGCAGGAAGTGCTTCATAGCCTGTGACGCTTTCTGTACCTAGGCGAATCTTTCCGCGAAATCTTTGACGGAAGTTCCGAAGAGGCCAGCGGGAGAAAACAGAGCGTCGAGGAACGCGGTGCGCTCAGACTCAGACATCTCAGAGAACGTTAGCCATAGGTGTCTCTCAGTCACAGTGAGAGAGGCCATGCTCCGTCCTATGGCCTGTGCAGCAGACTTAGTAGCGTGGAGAGCGAGGTCCGTAGCACTTCTCAAGTCTGGCACGCAAATTGCATCTGGTCCTTTCTCGTCCAGCTTTCAGAGGAGATCGGCCTGGAAAATTTGCAGTGTGGCCATAGTATGCAGCGCTGACGCAGCCTGCCCAGCGGCGGAGAAAGCGCGACCGAGCAGGGTTGACGTCATGCGGCAAGCTTTTGAAGGCAGAGCCAGCTTAGCGCGCTGTCCAGCGGAGGGCGGGCATAGGTGGGCTGCTATCGCTTCTTCGACCGGCGGCAGCGAATGGTAACCTCTGTTTTTAGCATCGTCAACAGCGGAGAATGCTAGCAAAACAGAAGAGCGCATTCTAGCTGAGAAGGGGGCGTTCCAAGACTTAGCGACTTCTTCGTGTAACTCAGGAAGAAAGGGCGCTGGTCTGGACGCAGGCGAAGCGCGCTCCGCAGGAAGAAAATATCCATCCAGCCGGTTGTGAGCAGGCTGTTCAGGCATAGACCACTCGAGGCCGAGGCTCGCCGCGGCCTTTGCGAGTACGCGCATCAGCTCTGACTCGATGCTAGCTCTTTTGCCTGACGATGCACGGACAGAGGGCGCGAGATCCACAGAGCTCGCCCAATCCTCACTGCCCGATGCCAGGAGAGAGCAGGAATCATCCTCCCCCAACGCGGCTTTTTCATCAGCGTCATCGACGGAAGCGGCGGCAGACGGCGGCCGCTGTCCGTCAGGAAGAGACACTGACGAAGCCGGTGAAGCTGGCGGGCGAACCGGCGAGCTTTGACCGGTGGGGGAAGGTTCCGGGACCCGCTGAGCACGGCGCTTTTTACGGCGCGGCACTACAGCGGGCGGAGGTGCAGTCTCAGTGAAATATGCCAGGCGAGTCCTCAGAGTCGCCATAGGCAGTAGCTCGCAGTGATGGCAGCCGCCGTCAGCGAGCGCGAGAGCTGCATGATCCTCACCCAGGCAGGAAACGCAGATAACGTGGCGGTCCCCGTCGCTGAGTGTGGCTCTGCACGAGCCGCAGGAAGGCATCTTTAAAAAGACGCAAGCTCTTTTAGACAGTGTGTGTCGCGGCGGCGAACACACACACAGCAGAGAGTGTAAAGGATATAGGCGCCGGATAGCGCAGCAGGAAGGCGATTGAAGGCGGCGCGGCCAGCGACTTCAGTGACGACTCGTCCCGCTACAAGTGCTTCCTCAGACGGCACGGCTTCTCTCCGGATCCAGCGATGCGTGTGCTTCGCTGAAGAGATGAAAAATCAGATATCAGCTGCCTGCGAGCTGGATTTATAGGCCTAAGCCATGCCCGTTTCGGCGGGACGTGACGCAGTGGGCGCGAAGCACCCTCATTGGGTCTGACGTCACGCTAGGCCTCGCTCGATAGGCTGCTGCAGTTGCCGCAGAAAAGCCAATAGGCACACGAGCCGTCTTGCCTATGTCTGTATGCTGCCGCAACGCGTTTTACAATAATACAAAATTAAGGATAATATTTTGGCTTCAATATCTCGCGGAAAAGGGATTTTCCCCTAGCGTAAGATATTTACGCAGTACGAGAGACCTCTCGTAAGAGAACTTAGTTGACAGATTCCAACTTCTTGAGTTAAGAGAAGTCATTGTGAAGGCATTGTGGTAAACACACACACACACAAAGTGAATTGGCTTATAATGCAGCATGGATTGCTGAAGTCAATGAATTTTACTAATGGGCCTGCAATCTCTGTGTAAAAATAAAAATAAAATCTTTCTAAAGTTGTTTTCCCCCTCCTGTAAATTGGCTCCAAATCTTGGGTGAAAATTTTAACCCTCCTCTACAAAATAGTGGATTACTCAGTAAATATTCATCAGTGGAATTTAATATTTTGGCTTTCATCACTATTGATGTTTGTCTTTTTTCAGAAAAAATAAAATAAAAAAATTAGCTGGGGATCCGTGGGGAAGTTTCTGAAATTTGGTTAATCTGAATGCCCTATAAACATTTTTTTTTAAAAGAAAATGCCCAGTATTTATAGTTTGCCTATAATTTAATTATTAGCCAGATATTTAAATGTAGTTATTAACAAGCTATTTATTATTGACAATCAATAGCTATAATCATTCTTCATACATCACATGTAGTTTATCTTTGCAAATTTACTTCTCTTCAAGGAAAGACAGTTTTCATTCACATATCAGTAGTACACACTACGCTTTTTTTTAAATAATTGTAAATATTAATTAGCTATGCAGCAATTAGCGGGTTTATCATATTTAACTTACTTTAAATCCAATTACAAGCCTTTGATCCAGCTGTATAGTCCAACTTGATAAAAGTGAAAAATGTAAATGAAAATACATCTTCTTGATGTTTCCAGGTAACAGAAAGACATGGACATTATTTGAATATTGGCTGGCTAAATTTGAATAGTGTATAACAGTTTCTAAAAATGCCTTATGTTCTGTTTAGTTTCTCTTCTGTGGTTTTCATTGTCTCATGCTGCGTCTCATTCGCCTACTTATACTATGCCCTAAAAGTATGTGAAGATGTTTTCTCTCTTTTGTGAAGAAAAAGTACATACTCTCTTGAGTGTGTAGCAAAAGAGTAGACGAGCTTTACGAAATACTATCACGTCTTTAAATTGCGTATTTAACCCTCTGGGGTCTGAAGTGTTTTCTTGGCCCTAGAGGTGTTTTGGCTTGGCCTTACATTTGTGTTTATTTCTGTTATTTATAACATATTAATGGCTAAAGTCTGATTATACTGTTTTCAGTACAAACTCTGCTACAATAATATGCAAGCATGATTTATGTACATGTTTGCATTTTTTTTTATAAAAATGAAGATTATTTGTGGTTAGTAACTTTTCTATATACATTTCCTATATTTTCATACATTAGGGCTGGGAATCGATAAAACAAAAACAAAAAAAAACCTAATTAATTGCACAATTTGCTGTAATTAATTGCATTCCAGTGCGTGATCGGTACATGATTGGAGCGTTTGGGCCGTTAACGACAGAGCAGAATGCGCAGCACAAACACGGAGCGGCGCAGCAGCGCGCCGACACACACACACACACACGGAACTGAGAGAGCGGCGCGGAAAAGACCCGCT
Source organism: Leuciscus leuciscus (assembly GCF_965113295.1). NCBI lineage: Eukaryota > Metazoa > Chordata > Actinopteri > Cypriniformes > Leuciscidae > Leuciscus > Leuciscus leuciscus. The sequence goes on from NC_138733.1 coordinate 33,696,868, forward strand.
CATGAAAGCTGCGCAAGAATGAAACCTGATCGGCGTATTTTCGGCCTTTTCAATAGCAGCCGCAACAGGAAGTCATTAAAACGAGGCAAAAAAAAAAAAGAGTGCTGCGTTAATTGCATTATTATTTTTTTAACGCGTTAAGCATCTCAAATTAATCGCAAAGATTAACGCGTTAATTCCCCCAGCCCTAATATATATATATATACTGTATATATATATATATCGTTCGTTCGTTCGTTTATTTATTTATATAGCACCTTACAGACTACCACCGTAGTTCCAAAGTGCTGTACATTGCGATAAAACCAATAGGACAGGAAAAACAAGACATGCAACATCCATGTACAAAAGTGCTAAAAAGCCAAAGAATACATATAAGGTTTTAAGCGGGCGGCCCTTAAAAACATTAAGAGTCAAGGAGGATCTAACGTCCAGTGGTAGATTGTTCCACAATCTAGGACCAGCAACAGCGAAAGCACGGTCACCTTTCATTTTAAGACGCGCACGGGGAATCGGTTAAGAGAAACTTATTTGCTGATCTTAGTCTTACACCTGCGCTATAGGGCTTGATGAGCTCAGCCAAGTATTCTGGCGCCATTCCGTGTAGTGCTTTAAAAACATATATCAGGATCTTATACTGTATCCTAAATTGTATTGGTAGCCAACCTAACACAGATAGAAGGGGAGTAGCATGGTCTGTTTTCCCAGCATTCATCAACAGCCTTGCAGCAGAATTTTGTACTAGCTGCAAGCGGGCAATGTGCGTTTGACAGGTCCCAACATAAAGTGCACTACAATAATCTAGACGTGAAAAAATATACGCATGGACAACTTTTTCCAGGTCGCTGGCTGAGAGAATTGGTTTCAGTTTTGCTATTGCTCTTAAATAAAAGAAGCAATTGCGTACTACTCTAGCATGTGTGGAAGTATCTAAAAACAAGGGTGTTACAACTATAGCCCCGTATTAGGTTGTGCCCCACTCTCCACTACATAGCAAATATACTGAAATGTTTGCCTTCACACCCAAAAGATGCAGAACCATTCATGTTCGGTAAAGAACGCGCATTTTTCCCACCACAGCTGGCAACGTTCTCGCACCCATACGTTTCTCTGTACCATTTCCATAACGACATCGATCCACATTATTAGCACTTGCAGCCTCTTCATCCTCCTCATTTTGCGAGATTTGTAAAATGTACACTGGCCGAAAACTGTTTTTAAAAGAAAACCCACCACTTCAGGTCGACTTTGCACCGGAGCCATCCTTTTTTTTTTTTTTTTTTTTTTGAGAGGGAATGCGAGGGAATGCGAGATCCGATCTGTTATCCAGATACAGGCACTGTCCCAAATGGAACCCTAAGCACTCGTGGTCTTCCTCTGAGTCCGCAATTTCGTGACGTAATGCCGCTTTGACTGTCGGGAATAAGTCTGCTGCGGAGCCCGCATCAGCGCGGGCTCTTTAAAAGTGCGCATCAAGGGCGCAAATTGACCACTTGGGGGCGCTCGCGAGCACCCTTCTGAGATCTAAAAATGACAAATGGGACACACTGCGGTCTCACGGACTTAACGGACACGCGCACGCGACAGCCATTGTAAGTCCACAAGACCGAACGTACACATGAAGTGTGCCATTTGGGACAGGGCCACAGAAGCAACTTAATGAGGACAAGTGTAAACATTCTATGTCCTGATTGGCTTATGATCCGATCTGCTTGATCGGATCACGGTGATCGCATGTTAATGCCAAGAGTAAACGCAGCCAATGTGGCCTGACGAGGGCCACCGCTTGACTTTGTAGTTATAGACAAAATAGTGGATTACTCAGTAAATACCCATCAATGGATTTTAATATTTCGGCTTTCATCATTATTGATGTTTGTCTTTTTTCAGAAAAAAAATTAAAATTAACAAAATAAAAATATAAATTAGCTGGGGATCCGTGGGGAAGTTTCTGAAATTTGGTTAATTTGACAAGGAATGGCCCTATAAACAATTTTTTAAAGAAAATGACAGCATTTATAGTTTGCCTATAATTTAATTATTAGCCAGATATTTAAATGTAGTTATTAACAAGTTATTTATTATTGACAATCAATAGCTATACTCATTCTTCATACCTCAGATGTAGTTTATCTTTGCAAATTTACTTCTCTTCAAGGAAAGACAGTTTTCATTCACATATCAGTAGTACACACTACACTTTTTTAAAATAATTGTAAATATTAATTAGCTATGCAGCAATAAGCGGGTTTATCATATTTAACTTACTTTAAATCCAATTGCAAGCCTCTGATCCAGCTGTTAGTCCAACTTGATAAAAGTGAAAAATGTAAATGAAAATACATCTTCTTGATGTTTCCAGGTAACAGAAAGACATGGACATTATTTGAATATTGGCTGGCTAAATTTGAATAGTGTATAACAGTTTCTAAAAATGCCTTATGTTCCGTTGAATTTCTCTGCTGTGGTTTTCATTGTCTCATGCTGCGTCTCATTCGCCTACTTATACTACGCCCTAAAAGTATGTGAAGGTGTTTTCTCTCTTTTGTGAAGAAAAAGTACATACTTGAGTGTGTAGCAAAAGAGTAGACGAGCTTTATGAAATACTATCGCGTCTTTAAATTGCGTATTTAACCCTCTGGGGTCTGAGGTGTTTTCTTGGCCCAGGGGGAAAGGGGAGGGAATCTGCAGAGTGGGGATGCGTAGATAAGCTAGGAGAGAAGTTTGGGCTAGGCAGAGTCCTATGCTCTCTCTTTGAGATCTTCTTTCCAGGGGTGCATTTTGTTTTATTGCAGGGTGTTTTGATCTCAGTCTTACCTAACGCTCCCGCAGTCTTCCAGGCACTCGTCAATGACGTGTTGAAAGTAATGGTCAATCATTTAATTAATTTATTCAATCATCTACCTGGATGATATATAGATTTTTTTCTCCGTCTCTCCAGGAACACATTCAGCAAGTCAGACGAGTGCTTCAGAGGCTTCTAGAGAACTGGCTTTTTGTCAAGGCGGAGAAATGCGTTTTTCATGCACAGTCTGTTCCCTTTGTGGGTTACATCATCTTGTCCGAGGGGGTGCGCATGGATACCAACATAATTTAGGCTGTGGTAGATTGGCCAACCCCAGATCCTCACGAGACCCTGCAGAGGTTTCTGGGCTTTGCCAATTTCTATTGCCGTTTTTTATGTAATTACAATCATAGCTGCTCCTCTGACCACCTTTACCTCCACCAAAAGTAGTGGTCGACCGATATTGTTTTTTTGATGGCCAATGCCGATATCTTAGACAACAGTGTGGCCGATGGCCGATATAAAAGCGAAATATACTAATATATAATATAATATAAATATACGAAATATACGAAATATACTAATATATATATATATACTGTATATTAGTATATATTAGTATATTTCGCCTTATATATATATATATAATTTATATTTATTTGAATTCATATTTAATAAATTAAAAATAAATATGAAAATAAACATGCTTATTCCTTAGATTGTCACTTCTTAATTCTGCAATCCTATTACAGTATTTTTCACAAATACGATACAATAAATTCTTTAAAAATATATGAATAAAAAGGAAGTAAACACTGCAGCAGGGCACTCAATAATCTGGTAAGTTTGTGCGCACTGGTAATCATACAAGGTAACACTAACTTTACATACAGCAACCAGTGAAAATAGCATGAATATGGCATAGTGGGCAACTGAATATAGCACAGCATAGTTTGAAATCAAGGGTTTATAGTTTGTCGATCGTGCGTCTCCAGTGAAGCTGAACTCTCCTGTCCGTATTCACTTCGGACAAACTGACCCACAGAAACACATTCTATAAACAATACAAATGCACACTTCACAAGATCTCACAGCTGGATTCAATTAAATCTGCAAGGTTTGTGAAATTAAATGTTTATGAGATATAATCAGAGATTTGTTTTTATGATATAGATGCGTATTTGCTGAATGTTGACGGTAAATGAGAAAGTATTATAGCCTATTGTTCACCTTTCTTTTACTAATAATATAAAAGCAAATGCTATACTTTTTTCGCATTCCATTTACTTTTAAAGGGACACTTTACCTCTGGAAAGGTGAATGTGTATTTAAAATAGGTAATTTATGTAGAAGAAATGTACAAATCTAGACTAAGAAAAGCCAGAAAATGTATTTTTGGCTTATGTGGATGAAAGACAACAACTCCCAGAATGCACTTGCTTCGCTGCCCTAGGAGGCCACTCCCAAGCCACGCCTACCGGTAAGAGAGGGCAGTTGACCACAACAAAGCTAAGCTACTAGCGAGTCTCCGTGATGAGTTTGCCCTGGATTTCGAGATCGCCCAAAATGTCCGGGATTCGGCTTTTGCGTTCTACAGTCGCCATTCATTATGTTTACTGTGGCGAGCAGGACGAGGCTGAGGGCCGCGGGAAGCTGCGTTCACACTACAAGCGACTTTGTCGCTGCATGTCACCGGTGGCTGGCGATGAGGTCGCTAGTGGGCGTTCCCACTACTGGTTGCCTTGTAATGTTTATGAATAACATCCAATGACAGCGAATCAGTTTTCTTGCCGCTAAAAACAAACATTCTGGAGGGAAAATATTAAATATTTAGACTCGTAAAGCATGTAAGTTAAATGAACGAGTACCTGGGTCTCACAACTCCGAAAATATCAGATCAAAATTGAAAATAGGCGCTATCTGTATAAACAAACCACATATTTGAGCTTTAAACAACTACATTCTCGACTGAAAAACTCTTATAACTACATTTCATGACACAATAACAGTAGTATTTTAGATTTCTGTCGATGGGGCGAGGGGCTGAGCAGAGAAGGATAATGACGCGCGCTCCAGGCTCCACTCCTATTGGTTGTCGCTCGCGAAAGTCGCTCTTCATTTGCATAAAGTTAAACATTTCTCAACTTTGTCGTGTCGCCAGACACGCCCCATCCAGTCGCCAACGGTCGCCGGAAGTCGCCCGCTCCCTATTGAAATGAATGGTATCGTGTCGCTTTGTCGCGTGTAGTGTGAACGCAGCTGGAGAACGGCGCGAGGCCGGTGGCGTCATACTGAGACGCACCGGTCTCGCATCTCTCACAGAGGAGCGGAAATTTTCTTAGCAATGTTAAAACGCACATCAACCGATCACTTGTTTAGCGTTCATGTAAACACTACATTCAGATTTACCAATCGGAATGAATTCAGCTAGATTGAAACAAAAGGTGTGCATGTAAACAATGAATGGCGACCGCAGAAAACAAAAGCCGAATCCCGGACATTTTGGACGATCTCGACGGCTGGACATGTCCGGGAAAAAGAGGATGGCATTGGAAATCAAACGCACTGGCACTGATCTGTGATAGGTCTGTTAGCGCCTTAGGTCCAACCCCATATGGGCGGGTTTGAAAGGGTGGGAACTAGTGCTTGTAGTCTCAACAGAAATCCCCCCCTCTTACACTTCCTCCGACAATGACGCAAAATGACGATTTTTGCGTCATTGTGGGAGGAAGTGTTAAGAGGTAAATACGGATTTCTCCCATCTCAGGGAAAATGAGAGAGTGTTGCACGACCATTCAATAGTATGACTGGGTTTCTAACAATGCAAAGCTTAATGCAAATGGGTGGAGTGTTCCTTTAACAGTTCTATCTAATAATGTATTAGATATGACTGAGACCGTAAACTAATGAAGACGTAGAATGTGAGCACTGTGATCAGGCACTGCCATTCTCAGACAATCTCATTGCCGCTTGTGGTGAAGAGATGAGTCCTACCATAGAGATGATCCCACCTTAGGACTTAAGCAATCCGATTGGTTCAAAGCATGTTTTATGGGTAATCGCTTTAGTGCCTGTTTACAAATCAGACAAAATCACTTTATTATACAAGTTGTTTGAACCACATTATAACGACCATTAATGCCTTAAGTAACATTTCATTATGTAGCCTAACCGAAGCTATAGACTGTGAAATAAAACATTTCTCATTCTTAGTATTTTTTTAGTTAGCTTATATGTACAATTCAGCTACTATAGCTGTCTGTCTTTCTGTAAAGCTGTGTGTACTGTGAAAAGCGCTATACAAATACATATATTACTTGATGGATGAAAACTGCTAGACTACCTGCTTAAAATGTTTTTACAAACTACTTGCATCTTATCTTGTACATAGCAGCGGAATTAGCATGATTAGCATGCTGTTAAAAGCTCTCCCAGTCTAGAGTTGGGAGAGGGTAACAGGATAAAAAAAAAAAGAAAAAAAAAAAAAAAAAAGTAAACTTGGAAGATTCCCATCAGTCCTCTGCCCCAGAAATGTGAGCCAACAACAAAGAAAATGGAAGCATTCAATCTTCAGGAGAAGTTCTATCTGTTATGTTGCTTCCTAATGTCTTTATATAAACAATTCTATATTCGCACACAGAGCAACACTCACACGCATTTTAGCTGGTTCACTCACTTCTTCTAGAACTGGTTTATTACATCCGAGAACTCCACCAATTACAGAACACTGATGCGCCCTAGTGGTCACTCTTCATATAGCACAACATTTAGCTACATATATATATAATTTCCTCCCCACTAAGATAGGGTGTCCATTAACACAAAATATATTTTCTTTAACACAACCTTAATGATACACTTTTCCGTGCACAACATAAGAGATACATTTGTACAGTTTTTATTTTATTTTATTTTTTACATCAAAATAAAAATGAGGAGTTATCTTACTTTCTGTCCAATATGTCCCACAACTCAAACTGTACTACAACCTTCTGTTAACTAATCACTGTTCACTCATCACGGTAACGTACTGGTGGTTTTGTGATCCTCACAGGATAGCGTTTCACAGTCTCTGTTGCCTGAGTATGTCCCATAGATGGTGGTTCAGTGGACTGGTGTGTTTTTGATGGTTCGGTGATCTCAGGAACTTGATCATCATTCTTTTCTTGTGGAGGTGTATTAAGGTGCAGTGTGGTGCAACTATCACTCTGAGAACACCTGTGGGCTTACAGGAAGGTTCACTGCAGTCTGCTGAGGCTCTGGATCCGCGCGTGTCAGCATCTGGTCCACATGGCATTTCCCACATTTGGTGATCCCACATTTCCCACACCCTGGTGATCCCACATTTACCTTGTATGACACCGGTCCTGTCTTTTCCATAACAACACCTTGTGCCCACTTTTCCTCCCCTTTCCTATAATCACACACAAGGACTGGCTCCCCAACATCAAACTGTCTGGCCATAGAGTGACGTTGGTGCCGTTGTTGTTGGGCATCCTGTGACCTGTGTACTGCTCCAGCAACACTGGGTTTCAGGCAATCCAGTCGAGAGCGCAGCCTGCGTCCGAGGAACAACATAGCCGGCGTTTCTTTCATTGTTGCATGAGGGGTGTTTCGGTATGTCAGTAGAAACGTATCAAGTCTCTGACGCACACGTGCTGTGCCTTTGGACCGTTTTAAGGCATGTTTGAACGTCTGCACAAACCGTTCGGCCAAGCCATTGGTGGCAGGATGGTATGGCGCTGAGCGGATGTGACTCAATTGGACTTCAGGAATGCACTGAATTCTTCAGCACAGAATTGAGGTCCGTTGTCACTCAAAAGGATGTGTGGAATGCCATAGCGACTAAAAAGGCCCCTGAGCACTTGAATGGTCATGCTTGCAGTGGTGCTGTCCATGATATGCACCTCAGGCCACTTAGAATGTGCATCCACAGCTACCAAGTACAGAACTGGGCCCTCATTAAATTATGGATAAAAATAAATAAAAAATAGGCCTATTTGTGGAAAAAATATGTAATATTTGAGTTACATAAAAGCTTTTTATTTGTATTCTTCCTAAGTGTCCTTGAAATAGTGGCCAAGAACCCCCCCACCCCCAACACAAAAATGGTTTGGCCACTGATCAAAATTTGATGTTGTCATTTGATTTGAAGTTCAGGACGCTCAAAATATCCGGTCAGCACAAGTCCGGTGCTCAGAAAAGGAAGGAAAAGAGAAGAAGAGAAGAAGAAAATAGAGGCCTGGGAGATTTTCTAAACAATTATTTTAAAAAAGGTGGTGACGGTGAAGCTGGAGCTAGTAAAGTCAACGTAGAGCAAGGGCTGTGATTGGTCAGATTATACATCATTTCCGGAGTGTAGCTTTTCCGGTTTCCCCCTCCCGCTATACCGCCATTTTTAAAGTGACCACTGCACTGTTTGTTTCAACGATGGATCAAGTTGAGGAACGTTTGATCGAGGAAGTACGAAAGTACGACCATCTGTACAATTCCTCTTCAGCGCACTACAAAGACTGCCAGATGGCAAACAACTCATGGAAAGAGATTGCCCAAAATGTTGGCTTGGACGTCACCGACTGCATGAAGCGGTGGAAAAACCTGCAGGAAAAATTTGTTTGTCTCCGCAAAAAGCGCCAGCCAAGAAGCGGTGATCCAGGCAGCAAAAAGGTGCCTGCATTTTACCATTTTCTGTCCTGGCTGGCACCCCATGTCAAGCACCGGGAAACCGAGTCGAATTTCAAACCTAAGGTAAAAGTTCGTTGTTGTACCACTTTTTGTGTGTGCTACTAAGCTAGCTAGCTAACAATGCTATCAGGTTGTCCGAATGCATGTCGTCATGAATAGTCTGTAACATCTGTGCAAACAAAATTTAACATAACATGCTGAAAATGTTGTTTTGCTTGGCTGGTTTCATGGCGCTGCTAATTCCATATCTTATACCAGACCTCTGGTCGTAAATCAGACTGCATAGACCACACTGTAATTACCTGCACAGACAAAGACCAACCAACCAATCATCGTTGTCTTTGTACCTGTACTCTGCACAATGACAAAGTTGAATCTAATCTAATCTAATCTGCTCTGTCTTTAACAGGAACAGACCTCACCATCTTCATGCCATCCACTTCATCTTCTGAGTCATCCTCTGTGTCCCCCCAGCCACCAACCTCACCTGTACGGCCATTCTCTTTGTCTACTCAACCACCACCTGTGCCTGCTATGTGTAGCCCACCATCTTCAATCCTTGCCGAGTCACCTGTGTCCAGAGTGGGGTCTAAACGGAAGAGGAACCAGGATGACTGGCTGATAAAGCAGATGACGCAGCTGGACGAACGCCGCATGGACCTTCAAGAAAAGCTGGTGCAGGACACCAGCGACGAGTGTAGCCTAGAGTTCTCAATGGGTCGGGTCGGCCCGACAAACCCGACGGGACCCGCGGGTTCGGGCCGGGTTCGGGTCGAAAATATAAGCAAATGACTCGGGTCGGGTCGGACCTCGAGCTTAATCTTTTCCGCTCGGTAAAAAAAAAAAAACATTTATTAATCATCGCTGCTGTTCACCGTAAAGAAAGTCCGGCTGCTGCGTGCAACGTGCATCATGGAGAGGGGCGGGGGCAGACCTGACGCCGCTGCGTGCACGCCTTTAGCCTGGAGAAGAAGATGGAGTTGGTGAAAAGTAAACTTGCCGCAGGTGAATTCACCGTCGCTACTACAGCCTATTTATATATTTAAAGTTTATTGTTTCAGTTGTTTGTATTGTTAAAAGGCGTGAACATTAAAGGTTGATTTGAATTCGCGTCTGCTGGTCATGATAATACGTGTATGAGAAAAAAAAAATTCCGACGCGGCGTCGGGCCGCGGGCCGAGTTCGGCCAGATAATTCATGTTGATGTGTCGGGTTACATCGGGTCCAGGCTTTAAAAGCCACGGGACGGGTTGGGTCGGGTTGTAATTTTCAGGCCCGTTGAGAACTCTAGTGTAGCCGATTTGGCCAGACAGTGGCTGATCTGCTGCGAAGAGTGCCAGAGGGCCGCAGGGATGATGTTATGTTTAATGTTCACAAGATGTTGTATGAGAGCAGAGAGCAAGACTGAACATTTGCATCCTCGTACTTAGGGCTGGGCGGTATGACGGTATCGTTACCGCGGTAGAAAATGTCAACCGTAACAGATTTTTTTATTACGTGATACCGCGACATGTAAATAAGTGTGCGTGGTTAACTCATGTGCAGCGTGCGACGGAGACACTGAGATTTGTCAAAGAAACATGGAGAAAGCAGATCAAGATTTACAAAGGAATTACGTTTTCTAAAGGGTTGTTGTTAACGTGATATTTTCGGGAAGGCGCAGCAGTCAACTAGAGCAGTGCGGCACCCGTAGGCTACAGTTCAGAGGAGTGCACGATCGCAACAGGGAAAGCATGAAGCTTACTTAACAACAACAGTTCATATATCAATCTAAAGGCCAATTTATACTTCTGCGTCGAGTGTACGCCGTAGTGTACGTCGTAGGCTACGCACGTAGGCGACGCCGTCGTGAGCATTTATACTTCTGCGAATGTCTGTGTTGCTCTGCAGTTACACCGCCGAAACGCTAGTTGGCGCGGGTGGGTTTTAATGTTCCAGTTCCACTGTGTTTACATTCCTCGCGGCTATTTTGAGTTTAGGTTTCTACGAGCAATGGTGACTGAAGGAGTCATACAGATGGCTGTATTTCCGCACTTCTTCAAGCAATCTCTCTGTCACTTGGTCTATTTCCATGGCTCTTCACTGATCTTCGGAATTTAAAAATGGCGGGCGGGCGGTGCAGAGTGCAGAAGATCATTCCGGAAATGCGTAGGAGGAAACGCGATGCTATCCAGCCGACCAATCACAGATCTTGCGGTCCGCGTCGCCGCGACGAGTAGTTACATTTTTGAGGAGGTGCGCGTCAGGGTACGGCGAAGGGTACGACGTATGGTACACGTCAATGCGTATGCTACGCCGTACCTTCTACGCGCACCCGACGCAGAAGTATAAATTGGCCTTAAGTGTTTCTTATGTATAGTTACTTTTTAAACACGAAAATCGCATTCAGCATGACATGCGAGCGGTTGCCGTGGTAATGAACAACCTGCTTGTTAAAGCGAATGTATAATCTTGTATCTGAGGCAAAATTACTAAATATGCAGCGCGAGTTATATGTTTCTAACTCCAAACAATTGGCCACTGAACCAGCTGATTAAATCTTCCTTTGATTCAATGCGTGATAGTGACTCAAATAAACCGATCGCATTTTACTGATGCAAAAGACGCGCGCGTGAGGGAGCGCGGTGTGTCGGTGTTCACCGGGCTATGGTAAAATAATGACGCAGTTACAAGGTGTGTATAATTTACTCTACTTAGTCAACACTAACAGTAGCTGCTGTTCGGTTTTCATACTGCTGTTCTCCTAGTCACTTATGAACTTGATGAACTTAACACTTATAAAACTCTCTTGATTAAAGCTTTAGGTGACAGGTTGGCAGATATCACAAAAAGAGCAAAACAAGCCCTTTAAAACGCAGTATAAGCAGACATTGCAAATAATGTACCGGGAAAACATTTAAACATAACTAGTATTTACTAATATACTAACAAATTAAAAGGAAGTAACTAATTTATTATGAATAGAATAGTTCAATAAAAAATATTCAGATATTATAAACTGATTGATGAATTAAAGCAATAACATGAGATTGAAAAATTATTCAGCAACACTTTATTTAAAGTTTGAGTTGTATTTAATATCAATCAGTTCGGGCAGTTAATCTAAAAGTTGATGAGTGTTTTGTTTACTATATTTAGCTATTAAAAACAGTTTACCAAAGAAAATAAAAATAAAATTCAAACAAAGTGAAGTACTTTTCATTTCTAAAGTATTTGGGTTTATTTATTATACAAAGCCCTTTTTGTCGATTTTTCGAGAATAACTATATAAATATATAACTATATCGTGAAATATATCGTTACCGTGAAATAAAATTAGTCATATGTAAATATTTGTAAATAGGTAATTTTCTTATATAATGTTTTATATTACGGTTAACTTATATTGTGTTTTATATTGTGTGTTTCTTGTACCTATTACTCTTATATTTTTTATTGAACTTAAACCTTTGCCCTTTGTTCTTGGCACTTTTTTACTCATTGCACATTAATAAATCAACGTTTGTTTTGAAAAAAAGTTTGTTGTTTATTTACAATACAATGTTCACGGTTACCTTCAAAGCCTTCAAGTGTTCACAAGATGTTGTATGAGACTGAACATTTGCACCCTCGTACTGATAATTATAATACACTTATAAAGATAGTAAATAAAGAATTAGTAAAACTAAAAATATGGATGGATATTAATAAATTATCTTTGAATTTAAATAAAACGAAGGTAATGATGTTTGGTAATTATAAAGAAAACGCAGAAATATTATTAAAGCTGCCGTCGGCAAGTCTGGCAGATTGGGTCGATTAGCCAAAATTTTGAATGTTTACAACTCTCATGCCCCTCCCCACTACCAGCGAGCACCCTCCCATCGAGGTCATGCTCGTCAGTGCGTCACTGTGCGTGTGTACCTGATTTTCTGTGAACGCGTCCGTTTCTTCAGCATCTATCAACACCATGGACTCGGAGGTAGGCTGCCCTGGCTAATCTATCCATAGATAGCAATAATCGAGGAATTGGAAGCTTGTTAGTAGATTTTCTCTCCGCCATCACGCTTCATGCAATCTCCAGGCGAACTTCAGGCGTGGCGTGTGCATGTGATATTAACGTGCGCGAGTGAGGGGGGATCTGTGGCGTGTGCACGACCTGTGATTGACAGTCAGATCTCACACCCCCCTGCGCTGATTGGACCTGATGAAGCGGGAGCGCTGGATTTTTGCTAAACAAATAACACGCTCCAGGTGGAGTTAGAAGCTCGGGTTTTTTTTCTAAAACCACCTTATTTATGTTGTTCTGTCGGATTATAGTGTTGATTACACTGAATATGATCAAAAAAATGTTGCCGACGGCAGCTTTAAGTATTGATGGTGTTGCATTAGAATAGAAATAGTGTCAGAAATTAAATTCTTGGGAATAACTATTGATAGTAAATTAAGCTGGAAACCACACATCAGATACATACAAGGTAAAGTATCTAAAAGTATTTCTATAATTAATAAAGTTAAATGTCTTGGAATATAATGCACTATATATATTGTATTGTTCACTGGTTTTGCCCTATTTAACTTATTGTATAGAAATTTGGGGCAATAATTATAGAAGTTCACTACAAAAGTTAACTTCTTACTCCAGAAACGAGCAGTTAGAATTATACACAAGGTGGGATATTTTGATCACACAAACATATTATTTCTGCAATCTAAAATTTTAAAACTTTTTGATCTAGTTGATTTTTATACTGCTCAATTATTGTATAAAGCCCACACAAATATATGCATATGCATATGTATGTATATGGGTGATATACTGTGTTGTTGGTTTTTTTTTGGTTTTTTTATTGTGTTAATATATATGTATATATTTATATATTCTTTTCTTTTTGGTTTTTTGCTCAAAATAAACTTCAATCAAATCAATCAATCAATCAATAAATCAATGTTTGTTTTGAAAAAAAGTTTGTTGTTTATTTACAATACAATTTTCACGGTTACATCATGGATATACGTACAGTAATTAACCAAGTCTGCCACAGGACACTACATTATCCTGCCATGGCACAGTTCCATGTGGAGACTGAAAAAAAGCCTTCAAGTCATTCCGAACAGCTATGGCAGCTCGGGTGGAACGGGCCCTGGACATCCGTGTTGGTTCTATGGGGACAAAGTTTGTGTCGTATGCCACCATTCTTCGCCACTCTCCAGGCTGCACAGTCCCTTCAGAGTCACAGTCTGGAAAATGTGGTGGTACATATCGGCTCTCTGGGGTGTTCACTTCGTCTGTGTAGGTGAGGTAGTTGTGCAGGACAACACACGCTTTAACGACACTCACAGCTTTGTCTGGATGGAACTCAATTGGTCTTCCCAGAATTTTCCACCGTGCAGCCATGATGCCAAAGGCATTTTCAATCACCCGCCTTGCTCTGGAGTGGCGGTAATTGTATATTTCCTTGTCCCTGGTCATGTTCCGCCCTGTTTCAGAAAACACAGAGTATTAATCACTGTACCACAATCATAGGCATAACAAACACGTTATGAAGACACAATGTAGGCCTACTATATTTTAATTAATTTCATTTACATACCTGGAAAGGGACACATGAGATTGCAGTGTAGGGGGAAGGCAGCATCAGCAACGATAACGTGGGGGATTTGGACTCTGGTCCCAGGCAGTTCAGCTGGTTGGGGCAGATTCAACTGGTGGTCCAGCAGCATCGACCCAAATCGACTCGCTTTGAAAACGCCACCATCGCTTTCCCGTCCATATCCTCCCACGTCCACCATCGTGAACCGATACCTGGCATCACAGGTTGCCATGAGAACAATGGAGTGATTCCCCTTGTAATTAAAATAGTCACTCCCTGCGTTTGGTGGTGCCTTGACGTTAACATGTTTCCCGTCGAGGCTTCCAACGCAGTTTGGGAAGTTCTAAAGTCGCCAAAAATCTGAAGCAATAGCTTCCCACTGGCTGGTTGAAGGGCAGGGCAAAAATTCGGGCTGCAGCGCAGTCCACAGCACTTTGCAGACCTCGATACTATGCGGGACACCGTGGTCGCACCCATTTTGTAGCCCAACCCGGTGATCTGTTAGTTTGCACCTGAAGATAAAATCTTCAAAGTCACTGCCAGTCTCTGAGCGAGGTCAATTCGCCTTATTCACTTGGCGGCCATTTTGAAAACTCGAACGCTGTTGAGGGGTACACAAACCCGGAAGTTTGACTCCGACGCATACGCACCAGCAATGGAAACTCCAGTGTGGACCACCAATCTTTCCTGTCTGCCCGAATTAACTATACAAAATGTGGAGCAGTGGGCCAATACCGACTGCAACATCCCCCGGGCTGTATTAATTAAGGGATACAGTAACTGGATCGAAGGTTTTATCCACGACATTGAAGGTATGTACTAATTTAACTAAAACTTAACTAAAACTAATTTACCTCAGTTTCTGCTAGCTTAGCCGTGATATGGAGTTGTTGACTCTGTGAACTATGTTAGATTTTATTTAACACTTAACATGTCTTTAATCGACAGTTACAGTTTTTTACGATTGCTATGACAGATTTTTCAATACTTTTAACAATTTTCCAAAACTCTTAACACAGTTAGCACTACATCCGCCTGTGTAAGCTATACTATTAACACATTTCTTGTTGCTTTAACACAAAATGCATACAATTAACACAAATTTAAAATGCTTGAACTTCTTTTACACACAAGCTCAAACAAGACCAAAACAATGGATTTTTACTGCCAAATTTACCAATGATTTAACACTCTATGTCAGAACAGATAACACCATGTTCTAAACCTAACCTTACAGGCTAAAGTCAAGGTAAACAGCTGTTCATATTGTGAATTGAAACACAAATATATTCCCTGTATTTTATTCCATTGCTAATGAGAAACAGCTTATTGAAGTTATGCAAATATATAAATCACAGCTGATTCCCATCTAGGAAGCACACTCAGGTGTTGAGGTTCTTTCAATCACATGATCATATGTTCTAAAAGAGGACTCTTTGGGCTGATCTTGTGTGGAAAAGAAACAATATAGAGCAACACAAAGAAAGAAAGAAAGAAAGAAAGAAAGAAAGAAAGAAAGAATGCCTGCAAGAGGGAGAGGAAGACGAGTACCAGGACAAGGGAGAGGAGTGGGGCAAGGACAAGGGCAAGGGAGAGGAGTGGGGCAAGGACAAGGGCAAGGGAGAGGAGTGGGGCAAGGACAAGGGCAAGGGAGAGGAGTGGGGCAAGGGCAAGGACAAGGACCAGGGAGAGGAGTGGGGCAAGGACAAGGGAGAGGAGTGGGGCGAGGACAAGGACGAGACAGAGGAGTGGGGCGAGGGAGAGGGAGAGGAGTTAGAATACGTGGTGGCGCTCAAAGAAGGACCAGAGCTAGGGTAACTGATCAAATAAGAGCAACTATCATTGACCATGTCATAAACCATGGGCTATCATATAGAGAGGCTGGTGAACGAGTACAACCAAATCTCAGCCGGGACACAGTGGCATCCATTGTCCGTATTTTCAGAGAAACCAACAGGTAGGATATTGCTTCTCCTACAGCAAAGTGTACTGTAAATACTGTAATATTACCATTTACAGTATTAGAGTGACTGTATGCCTCCGGTCTCTAATATGTAACTGTATTTTGTTCCTCTAAGGATTCAACGTCTACCTCCCTCAGGGGGCAGAGGAAAGCTCCTGAATGAAGAACAGGAACTTGCTATTGTCAACATGGTGATTGCTGACAATGAAATAAAACTGAAGGACATTCAGTCCAGAGTTGTAGAGGACAACCTTGTCTTTGGGAACATTGCAGCAATCAGCATAACATCCATTTCTCGGACTCTAGCTAAACACAGAGTCCGAATGAAACAACTATACAAAGTTCCTTTTGAAAGGAACAGTGAGCGCATCAAAGAACTCCGTCACCAATACGTCCAGGTAAGGTTATGCAATACAGTCATTACTGTACTATACAGTGTGTTTTGCAGTAAACTACTCTATAAACCTGGAGTACATTAGGACATACAGTAGATATACAGTACAGCACAGCATGTACATACACTGTGTCTAATTACTTTCAGAGAGTCATGGAGTTGGAGGCCAATCAAGTCCCACATGAAATTATCTATGTTGACGAGGCTGGCTTCAACTTGGCGAAAAGGCGTCGCCGTGGGAGAAACATAATTGGCAAAAGGGCCACAGTTACCGTGCCGGGCCAGAGAGGAGCCAACATCACCATGTGTGCCGCAATCTCCAACAATGGTGCACTCCTGCATAAATGTGAGATTGGCCCCTACAACACCGACCGCCTTCTCCTATTTTTAGAAGACCTGCACGAAAGATTGGTGCCAGAGGTAGAAAGGGGACAGGTGGGAGACCACTTGCCAATATACGTGATCACATGGGACAATGTGGCATTCCACCATTCCCGTGCAGTCACAGCATGGTTTGACGCCCATCCTAGGATGGTGTCCCTTTTCCTTGCTCCTTACTCCCCTTTCCTCAACCCCATTGAGGAGTTTTTCTCATCCTGGAGATGGAAGGTTTTTGACCATCGCCCACATGACCAAATGTCCCTCCTGGATGCAATGGATGCTGCATGCCAAGACATCACAGCTGAACACTGCCAGGGGTGGATAAGGCATGCAAAAAGATTCTTCCCACGATGCCTTGCCAGAGAAGATATCAGGTGTGATGTGGATGAGAACATGTGGCCAAATGCAGAAGACCGGGCAGATTAGAAGTTTACTTTGTTTTTTTTTATTATTATTCCGGTGCTTTTTCTGTTTGTATATCTTGCAGTAATGTCCTTTTGCAAATAAAGTCTTTACTGCAGCAATTCTGTCTCTGTCTTTTTTTTAGAACTGTAACTGTACATTCTATAAAGCTACTCTGAGATGGTCATTCATTTTTTGTGACAAAATGCATGCATTTACTAAACCCAACAAAACAAAAATGTAGAGAGGCTTCAAAAGAAACTACAGTGCAAAACACAATCTCTGATCAATACAATAAACTGTACTGTCCATTGTATAAGGGCAGACCTGTCACATAAAATAATGCAGTTTCTGTAATTTCAGCTGATGATAGTGTTCTTTTTGTCATTGTGTTATGATTGACTAAATGTTCCTGTTGGAAGAGAACATGTGTTAGTGTTTTGAATAATTATTTGATTTTGAAACATGTTTGCAGTGTTTTGGTAGACATAGTATATTGTGTTAGTGTATTATTGTATTTTGAAAATTAGATTTGGAGTTTAGTTTACAATGTGTGATTTTGAGCATGAAATTAACCGTTTTGCCAATTGTGTGTTTTAGGTGTGTTGGTGCGTTAAGAGTTTAGGAAACTTGTTAAATGTATTGAAAAATCTGTCATAGCGATTGTAAAAAACTGTAATAGGAGCCCATCACATATATTTGTGAGGGCTAGGTCTTTTCCCTCGGTGCGGAAAAATGAGGCACCTTACAACATACAGGTGCTAGTGCTAAGTGGACAAACTGCTCAGTTCGCAGAGCAGTGCCACAGTTAAATCAGCTTGCTAAATGTTCATTATGTTCACAAATGTTCATTATGTTCACAAATGTTCATTATGTTCACAAATGTTCATTATGAGTTTATATCAACAATGTACCTTTCCCTGTCTGACTGAAAATAACATGTTGATTTTATCTCATTAACATGTTATCTGTAGTTGATGTAATATCACATAATCCTCATTGATATCTACTCAAATATTATCTTGTTTCAAATTAGCAAAGCCAGACAGGGCTAGGTGCATGTTGCTATTGCTTGTTTACAATGATAGTGTAATGACAGTAACGTTATAACTATCAGGTAAGTGATAAGGTAAGGTAAGTATTAACATTTATGTTAAGATAAGAGTTGCTCAGTTCTTGGAGCAGTGTATCCAGGGTTGAGGAAGGTTCTTCAAAATGTAATTAGCTTACAAATCACTTGTCTGTTTAAAATGGACATAATATGGAATCCATACTGTTCAATGTTCACTGTTCATATGAGCTTTTCCACAACCCTGACTTTTTTGTACAATGAGTGTCCAAGATATTAGGTATCTTTCAAGTTGTGTTCGCAAGTATCACAGCTGTAAACAACTTACCACTACCAGCATGTAGCTATAATATTTTCAAGGCAGATCATTTAAATGCCAGATGTACCTAATTCACTGCACACTCAGTGTATGTGTGAGTGTGTGTGTGTGTGTGTGTGTGTGTGTGTGAGAGAGAGAGAGAGTGGTTGTGTGTGTGTGTGTGTGTGTGTGTGTGTGTGTGTGAGAGAGAGAGTGGTAGTGTGTGTGTGTGTGTGTGTGTGTGTGTGTGTGTGTGTGTGTGTGTGTGTGTGTGTGTGAGAGAGAGAGTGGTAGTGTGTGTGTGTGTGTGTGTGTGTGTGTGTGTGTGTGTGTGTGTGGTAGTGTGTGTGAGTGGTAGTGTGTGTGTGTGTGTGTGTGTGAGAGAGAGTGGTTGTGTGTGTGTGTGAGTGAGTGGTAGTGTGTGAGTGTGTGAGTGAGTGAGTGAGTGAGTGAGTGGTAGTGTGTGTGTGTGTATGTATATGTGTGTATGTGTGTATATATATATATATATATATATATACATATATATATATATATATATATATATATATATACATACATACATACATACATATATATATATATATATATATATATATATATATAATTTGTTAATAGCAACTCTGATGTGTCAAGTGTCTAAAGTTTGATTATCTTTTCAGGTGGAGCTGTCACTTGAGCAGCCATTTATAAGGGAGACGCAGTGCAACTGCAAAGCTGGCTTGGGACAGTGCAACCATCTCATCGGGCTGCTCTACACTCTCGCTCACTTTGCCAAGATGGGCTACACATCTGTCCCCCCAACAACGAGCAAGACGTCACTGCCTCAAGCCTGGCACGTTCCATCGAGAGCCCTGGGTGTCAGTCCAAGAACGGTGAGCTCTGTGAGTGTCTCAAAGCTAAAACCACCGGTGACCAATGCACCTCCGCCAAAGAGGCAGCGCTCGTCTGAAGGGGTGATGTCAAACCTGTACTGTCCTGTGCCACTCCCGCTTCCATCAAATGCCTTTGCCGAGAACCTACACCGAAACCTGAGTCAAATAGAAAGCAAGAGTCAGATGTTCAAGCTGCTGGAGGAGAACAGAAAACAGCCTGCTGCTCTTGTCTCTACCGACTTTGGAGACCTTCCAAAGGGATCTGTGCTTACTTACCACGCAACACAGTCTTCCAGGGCTAATGATGATCCCCTGTTTCCCTTACCATCACAGCCATGCTCATTTTACACTGTCCTGGATGACACTGAGTCGTGCTACTATGGTGGCCTGGTGGTCACTCAGGCTGTTGCAATACAGCTGGAGATAGAGACAAGGGAACAGAGCCATAGCAAGACCTGGCATAAAGTTCGAGCCAACCGTCTTACCTCCTCTTCCTTCAAGAGGATTTGTTCAAGGGTGGCAGACTACAACATATTAGCTGCCAATTTGAAAAAGAAAATAGTGCAGACTAAGGTGATGAAGAGAGGTTTGGAACTGGAGCCTGTTGCTACGGCCGAATATCAAGAGCTCACTGGCTATGAGATCTTCCCCTGTGGGTTCGTCATCAACCACCACGCCCCACACCTAGGTGCCTCACCTGACCGAAAAGTGATTGACCCCAGTGCCTCACCAACGCACGGCCTCCTGGAGATCAAGTGCCCCAACAAAGGGAGCGTGAGGGATTGCAAGTACTTGCGTTGCAAGGCTGATGGTAGCCTTAGCCTGAAGACCACACACGAATACTATTTTCAAGTGATGGGGCAGATGGGCATCACTGGGTTGAAGTGGTGTGACTTTTTTGTGAAGTGCAGTGATGACCATCACTTGGAGCGAGTGCACTTCCAACCAAAGGAGTGGGAGAACATGAAATGTAAATTGGACACATTCTTTTTCTCTCACTTTCTGCCTTCTTTGTGTAACAAAATCATGTAATACATCACCTATAATCTGTTTATGTATATAGTTCTCTTTTGTTAATGTTTTTAAATGGTTTGTTCCTAATGTAATTTCTAATGTTCTGACCTGTTCTGGTTCCTTTTCCATACTTCTATGTACATGGTTACCTTTACAAACCTAGACCATTGTGCTTATCAATGTTTTTTTAATGTTTTCTGATGTTCCGACCTGTTCTGGTTCCGGTATATTAAATTATAAAGTTATGAAGGACATCATCCATGTGTAATACAATTGTACTTTATTCTTTAGATACATACACATACACGTAAAACAATCAAATCACTCACAGGTATGTAAAAGTAAAGAGCATGAGAAGTGATTATAAGGTCTGACAGGGACTGATCCTGTGATACACTGACCATGATAAGGTGCTATGGTAACAATACAAGTTCACATATTTGTATAGTCAAGTCAAGTATATTTGTATAGCGCTTTTCACAATACAGATTGTATCAAAGCAGCTTCACAGTATTAAATTTAAAATAATACAACAAAGTTTGTTTCAAGAGGAATTTATTGATTGATAAAATTAAATTAAATATCCCCAAAGTATAGATTCATAAAGAACAACAATAATGATGGTTAAGGATTTGTATAGATTCATAAAGAACAACAATAATGATGGTTAAGGATTTGTATAGATTCATAAAGAACAACAATAATGATGGTTAAGGATTTGTATAGATTCATAAATAAGAACAGTACTGATGGTTAAGGATTTGTATAGATTCATAAATAAGAACAGTAATGATGGTTAAGGATTTGTATAGATTCATAAATAAGAACAGTAATGATGGTTAAGGATTTGTATAGATTCATAAATAAGAACAGTAATGATGGTTAAGGATTTGTATAGATTCATAAATAAGAACAGTAATGATGGTTAAGGCTTTGTACAGATTCGTAAAGATGAACACTTTCTATTCAAGGTTTGAATACATTTGTGGATATTAAGATTTCAGTTGTAGAGATTTACATAACATTGGTAGATATTTACATTAACATTACAATTTTAAAAGAGAGGACCTTGAAAATTAGTTAAAAGAGCACAGACGGCCCACAGTTGGTTAACGGAGCCCACCAGTGTCATGGGTAAGACTTTATCAAAAATATGGTACTCTTTAATCCGCCTAATAGCGCGCTCTACATGAATTCGTAGTCTTGCTATCGCTTGTGTCTTTCGTACTTCGTCTGCAGTGAAGTGTCCACTTGGACCTAAAAAAGGAGGGATTACAAGGGCGACCTGTCTTTCAGAGAGAAGGTCCTTGATGAGAAAGCCTTTATCGGCCATTACCATATCTCCTTCTTCGAGAAGAGAAAGGATACCTGATTTTTTGGTAATTTCTTTGTCAGATATTGAACCTGTATATAAATCACTGACAAAAGTCACTTCACCTGAGGGGGCAATGCCTATTAGGCCCTTAAATGTGGTGTTTCCTTTGTAGTGTGAATAAATCGCTGAGTTAAGGACCTTGGAGCTGGGTTTTTGTACATGAATTTCTGTGCAATCCAATATAACTCTAGTAGCCGGGAACGTGCATTTAAAACAATCTGGCATAAGTTCATCCACAGTTTTCCTTGAAGGCCACACTGGAAGTGATCCCAACATAAAATACAAAAAATTGACCCAGGTCACACAGATCCTGCTTACTGTTGACTGTGATACATGGAAACGGGTTGCAAGATCCTGCTCAGGAAGTCCCTGCCTCAACCTACAAAGAAAAAGAAAAAACTGGTCCATAGTGGACAATTTAGAGGCGCTAAAGCCTTGACGAAGTACCTCCCCACTTGTATGTTTAAGTCGCTGAGCCTGACTCCATCCCACCATATTTTCTGCAGTAGGTTGCAGGGCCATAAACACAGCTTTAAATGTATCGTAATCTGGGAACCCTGTATAAAATGAAATCTGTTTATCGTCACCTTGAAAATTTGAAATCAAAAACTGTTTTTGTTGAAGCTCTAAAATTAAAAGTTCTTGATCACCGATGGTCTTGCGGGCTTCCTCAAGTTGATCTTGAAGTGAGGGAGGCAGTGCAGCATATTCATGGTCTGGGTGCGGAGGGGGTGTCTCTTCACTGGAAGTATAAGAGAAACATATTGATGGACACATTAGGTGTTTTACAATGATACTCATGCTCAATTCATGTAACCAATTACATATTTTACGTACCTCAACACATTCACACCATGTCGATCGTCGAGATCCGTGGAAACATTACTGGAAATCATCAACAGAGAAATACTGTCACTACACAGTTAATAAATGCATTACAAACTAGTAACTTAATTCATCTAAATACTACCTTGCAGTTCTAACAACACTCCTCCTCTCTGGTCTGACAGAACTCCATGCAAACACAGTTGGAACAGCTCCCTGTTTCAACTTGGTGATGCCAGTCTTGCTTTTCACAAGGCAGTCTGTGAGGAAATGCTCCGAGCACACTTTTGTGTATGTGTTCATCTGCATCAGCAAATAAAATGCAATCATATAAACATTTTTACATGTATAATTTTATTGATCAGACTCAATCTGACTCCTGTACATCCTCCTCCTAGCTAGGAAAACTGATGTGATGTGTTCCCTAGGTTAGCTTGTGACTAGAAGCTAATACAAACAAGGTCACTCAGAATATGCTTATACTAGTAAATCTGTGGTGGTAACGTTAGATTTTAATAACATACTACTAATTTTGGACTAGGCTGTATATTTCAACAACCTGGCTCTCTGATTTAATCTATCTTCTAAAACGTGATAGTTCTAGCTGCTAGCGATACAAGCTAGTTACGGAGACGGCTCAGCCTCACAGCACCAGACAGACATATAATAAAACTTACCTTAAAATTACGACCAGGATCCCTTCTGATGTTTATTATCCATTGTCGACGTAGTCCCTGATCTTTGGGGAAACGGTGAAACGTTTGTCCTCTGTTCGATTTTTTCCTATGTGATGAAGTGCATTGGGGAACACAGCAGTGAGGCGCCATTGCACTGAGAGAAATCGCGTTGTGAGAACTACCGGAAGTGGTAAGTGTACCCCTCAGGCTCGATGGAACGTTCGAGGTGAATAAGGCGAATAGGCATACCGTGTGTACTCTGATGCTGTATTAACGGGTTTAAACGATGAGCAAGATCGTCAAATCGACCTTTCGACATTTCTTCGTCCAAGTCCCTCAGCGGTCGAACAGCCGTAACAAATTCGCCAATCCTTTCCCTGTCTTCGTGCACTGGTCGTACAGACCAGCTTCGCTGACGTCTTCTTTTTCTTCTGCGATTAAACATTTGCAATAAAATAATTTGTTGTTCAACGTCAATTAGCTCCAGCTGCAACAACACTCTCTCTCTTTCGCTCGCCATTGTCGGAAATGAAAAAGCGGAACCGGCGCACAGAACCAAAACAAACTAACAAAGAGATTCGCAAACCACACACCCCCCTAGCGTTCTGGCGGTGAAATGCACCGCGATGCAACGCAACCCGACGCAGAACCATAAAACGGCCATGACGCCGTAGGAGTCAACGTAAACCCCTGACTCCCTGCTGGGAGAAGGAACCCTTTCTATAGCCTCCTTTCGCAGAAGAGTCTGTACTTCTTGCTCCATAACCAGAGCCTGCTCAGGGTCCACCACCGTAGGGAGGACCCCTAGAAATCTAGGCGGACGAGAACCGAACTGAATTCTGTAACCCTCTTCTATTGTGAGCAGGACCCAACAAGATATATTTTGCAGTAGTTTCCACGCTGCCAGAAAATCTGCTAAGGGGACCAGTCTCTCGAGACTGGCCTCTGGTATTGGTCGAACAGCAACGTCGGCGCCCTGAGACAGTGAACCGGCAGGGAACAACCAAACTGACTGTTCTACGACTCTCCTCTGAGGATCGTTGGGGAATGCAGACACCTTGGCACCCTGAAGCGGCGAACCGGCAGGGAACAACCAAACTGGCAGCACTGCGGCCCTCCTCGGAGGGTCTCCCCCTAGAGGGCGCCAAAGGGAAACGGGCACCGTGTAATGAGGTGGAGTCCGTTTCAAAAAAGAAAAACGTATTGGCCGATACCGATATTTTTTAAAATGCCAAATATCGGCCGTGCCGATATATCGGTCGACCACTAACCAAAACGGTGTTCAGGTGGTCTTCCAATGCATTGTCCAACCTCAAGAGCCGCTTCATTTCAGCTCCCATTCTTGTTGCCCCTGATCCCTCCTGTCAGTTTGTGGTGGAGGTTGATGTGTCAGAGGTTGGGACATAGTCTCTTACAGGGGACCCCAATTTGTTTCCAAATTTTGGAAGGAATTTTGTCGGTTACTGGGGACGACTGTTAGTCTTTCCCAATCAGAACCAGTCTCTCAGAATCCGTCCTCCTGGAGCCAGCAACTTTCATGGGTTGAGTACACACATAACTTGAAGCTTTTAACACAATGCGCATTAGTAACATCTGTTGGTCACACTTGTTTTCTCCACTGTATCTAACAAATCATCGCGGAGCAGAGGATCTACTGTTTGAAAAGGCACATGACCAAACAAAGCTTCAGAAGTCTGTGACATAAGAGTGGAATCAATCTGGGATCAATACGGTTCTATCTAATCTTATCCAATCTTATCTAAATTAATTTGTGCCAATGAGACCACAACTCATGTCATGTGTAGCCTGATCAACGGATTCACATATTGATCAATAAAATAAAATATACACGTATGTGATCATAATTAATAATTGACGTAAGTATAGTTGAGAAAAATATTTTGAGTGAGCTGTTTAACCCACATGATTAAATGCAATAGAGAAGTGACGTGCATTCAGTTCCTGTCTGGCGTTGAGGTTACAGCTGACTCAAAACTATTGTACAGAATCCTACATATAGCCCTCGAAGTGATGGGATAATCATTTCCCTTTTATGCAGCAGGTGGGGTCACGAAGCACCAATATCAAGGAGCCCCAGTATTAACCATCCCATCTCTAATATCTGCACTGCTCCAGCCCACTGCAGTCTGTTTCTTCCTGCCAAAGCCTGTCTGCTACCACCTGCAGCCTGAGACATCTGACCGTCTCTAACTGTCAGGTTTCGTACAGGAAGCAGACAAGAAGGTACGTTTTAAGTGCTTTATTGCAGAATGGAACGGATCCAGTGGAGAATGGTGAGTATGCTGATAACAGATAAACAATGGTAACTTAACTCAATGATAATAATGTCTCTATTGCAGGTGATGATGACAGATGACAGATGAACCAGGTTGAAGAAGATCGGGAAAGCAGGTAAGTATCCGGATGACGAGAGGTGAGTCTGTGTGTCAATGATAGAGATGTGTATCGACGAGACCAGACCAGGAGTGAAGGGAGAGTGCTGAATATATAGGGCTTGTTAACGAGGGAGTGCAGGTGATGATGGCTGATAGAGTGCAGGTGCAGGTGTGCCAAGGAGGATGATGGGAAGTGTAGTGCACACACAGATGAGGAAGAAGACGGTGAATGTGACACTAACTATGTTCCTGACTTTATATTTGTACTTTTAATAAAACTCTCATTGATTGCATTTGCTTCTGGATCCTGTTGTTATTTCCGTGACAATATGACCATAAAAATTACCATAAAACTGCGTGCTACCAATTTCACATCCTATTTAAATGTATTTGTTAGTGCTTGTATACAAGTTTGACAGCCTTATTAGACTTTTTGTTTTATGAAAATCAGCATGGAAATAAGTTGGTGCATGAGTACTACTGTGTCCCCTTATGTTTCACATGAACTGTTCTGCATGTTGACTTATTCATTTGACCGTCTTCTCATGCAGTTTTGGTTTTGTTGCAGGTGGTTTTAAATGTGGTAATCTATTTTTGTATTTAACATTACCAACCTTTTTTTCTTCTTCTCTCAGTGTACACAGATCACTGAAACTCCTGTTCTCTCTGTTAACTCAAAATATAATTTGCATTTGGGTGGTTCTATGTGCACTGCATTTGCTGTATGTATATCAACCCGATCTCATGGGAAATTGGGAAAACGTAACTTTTTTTATTCGGTTTCGTGCGAATATGTATGGTGTGAAATGTATGAAAATTTGTATGCAAAAAACAAAAACAAAAAAAACATGGAGGTCCACTCCTAAATATAACTGTCAATGGGGTGTAGGCAGATCATACAAATACGTATGAATGAGATTTGTATGAATTCTAATTCCATATTGCCAAGAGATTGTGTTGGTATTTGTTATTGTGATTGTTATTGTGCCCTTAAGAGTTTCCATCACTGAAGATTTGTCCAGTAGCATCAGTAGATGTGTTTGCATAGCCTTTAACCTGAGGGCGAAGGGAAACGGGCACTGTGTAATGAGGTGAAATCCGTTCCAAAAAACAAAAACGTATTGGCCGATACCTATATTTTTAAAATGCTAAATATCGGCCTTGCAGATATATCGGTCGACCACTAACCAAAACGGTGTTCAGGTGGTCTTCCAATGCATTGTCCAACCTCAAGAGCCGCTTCATTTCAGCACCCATTTCTTGTTGCCCCTGATCCCTCCTGTCAGTTTGTGGTGGAGGTTGATGTGTCAGAGGTTGGGACATGGTCTCTTACAGGGGACCCCAATTTGTTGGTCTTTCCCAATCAGAACCAGTCTCTCAGAATCCATCCTCCTGGAGCCAGTAACTTTCATGGGTTGAGTACGCACATAACTTGAAGCTTTTAACACAATGGCTCCTTGTAACATCTCCAATAGTAACATCTGTTGGTCACACTTGTTTTCTCCACTGTATCTAACAAATCATCGCGGAGCAGAGGATATACTGTTTGAAAAGGCACATGACCAAACAAAGCTTCAGAAGTCTGTGACATAAGAGTGGAATCAATCTGGGATCAATACAGTTCTATTTAATCTTATCTAATCTTATCTAAATTCATTTGTGCCAATGAGACCACAACTCATGTCATGTGTAGCCTGATCAACGGATTCACATATTGATCAATAATATAAAATATACACGTATGTGATCATAATTAATAATTGACTTAAGTATAGTTGAGAAAAATATTTTGAGTGAGCTGTTTAACCCACATGATTAAATGCAATAGAGAAGTGATGTGCGTTCAGTTCCTGTCTGGCGTTGAGATTACAGCTGGCTCAAAACTATTGTACAGAATCCTACATATAGCCCTCGAAGTGATGGGATAATCATTTCCCTTTTATGCATCAGGTGGGGTCACGAAGCACCAATATCAAGGAGCCACGGTATTAACCGTCCCATCTCTAATATCTGCACTCAGTAGCGGTTTTTGGCACGGGCGAACCGGGCTATCGCCCGGGGCGGCATTTCTAGGGGGGGCGGCGCCGCCGGCACGAGCAGAAAATAAAATATAAAATAAATAAATCTGCGCCGCGAATAATCTCTCAATTGTTTTTCTGAATTGTCTGCATGGCTAATAAAAATAGGTAATACAAAACGATTACTTGGTCACCACCACCAAGGTGAATTGGTTTAGTCTTGACTTCTGGTCGTGACTCGTCGTGAGTGACAGTTGGTATGGGGGGGATCAGGGGAAATCTGTTGATTGTCGATGTTGAGTGCCAAATAAGAGATGGACAAGAAAGGTCAACGCCATCAGGTGCCCAATTTAGAAACGAGCGAAAGATAAAGGTATGCAACTATGTTTTCTCTGTATGATTACGGTATCCATGTCATGAATGAAGGGGCAATATTAATTGGTGCGTATAACTCTTATGTTGGGGGGCGCTCTAAGGGGGTCTCGCCCAGGGTGTAATTCAATGTAGAACCGCCACTGTCTGCACTGCTCCAGCCCACTGCGGCCAGCTGGTCTGCTCTCAGGAGGATATTGATCACCACCTGAAGGAAACATACAGCGACCCAGCGAGAGAGCAAGCGTTGGGGGAGTGCAGCACTCTGATAAGTTGGGGGAGTGCAGCACTCTGATAAGTGTGCAGTTCAACATGTCAGAGCTGCAGCTGAAGGGTCACGAAGCACCAATATCAAGGAGCCCCGGTATTAACCGTTCCATCTCTAATATCTGCACTGCTCCAGCCCACTGCAGTCTGTTTCTTCCTGCCAAAGCCTGTCTGCTACCACCTGCAGCCTGAGACATCTGACCGTCTCTAACTATGTTCCTGACTTCATATTTGTACTTTTAATAAACTCTCATTGATTGCATTTGCTTCTGGATCCTTTTGTTATTTCCGTGACAATATGACCATAAAAATTACAATAAAACTGCCTGCTACCAATTTCACATCCTATTTAAATGTATTTGTTAGTGCTTGTATACAAGTTTGACAGCCTTGTTTGATTTTTTGTTTCATGAAAATCAGTATGGAAATAAGTTAGTGCATGAGTACTACTGTGTCCCCTTATGTTTCACATGAACTGTACTGCATGTTGACTTATTCATTTGACCGTCTTATCATGCAGTTTTGGTTTCGTTGTGGTTGTTTTTAAATGTGGTAATCTATTTTTGTATTTAGCGTGACCAACCTTTTTTTATTTTTCTCTCAGTGTACACAGATCACTGAAACTCCTGTTCTCTCTGTTAACTCAAAATATAATTTGCATTTTGGTGGTTCTATGTGCACTTGCTGTATATCAACCCGATCTCAAGGGAATACGGAACTTTTTTTATTCGGTTTCATACGAATTTGTATGGTGTGAAATGTATGAAAATTTGTATGCAATCAAAAAAAAAAAAAAAAAAAAAAAGACATCACAGGGGTGTAAGCAGATCATACAAATACATATGAATGAGATTTGTATGAATTCCAATTCCATATTGCCAAGAGATTGTGTTGGTTTTTGTTATTGTGACTCTCATTGTGCCCTTAAGAGTTTCCATCACTGAAGATGTGTCCAGTAGCATCAGTAGATGTATTTGGACAGCCTTTAACCTGATTTAATCATTGACGACCAGGAAAGACTGATTGACAACCACGAAAAGCATGGTGACTATGGGAGAGTCGGTGACAGCTCGGAGAGACGGCACCCGGGGCAGAATGGGCTGGCAACCCAATCTTTGTCTTCTGTGAGGGGGACTCCCACAACAAGCTACGATAAACCTAATGGAAAAATACCCCCAGGGGTGCCCGAGAAGGGGGAAAGATGAGCACCCCAAATGGACGGATATTACGGCATCAGAACAAGGCAAAGGACAAACGACTACGAGCAAGCAGTACATGTGTCAAAATCTGTAAGAACAAGCGAGGCCTAAAGATCCACCAAAGGAGGATGAAGTGTCTGGTGGGGACAGGACCAACACAACGCACAGGTGTGCAATCTGGCGAGACGCAGGAGGAGCCAGGCCCGGAGTCACCCCACAGTGCCCGGAACCTCCAAGTGTTGCAAATGACTCCCTCTAGCATTAAGTCTGAGAGGAGGTGGATCAAGTGGCCAGTAGCTTAGGGGTGGTAGTGGCGCAATGGATAAGACACATGCCTTTGGTGTGAGAGACCCGGGTTCGAATCCACTGTGAGACACCAATGTGTCCCTGAGCAAGACACTTAACCCCTAGTTGCTCCAGAGGCGTGCGACCTCTGACATATATAGCAATTGTAAGTCGCTTTGAATAAAAGCGTCAGCTAAATGAATAAATGTCAAATGTCAATGTCAGTAGCTAACATGACCTCACTGTGGAACCAGTTTGACATCGATGTTAACCAGATTCTGGAGACCACCAGCAGGGGAGATGTCGACAGGAAACTGCATGCCATGACAACGATCATCATCAGCATCGCATCTGAACGGTTCGGTGAAGAGATGAATGAAGGAGGCTCCAAAGAATCTCACTCAAAGAACCAACGTGAGGTAAGAATCCATAACATCAGACAGGAGTTGAAGACCCTGAAGCGACAGTACAGGCAGACAGGAAAGGAGGGGCGCATTGGCCTGGCACAGCTGAGGGCCCCCCTATAAATATTGGTAGTAGTCCTTCTGACTGCCCTCTTGCTCAGTGACGGAAGTGCGCCATACTTCCGGGTCGCTCACTCCGTGTGTTGCTCTGCTGTGCTACAGGTAAGGTAGCGGCTTTACTGTCTCTGCACTTATTCCACTGTTATCAGGTGCCGTTATGTTTACTATGTATTGAACGCTCGTAGATCTACGCTCGTAGACGCATTCAAAAGCGGATCTTACCGATAGTTACCTGTGCTGTTTGCACGCTTTGAGCTGCCTCCTTCGGGTTGACACAAACACTGCTTGACTGCTTGTAGGCTAAATGGTGTAGGATTTATTTTTGTATTATTTGGGGTTAACTGCAATTTTCTATAAACAGGAACCGGGCTGATTCAGCTGGAGATCGTCTTCAGTCGCATAGCGCTCACCCACTGGCTGCTGTTTTGCCTGGGCTGCTGTTTGCCTTAAAGTGCATGTTCTGAATATTGTACCAGCAACTTTAACAGATTGCTGCACGCTCATCCTGCATTTACGGCCACTGGGCAACTATGACCATACGGTCAAATGTGTGAGCCACCTGTTTTATGTGTGCCAGTGTTTTAAAATGTTTGAATGTAGCTGAAGGGGTTGGCTTTTTACATTACAATTTTGTTGATTAAGTTGTTTATTTTATTTTTCGTTATTTTGTTTTCAATTTAGTTAAAAGTTGTATTTATGTTTTGTTTGGTTTTCTCTTCATTAGTGACTTTAGTTTTCTATTTAAATATTTGAGTTTCATTGGTTAATTTAGTTAAAATTTGTATTTACATTTTGCTTGATTCTTTCTTATTACTGAGTTTAGTTTTATTTGGTTAAGTTCTCATTGTGTTTCAGTCATATTTATTATTTTGTTTCTCTTGGTTTATTGACAAGTGTTTTCTTTCGAATTTATATTATTTTGTTTTGCACGCCTTACTGGAACCACTGGTGGTTCTGGCAGTTTATATTGTGTTTATATTGTGATAAGTTTATTTCAGTTTGTTCTTTTTTCATCCAAATATCATGTTGATTTTCGTTCTGTTGAGTGAATCCCCGTTAATCGTGTATGTATATCCCGTTTTTGTCCCGTTTCAGTTGCTGAGAGCCGAAGGTGGTGGTGTTGGTGTCCGGGTGGTGGTGTCCCCTTCCTGTGTGCTGTGTTGTCTACCCCGTTTTCTTTGCTGTGTTCACTGTTGTGTGTTTTGTGTGTGTTCACGGGTGACTCTCCCTGGGATTCCTCACTGCCCTCGGTGACCCCCTTCTCCTCCACTGGTAAGCCTCAGCAGCAATTATAATTTTTCCCCTGTTCCCTTTCCCAAGGTATGAATGTGTTTTCAATTGTTTTAAAATTATTGAAATAAAATTTGTTGTTCCTTTTAAAATTGAACCTCGTCTCTGGCTGAATTGTATACGTACCGGTGTGTCCTTAATTGTATCAATAACATTGCAATTAGGAAGTAAAATCATTCTCTGGGTGAAATTCCCAAGGTGGCGTGGTCAGTGTTTTTGGGGCAGACTATAACTAGACTATAACCTCCTCTGTTTTGTCTGCTCTCATGACGCCATATGTAGTTGAAATGACAAGACGCTATTTTCTGCACTGCAAAAGCAGACCCACTTTGAATGCTCTTCCAAAAAATGAGCTAAGGCAGTGGCTCAGTGGTTCATGTAGGTTGTCTACAAACCGGAAGGTTGGTGGTTCAATCCCTGGTTCAATCTCTTGGCACCTGACCAAGTGTCGAGGTGTCCATGAGCAAGACACCTAACCCCAGTTGCTCCCGATGAGCTGGATGACGCCTTGCATGGCTGACACCACCGTCGGTGTATGAATGAGTGAATGAATGGGTGAATGTGAGGCAATATGTAAAGCGCTTTGGTGGCCATGGGTCTGTTGAAAGTGCTATAAATGCAGTCCATTTACCATTTACTAAGGCTCAAATTGATATGGTAAAACCAGTGCCATTACTGTTCGTATCACTGTATACTGTTTTTTTTTAAGGGTGTCACATATCACCTCAGTTTTTAACTTTGTTTTCGTTTGCACCGTTTCTCCCTGCCTTCACCCTTTTTTGTTGTCATAGTTACTGATTTGGTTCTTATTCAGTTCAGGTGTGATTAATTATCTACGCCTTGGTTGTTTCTCCTGTCTGTTTGGATTGACATAATTTTATTTGTCGTGTGTGTGCTTAACAACCAGAGTTGTGACAAGGGGTTGCTGGGGATGAAAGTAACACATTTTTGTTTGAGTTAAAATGTGGTTATCTGCGTTAGACCTACGTCATTACTACATTGTAGACTTTCTATTTTCTTATTATCTACATAAAAGAAAAATAGTGTACAGAATCCATTTCCAGTCTAAAGCTAAATTCCACACTGAGAACATATTTCTTACAGTATGTACATGAAACATGCAACTTTAACGAGACTCAATGAGCTAAAGAAACTACCAATATGCAATGAAGTGTAACATTCATTCCCAATAAAAAAGATGACTAGAATTTAGTTAACAACTATAGAGCAGCTTAGTATTACCCCATTTCTTTAATGATGCATCACCATTAATCAAAGTTGCTAAAGGCTACATTCACAATATCTGTTTTTGGGATGACAACCAATTTTACTTACAGGTGTGAGTCTCGAATACTGTTTGTATGAACGTGCAACAGGAGTCAAGCCCGTATTCTCTTGCCAGTAATCATAGTGACAGTGACCAAAGTAATATCAAAGATGCCGTCCGTAAAACTGAAAAGTCGAATCACTTTTGACACAACAAGAAGAGTCCAAGTGAGCCGGGAGTTTGTCAAATCTTCATTAACCAGCAGCAGTTTCATTGTAAACACGTGCTAGATGGACGTCTTTAACCGTTGAGATCGTTTCTTTCTCTCGCACATGGCATTTGAGTTGCGGGTAGAAAACAACACTGACGGGAGCAGTTTCGGTGGAGAACAGTGACTGGATCTAAAGCCTTCAGATGACACACACAGCTCATATAAGTTACCAAAACCACACATGATAACTACACAGTAGACACACATTTGTGCAGTGCAGAGCTGCTCTCTCGCACTGTATTACGCGTCAGACAACTAGTTGTCCGGTTACGTTCACACAACGTAGGTTTTCCGAGATTGCTGTTGTGTGAATACTGAAAATTTACGGGTGTGAGTTTGGTTAAGGGTTGTCACTCCCGTAAATAACTAAATGTGTGTGCAGGGCCGAGGGAGACTACTCACACCTTTATTAAAAGAAGTGTAAACTATTCAAATAATATCTCATTACAATTTGGGAAATTTGTCATTAGAACAAAGTCTAAATGAAAACATCTGGATGTATTATGTGGGGCAAACACTGGTTCATCTTTAGCTTGGATTAGCATCTTCCTGTAGTTTAAGTACCAATACCTCAATTGTGTTAGACTCTTTACTGCCATCTATTGACGTGGATCATCAGCATCAGAATGGTCTTTGAGTTGAATAAACAGTACATTACACGGATAGTTTTAGAGAGTGTCTACACAATAATTCCCTTACCTGTCCATCAAAATAAATAAAAACCTCACAACTCAGGATTTTCTCCATCATAAAATCTTTCCACCGTGTGTGCCATACCAATGTTTTACACTTGTTTTGGATTTGACTGTCTTCGGACCTTTTCTGCATCTTCGGCCTGATTCTCCCACTGGTAAAGCGTGAGTGTGTTTCATTATCTAATTTTCGCTCTTCCGTCATGAAGCAACACTGTTTAGCACTATTGAAGCACATCAACAGAGGCGGCAGCCAGTGAGCGTGAAGATTCTCTGAGATGTTTAGTGAAACACGCGGGTCACGACATTTCAACATGGCGAAATACAGTGAGCGGGTTGACCTGCACCATATATAGCCTAAGTAAAACACTTTTTTTGGAAAACTATCATGAGCACATTCATAATAGTCAAATGATTTAAGTTAGAATTTATTTATTGTATATACTGTATACATATAATTTTGATTGAAAAAAACAATGGAAATGGGTTCTGCATCAACTAAGTGTAAAGTCTAAACACACCCTGTCTCTCAAAGAGCGTACACCATTGTGGTGCAGTGATTCTGAGATCTACCAATGTAAACAGCAGATGTGTGGCGTGTGGGATTGTGTTAAGTGTCATTTTAGAGGAGTGGATCGATCGAAATGTCGTTATTGTTTCACCCTCATCCTGTTCCAAACCCATATGATGTTTTTTCTTCTGTGGGACACAAAAGAAGAACTCTCAAAGATTTATTTCATCAGAAATTTCCAATGTAATGAAAATTGGTATTCACCCTAATTTCTGCCTGTGAAATAAATTTGTGTGACCATGGATCATCATGTCAAATGTCCTATGATGATGGCATCACCACATGATTAGAACATATTTAATTTGAGAACTGCATGCTGCAGCAGGAAGGGCAAGATTTTCCATGTTTAAAGACTTACATTTTGGACTGTTCGTCACACAAAGCAATTGTATGACTAGGAGACTTAAAATAATATTCATGTTGCTTTTTTGTCTTTTTTGTTTCTTGACACTCCAAGGGCCCTGTCATACACCCGGCGCAATGCAGCACCAGACACGACTCAAGTGTTTTTTGCTAGTTTCAACCCGATGCAGTCACCATTTTCACGTCCTGCGGGTTGTTTAAATGCATTTGCGCCCTTTTGTTCGCCCATGGGCCCAAGAGTGCATTAGTAATGTGCACCTATAGTCGGGTCCATAATGTGCGTACACTCTGCTTATTACACGCAGCAGCACACAAACATGCCAAATATAAAAAAAATAATACAATGAATTACAGAATTACAATGTAAAAGATTATTAATGTGTATATAAAGATTTGGTGGAATCTGGCTTGTACCGTAGATGGTCTGCTTGAGCGCTTTAACCCAGCGCACGAGCAGATCCGTTGGAGAAGCGTTCCGGTTTTTCCATGCACAAATTCCGTCATGTCAGACTCTGATTGGTTTATTTATATTATTTATTATATTTATTATATTTATATTTCACAGAAGTACACACTTAAATAAAACATTGTTTTGGCATCTATGGTTCCATGAAGAACCTTTGACACCTATGGAAACTTTCCATTACACAAAAGGTTCTTTAAAGTGGAAAAGGGTTCTTCAGATTATTAAAATGTTCTTCACACAAAAAAAAAAAAAAAAAAAAAAAACACTGTTCCCTGAAAGGTTCTTCACATAGCCTAAAATGGCTCTTCTGTAACATCAATATGAAGCATTTATTTTAAGATCAGATTTCAAATGACATGAGGGTGAGTAAATGATGACAGAATTTTTATTTATACCTTGCCTTTAAGGATTGGCTTATTTCAGTATGATTTTGAGATCTGTGGTTGGATACTGGTTTTCTGGAAAACACCACTTCGGTGTGACCTTCTGTCATTCTGCCTTCTCATTCTGCATTTTCTCATGCAAGGAAACCATAGCAAGATACGTGGTTTTAAAATGTAAAATCTGCGTTTTCATCTTGAAAATGGCATTCTCCATTTCCTTTCTTGCTCTTCCTCTTACAGATTACTGACACTCAGCCCAGTACCTACTGAAGGCCTCCTGGTGTCTTGGTTTACAGAAGTGTTACACAAAGTCTGCAAAAGTGACTCTCTGAATGTCCTGCACATTAAGAAGTAAATGACGGGATCCAGACAGACGTTAAGGGCGGACAGAAAGAGCGTAGCTTCTTTCATCTGGAAGAGAATAAAGCGGTTGTACGTGCTAAAACCAGCGTCTGGCCTTTGGCTAAGCGTGTAGGGAACGCGACAAATGTGGTAGGGCACAAAACAGAAGACAAACACGGCCAGCAAGCTGAATATGCTTTGATTTGACCGTCGTCTTGCCTCACTGCTGTTCCTTTGCACCCGTTTGTAAGAGCGGTACACGTGACAGGCGATGGAGGTGTAGCAAAACACCATCAGCATGAACGCCACCCAGAAGACTCCAACGGTGAAGTGGGCTGAAATTTCGTGCCAGCGCCGACCCAGCTTACTTTTCAGGTCCATGCAGTTAAATTTTTTAGGCATTGGTTGGTTGGTTAATATGGTGTTCGGCAGCATGAAGAACATCATGATGGCCCAAGATAGCAGCGCGAGCACTCTCGCTACCGAAACGCGCTGCAGGAAGGAAGACACATTGGAGGTGCTGCGGACGATTTTGAAGTAGCGCTCCAAGCTGATGAGGCTCATAAAGGTTATTCCTGTGTACATGCTGAGGTAGAAAAGCACAGCTGTGTAGCGGCAGACTATCAGCCTCAACTGCAAGCTACCGCTACTGAGGTCACTGGCCACACGCCACGGGTAGGTAAACAGCATCAGAATGTCTGCCAACACCATGTTTTTTAGATAAACAACTAATGCTGAGGAGCTGGGAAGCCTGAAGAAGATCCAAGCGGCAAGTCCGTTGAGAATGAAGGCACAAGCGCAGATGATGGAGTAGACCACAGGAAGAACCTGCTTTGTGAACACACTGCTGAGATCCGTGATGTTTTTCTGTTCCGTCTGTGTGTTGTTGATGGTGTCCATTACTAAAATGGAAAATGAAAGAACTTTTTTTAGTGCGTGCTTTGATGACAATGGCAATGTTTTAAACAACTTATATAGGCCTTTTTGCTGATGTCCAGAAATAACTTTATAAAAGTAAAATGATTACAAAATGCAATTGTTAAAAGTGTGCATTGAAACACAGTCACTTTCTTGATTTTTATTTAATTTAATAGTCATATATATATATATATATATATATATATATATGGCTTATATATATGGATATATATATGTATATATAAAGTTCATCAAAGTTCTCCTAAGTCAAGAACAGGTATTGTTCAAAATTCATGTATAACTTTGATGAGAGGTACACTTCAAATGTTGACCCCAAATGTTGCAAACACTAAAAAAGTTCCTCGTAATTTTTTGTCATTATAGTTGATTAATAAATAAGATCATTATAAAACTTTTTTTTTATTTTTGTATATGAACTATTAGTCTTATATATTTTTTTCTTACTTAAAGAGATAGTTCACCCAAAAATGAAAAATCTGTCATCATTTACTCATCCCCAGGCTGTTCCAAACCTCTATGACTCTTCTCTTATTCTGAAATATTACTGTTTTGACTGCACTGACACGATTGGATGAGAACTGAACTGAGCTGGACGATGATATCAATGCTTTTATGCAGAACTGCTTTATAGATGAAATTAACTACACTGTAAAAAATTTGCTGTAGTTTTGCAGCTGTTTGCCAGTAACTTACTGTAGATTTAAATCAATGTTATTTACTGGCAACAGTTTGCTCAAAGTTAAA
This sequence comes from Leuciscus leuciscus, assembly GCF_965113295.1. Lineage (NCBI taxonomy): Eukaryota > Metazoa > Chordata > Actinopteri > Cypriniformes > Leuciscidae > Leuciscus > Leuciscus leuciscus. The sequence continues at coordinate 33,734,573 of NC_138733.1, forward strand.
TGAACATTAAACATTAACAAGTCTTTGTCTTTACAGAATAAAACTATAAAATAACAACCTAATGCAAAGCATTCTGGGAACCAGAAATCTTCATCAACCTTTTTCTGTTATTTTCCTTTAGATTTTGGTTCCCAGAATGCTTTGCATGAGGCTGTTATTTTAGTTTTATTCTGTAAAGATAAAGACTTGTTAATGTTTAATGTTCATTTAACTTTGAACAAACTGTTGCCAGTAAATAACATCAATTTAAATCTACAGTAAGTTACTGGCAAGTAGCTGCCAATAATACTGTAATTTCTACAGATTTTTTTAACAGTGTACTTTAATAATTGATGAGCTTTAATGAAACTAACCAAAGCACTTAGAGCTGCTGTACAGCTGAAATGAACTGTTTGCATCATTTAATCTTTTTGATGTTATTAATGTTAGCTGCTTTGAACTGATCTGTATTATATAAAGCATTATAGAAATAAAGGTGACTTGACTTGACACCAAAGGAGATGTTAAACAGAACGACAAGAGATCATTCGCTTTCATTGAACAAGAAAAAGATGCATTAGAAGTGAATGGTGAGTGATGCTGTCAGTCACTAAACATTGTTGTCTAACATCTCCTTTTGTCTTCCACAGAAAGAAAGAACAAACTAAAGTCATAATGGTTACAACATAAAGCATGACCGAATTTTCATTTTAGATTTTAATCAGAAGGACTTTGAATTTTGAATATCGTCTGAATATGGTGCCATTTGCATTCAGACATTTCTGAATTGTAAAACACTCAAAATAATTTTAATATATTAATAATTAATTATAACTTTTACCATAATAAAAGAAACTTACTTGAAGAGTTGAGTCAGCTTGAATCATGACAGAGAATGAGAAGTTTGTTGGGGAGAAGAGCCTCACATGATATTTGAGAGGAAGGAGGCGTTGACTGAGACAGGAACTAACAGAATCGCTCAGTCTGTCTCGTGGGTGGACACTTGATCAGCATTGCAGGAACTTCCTCCCCTGATATATATCTGTACACAAACAGATTCCTCCTCCCAGTGCATCAACATAACCTAATGTAACAGACTCTTTCTTTGCTGATTAGAGTCTATGAAGTTACCAGCTGTGTTTCAATAAATGTTAACACTTTAGGATAATGGTCCGTCATTAATAAGTAGGCTAACTAGGAAGTAATGCAGGAGTAGTACTACATTAACACTTCAGCTACTACTATTAACTACTGCAGTATAGAAACAAGCTCAACTATTCAGTAAGTAATATAACATTTAGGAGATAGTTCCTTATTAGGTAATAAATAATTACTTGGTGAGATTAGCCTCATTAATAACTATTAATTAACTGACAAATCATAAAGAACATTATTGTGTGTCTTAGACATAATCCACCATAATTTTTACTTTGAATATAGTCATAAAATGCATCACTAATTACTCAAGAGTTACCTAGTCACTATGCAGGAACTACTAGTGATCTGGACATCTTTAAACACTTTAAACATATGTTTTCACTTTAAAATAAAGGTCCAGATCACTAGTAGTTCTTGAAGAGTGACTAGGTAACATTTGAGTAATTAGTGATGCATTTTATGACCATGTTCTGAGTAAAAAAAGACAATCTTCAAGAACTAATACTCCAGTGAAAAATAAATAAAATGTATTATAAATACATTTACTTTATGATAAGTATACTACAAATACATTTAGATATTTATATACTTAATATGAATACCCTGCAATTGCACTTTTAGTATGCTAAATTGGACCTGTTATTTTGTTCTTAAAGTACTTTAGTTATTCAGAAATAGTGCTGAGTTCCAACTAAAGATAGTGATCTGGACCTGTCACGTGTCAGTGTGTCACATGTCTAACTTCGTTCTATTTTCCCGCCACTCTTTTGTTTCCTTGACAACCTTTATCAGTACATCTGTGTCACCTGTGTTAGTTCATCATCATCTATGTCACCTGGTTTCTGTTAGTGTTTGTATTTAGTTCCTCTCTGTTCAGTCTGTCATTGTCTGTTCTCAGTCCTATTTAGTGTGTGTGATCATTCACCCTGTCTGTAACTGTTGGAATTATATTGGAAGTAAAAGTTTGTATTGGAGCTTTTGACTCTTCGTGTTCTTCTGCACCACACCGTGACAGGACCATTATTTTAAAGTGAAAAAGATGTTTTTCACTTTAAAATAATGATCCAGATCACTAGTAGCTCCTGCATAGTGACTAAGTAGGGGGAGACCGGGCACAGTTGCAAAAGGGGATGGTTGCAACATGTCATTTTTCTCCAATCAGAAACAAGCTAGAGTGATGACACTTGTAACGGAGAGCAGATCACCAGTTGCATGGTGATTAAATCAAATTAATTAATGCAGTCTAAATCTACAAAACCCTGTCTCGCTCTGACTCAAGCTATTCTCACATTCCAAAGCACTCTCATTTACGACACCTCTGCTGTTTTGAGATTGCTCTGCGCAAGACGTGCAGCCCAGACGGCGCCGAAAAATGGTGTAAATCATTGACTATCTCTCTCTACATGATCTCTTACGTCTAAACCAACAGAGACCGTCTGTTTATGGCCGGGAGAGCCTCACGCTGACCAATGAGAGCGATCCCGAAAGCACTCCCCCCTAGGGAGTCCCTCGGACACTGATTTACACATAGACACTAATTAACTCTTCACAACAATAAAACAGTGTTGTAGAGACCAGATGCCCGAAACATGTGGTCTGTGCCTAATACATCAATCCAAAGAGCCAAACGCACGCACACACATAAGCCTCACCCGCAGCGACGGGGACAAGAGTTCAGCGGACGGGTATGAACTTTCAAGACGCACTCACATACACACACACAGAAACACACTCAGGCACCACCACGTGTGATCCAAAATCCTTGTATAAAACATTTTAAATGTATTTTCTTGATGTGTATGATCCCCTGTCCCAAATATTATGCCTATGTAGTTTGTTGGCCTGTAATCACTCTGTGGTGCCCACAATTACAAGAAATGATGTACCTCCTTGATTTTAGATATTAGAACTGTCATTCGCGGTATTGCCGTGTTCCACGAACCCCAGCGATGCTGAATCTTTAACACAAAATATCAGAGAATGCATTGTTTTATTAAATACCAGTGTTATTAAGTTATGGACGAATTCATCGTTTCAAAACCCTGCGGAAAAGGAGGCGTATAGACCTCAAAACGTCAGGAGGTGGGCCCATACGTTGTTAAAGACGATTGGCCCACGTACGTGAGGGAGGCGTGAGTTTAGCCCTTTAAAATTGCGCGCCCCTTTCCTCTCATTGCAGTCCGCCAGAGAGAGAAGACGACACGCCTCCTTCCCTCAAGGAAGCTTCGCTCGCTTTTATTTTCCTTTTTATTTTCCTTTTATTTCCAAGTCTTTTCTTAGAACTACTATAGTATAGTCTTCTGAAACCAACCCACAAAACCAACTTAAGGCTAAAGATAATCTTTGCTGAGTCTTCGCTCGCTTCAAGTCGCCATAGCAACCAGAACGCTGTGACCACGTGATCCAGGTGTCTTTATCCAACACAGACGAACGCACCCAAGGAAGGCCGATCTTTCAAACAGAGTAACGTAGATCTTTTAAATTTGCAATCTGAAGGAAATGCTGTTTAAAGTTGTCTAAATATTACTAAGAAACGTTGGGGTTTTGTGGTGAATGACTAAAACTGTTTCTATCTCTCTCTCTAAATTCTCTTTCACACACACAAACATACACGTTCACACACACACACACACACTCTCACCCACGTGTGCCGAGATAAACACACTACCACGTGCTCACGGAGCGACACACCCACCTTACAAACGCTACCATCTCCACATCTCACAAACACACCTAAAATCATTCGTATCTCAACTATTAGTTTCCTCTCGCTGAGTTTCTCTCTCTCTCTCTCTCTCCCTCTCCCAATCTCTCTCTCAAACCTTTTTATTTTTGTTGTATTTCTGTATTACGATCGTTATATTGCCTGTTTTGTTTATGCATTTTTACTCCTGCGTGATTTAAAATAATTGTGTAATCGCTAGCCTGTTTAAATAAACTTTGTTAAATCATTTGAATTAAGTTTGCCTGCTTTGTTTCAAATTCTGAGTCCCTGATGAGTGCAGATTTTACCTTATAAGCTCTACGATTGGTTATTCTTAAAAGAAACCTAAAATTGTCTAAAACACGGAGATAATTATCTTCTTTGTGGCCACAAGAAAGTGTTATCTATCAGTGTTAAAGACGCCCGATTTCTGTTCATAAAGTATACATTCTGTCCGCTGGACGGCCAGTCTGCATGGTAAATGAACAAACTCAACTTCTTCCTCAAATTCCCCCAAATTGAGTAAATGCTACCCGTCTCTATCAGTGATTATTACAAGTAATTGTGTAATCGCTGATACAAGCCGAGATTTTGACCTATTCCCTAATTTGAATAAATTAATTTATGGAAGCAACAGATGCATATTCACATTGATGAATATTACCGCTAATTTGAGCTAATTAATTCCCCAACACAAAGTCATTGTTGTTACATAAATATTGGTTTTTTGAATGCGGGCACTCTCATACTCAGTTTTGATACAAATTGTGCAATTTGATATTCATGTGTGATTTTTGAAAGTTTAACGTTTTTGTGCGCGTTTGAATCTTGTAACGTTACTAAACAAGTATTGAATTACTGAATAAGTCGACTCGAAAAACTGATCAAAGGGCAAAAAGCCATAACCCACCAGTTAAGTCTGGTCGTGGAGAAAAACTGCAGTTAAGTTTACAGTATTGTTGCGAGTCCAAAATTAGAGGAAAATAAACATCTCTTTTGCTTGACCGTACATGTAATTCTGTTTTAATACCTGTGTTGGAACAAAGGAGTCCATCAGGCATTGTTACCGGTATTTCTGTAAACCCCGAGAGCAAAGTAAGCTACTCCGGTCAGAAAGAATATATTCCATTATATGTCGCTAGCAACGACACTTACGGGTTAAACCACTGGCTTTGCTAACCAGCAAAAAAACCCACGTTATAGTTCTGCACAGAACAGAAACAAAAGATCCGCCGTGATCTCTCAAGAATTTATTTGCAGTGTGATTTTTGTGTTTGCAAAAGGTCTGCGTGACCTTTTTAAAGAATTTGTTTGCAGTGTGATTTTTGTGTTTGTAAAAGGCCTGCACGCGTGAAATTGCGATTGCTGAAGTCAATCTTACAGGCGTGTATTGTTCTCATGTTTTAAATTTACCACCTCGTGTCTTTGTTCCGCGTAAGCGCAACACTGCCACCGCGTGGTCGACGACGGGGTAAACACCCGTCGGCCATTTCCTCCCGCCTTGATTTTTGGTGATAAAAAATAAATAAATAAATTTAAAGACGCTGTTTAAATACATATTTGTATTTACAGCTCGCTAAGTTCGTTTAAAACAACCCTTGTATTTTGGACTGAGACAGTTTATTGTGAATTTAAATTCCCAGAAAGGAAACTGGAAATTATAGGGTGTCTCAATCCAAAAGCACTGATAGTTCACCCGGAAGAGGACAGTGCCCCACGTGGCCACACCCCTCCAGGTCAACTATCCCTCTTCTCCTCAGGGTCACTATACCCTGCTGTGTTTTCCACTTCTAAATCTACATTGATGATTCTTTTTGGGTTTATTCCCATTGTTAAATAATCATTTAATAACAACTTCAATGTTATAGTGATTATTTTATTTTTGTTGTTGAAATCCTTCCATTTCAAAAAAAAAAAAAAAAAGGGAATTTTTTTTTGTTTTTTTGTTATTCCCAATCATCATACCCCTGAGAAAGACAGAGCCCCCTAGTGGAAGCTCCCTGTCCAAGTCAGCTTTCTACAAATTTACTCTGGTGAATTTCATTCCATAGATGCTGATTTCGAATGATTAGTTTGTAATCATTACAAAATAACTTAAGTGTTGTTTGATTGTTATAAATAACCATTCGAATTCTCTGTTAAGGTACCCCAGGATTATTTGGATTTGATTTTAAGCCAATTTTGAATTAAAAGTTTAAGTGTGTCCAACAGTTAAGGCGAACCGACAGAGGAAGAGCGCCCCCTAGAGGCTCTATTAAACCACTACAGTGGTCTACCGCACCGCTTCTCCTGTTTCCACCTACATCGAGAAACCGCTAACCTTCTTCTGTTTCACCTTTAACTGACAAGACCATACACCCCTTTAATTCGGTTTTTCCGCTTCAAGGTTGGTTTAATTTTACTTTGTTTTTATTTATTTTTTTCTCTCCTCTACGAAGTTTTATTTTGTTATTATTGTTTTACCACATAACCCATTTGGTGTAAGCAAGAAATCTTAATTCACTTTAAAGTCCCTTGTTTCACTCCATGTTGTGGCTCTTAAAGGCAAGAATCTCAGCACTTGCAGTGGACTAGGAAAGTCCCGGTTTGACCTCTGTGGGTGAGTCTCCCGACTGACGTTTCCGACACTGACCGTGCGGTGACTCTTGAGTTTCTCTTACCTCTGCCACGGGCGGCGGCACGCAGTGCGTGACCTCAGCAATCCGGTGCTTCGGAGTGTCAGCCATAAAAACCGACGCAAGAGTCAATTGTTGGGACCGCTGCGCAAACACTAGGCAGACCCTGCCATCGTTCTGTGACGCACTCACCTTTGCATTGCGTTTGGTTGGTTGATATCTCCGGAACTACTAGGATTGTGTTAAAAGTCACCCTGTTTGAGGGGTCGTGTCCGTGAGCAGAGTAACGGAGAATCCAAGGTCACGGCGGCCAGGTGTTCGGGGCGCCAGGAAGGTTGACCGCGCTCGGGGAGGGCCGGCCGGGGCGACCTCCGTCCATTTCAGGTAAGACTAAATCATTTAAAAAAAAAACTATAAGCCTCCCACTATAAGCCACATAATCTTAAATATCTCCCCCAAGGCACATCCTTTGTGCTATTAGTGTCCAAATTACAGCTCAGATCAAATCACTGATATTTTTTGGAAGTGGAAAGACTACAACAGGAAGTGGAAAGATTACAGCAGGCCCTGGAGGACCTGCGTCTGGACACGGACAGGACAGTGGAGGCGGAGAAACAGACCACGGCTGCCCTAAATTCCAAGCTGCTACGTGGAGAGGATCTGCTAGCAAGAGCACGCACAGAATTAACGGACAGAGACGCTAGAGTCAAAGTTTGTGAAACATTTTTGCAGAAAGCCCGAGCTGAAATTGACGAGCTCATCCAACAAAGACATGAGCTTAAGGGCGAGCTGGACATGGTCCACTGTGAACTCAAACATGTGTACGACCTACAAGATAAGCGGGAGGGGGAGACACACACCACCCCGTCTCTCCTTACCCGCGAACCTGCACTTCACAGCCAAACTATTAAAGCTAAAGAAGAAGAGGAAAGCCCACGCCCTGACACTATCTCACCTGTTGGACCCGTCCCGGAAAGACGAGCCACCAGTCACCGCACAGCCTCTAAAGAACTGGACAAGCTGGCAAGAAACATCCCTACATTCAACCCAAATCCAGCAGGTGGCAACGACGTGCACTCTTATTTAACTGATATTGAATTTCACTTGCAAACTGTGGACAATGTCACGACTTGGGACAAGTTATATCTCCTTCGGACCACTTCTGGGCGCATCGTGAGAAGTTTCCTGGATCGCCAGCCAGAATCCGTTAAAACGAACTATCCACAATTACGACAAGCCCTGATCCGTGAATTCTCTGATCCAGACTCGGACCAAGGCATCATTGCGGCAATGGACCTCAAACAAGCTCGTCTGGAAACGCCGCAAGCCTACTACGAACGTCTGCGGCTCGCCTACTTCGGACCGAGGAATGAGGCACACATGGAAGAGGACGTGAGTTTCAAAACGCTTTTTCTGCGGAATCTCCACCCAAGTCAAAGTGCGCACCTGGGCGTTCTAGTCTGTCCACGGACCCTGTCAATTCAACAGTTACGTGACCTGGCCCACAAAGCGTACGTAAAACAAAAGACTGTGTCTGAAAAACCTGTAAAATACCCCACAGTGTGTGCCGTCGCTGCGCCCGGTCCAGAACTTGCCCTGGAGGGTGCACAGCCTGCCAACTACGAACCCGGCAACAAACAGTCCCGACCGTTCCAAGCCGGCAGAGGACAGCGAAACCGGGGGGGTGTCCGCCCAAGGCCGCAAAATGATCGTTTCGGCGGACCCTGGGACCGGCATCGCTTCCCCCACAACCAAAAAGGCGGAGGCAGCTGGGAAGCCGACCGCAACCCCAGAAGGGGCCGACCCCGATCTCCCCGAACCACAAGCCCAGATAAACGGCCAAGGGACCCATCTCGACATGACAACGGTAAAGTCAAAATGGAGCCCACACCCGACAGAAACAGTGCAGCCACGCCCGAAGAAGCAGAACTCATAAGAGCACTGAGAAATCTTGTCCAAAAGAAACCTCACAAGGAAGACAAAGATAAACCAGACACCGCATGACTAGCCCACAGGCCTGAAACCAATGCTCCTCACGCTGACAGCCCACCTGAAACTATTGTTAAACCTCAGACTGCTGAACTCGCTGTCACATCACAAAATGACAGCTCCACTCACTCCCTCAAACTGACAGCCCCGCAAAACACTGCTGTCAAACCAAAGACTGTCGAACTCGCTGTCGCATCACCAAATGACAGCTCAACTCACTCCCTCCAGCTGACCACAACACTTCCTGCACAAGACTGCAGCAGCTCTCACAACAAAATGCCAGACAGCGCTGTCCTAGTAATCTGCACCAACAACGAGACACTAGAGACCTACCCCCACTGCTTGTCAATCAACACACAAGAGCCCATGCCACAACTCCTGGGCAACCTCATTGAGAGAGGAGTGGCACGAAAACTGTACTTAACCATCACCTTAGAAAAGGAAATGCAGCTCGAAGCCCTGGTGGACACAGGCTCGGACCTAACGCTAATTTCTGCTCAACTATTTCAAAAACTCAAGTGCGAAGCGCAAAGACAAAACCGAACTCTTAAATTCCACACTTGTGAGCTGAACGTGCAGTCATACAGCCAGAACGACATCCAGCTAAAGAACTTAGCTCCCATTCACCTGGCAATCGGTCCTATGAGCGTAGTCCACCCTGTGTATATTTCCCCTATGAACACTTATCAATTTCTCATAGGCAAGGACCTGCTGGACCGTTTTGAACCCTTGTTGGACTTCAAGCATCTCCAAATCTGGGCTCAGGTGCGCGAACCCCTCCCCCTCCAGCCGCACAAATCCATTGAGCCAGAATGCCAAGCCACAAGGATCGTGGAAATTCCCTCAGCCAGACATGAGGATGAAATCCCCACAGCTGTTCAGGGTTCAAGTTCGCTACTCTGCACGTTCAGAACAACGCCAGACTCCGATAATTACTGCCCCCAGGTAAAAACTCCCCTGCAGCTGCAGGACGTAACCGCAACAGACATTATCCTGGCACTATGGGCAGACAACTCAGCTATAAGCTTGTCACTGTTCAATGCAATTCTTGAAAAGACTCCAGACCTGCCCTACACCTGTAAACGCACCCGTTTCCCTTTGAACCCAGAACCAACCTCATTGACATCTGCCAAAGGGATCTGTGCCTTGAACTTGACATGGAATCACCGGCACTTGACCCATTACTTCCTGATCCTGGAAGACCCAGCTCACGACGTCTACATTGGAGCAGACATCTTGATTCGCCTCAAGGCTCATGTGGACATGTTTAATGAGGTTGTATGGGCTCCATTGATTTCACTGCCACCTGTTCCCATCAGTCATGACAATCTACTGTCAGGTCAGACCATCCCTGAAGTCTGCACCCTCATCAACGAACAAGGAACAGTCATACCTGCTTACACGAAAGGCGTCGCTGTGCGCCTCAACCTGCGACAGGGCCAAACCCTAAACCACACACTGGCTTTCTTCCAACCTTCACCTGAATGTGTAGAACTCGGACTCACCCTCGAAGCCACACCCCTCACTGAAGTGTCATCTCGGGTAGTCTACATTCTGTTCAACAACTGCACCGCAGCTGACATCAACATCCCCAAAGCCTACCGACTGGGATGGCTAGTCAGTAATGACTTTCATGACTTTGAACTGATACTACCCGTAATAGGGCCTATTCCACCTGCACTGATACCTGAGGGACATACTGACAATACATTGTTCACAGCACCCTTCCAATTCATTGCCATCACATCTGTCATGTCGGTAGCCAAACACCGTGTGTGCAGAACAGAGCTGACAGAGGATCAACACCTCACAGTGTACACAGTCTCCCACCAGCCCGTCAGTGAAGCTGACGCACCCGCCGTGCCGGTTGAAACCAACCCGACTGATGACAAACCAACAGAGGAACCATACCAAGGTTTCGAATTGCAAGTGCAACAAATTCTACAGGATGCTGATGCCCTTCAGGATGATGCAGACCGCCAAAGACTAAAACAAGTCCTATACAAGTTCAAAGAATCATTTGCGAAAGACTCTTTAGACTGTGGTCTGACGGACCTCCACACAGTGCGTATCCCCACGCACCCCGAGGCTCCGCCCACCTTTGTCAAGCAATACAAGATTCCCATCGCCTCACACGAACCGGTGCGGGAAATCATCGAATCAATGCTTGAGAAAAATGTCATTCGAGCCTGCAACAGCACATACTCTGCGCCACTATGGCCCGTTCTCAAGCCTAATGGAAAGTGGAGACCGACCATCGACTATCGCAAATTAAATCAACAGGTGCCATTGTCACGATGGCCCATGACTCAGCTGGAACAGGAAATCCCACAAATCAGAGGAGCCACCATCTTCTCTACACTCGATGTGGCCTCTGGATTCTGGACCATTCCAGTACACCCTGACGACCAACACAAGCTGGCATTCACGTTTGGCAACCGACAGTACACCTTCAACAGGTGTCCGTTCGGATATGCAAACTCACCAGCTGAATTCAACATATTTCTGAACAAAGCATGTCCAGACGCCAGGATGAGAGGTAACCTGATTTACGTCGACGATGTGCTTATGAAAAGCACGACGGTGGCAGACCACCTAAAAGAAATTGACTATGTTTTAAACCAGCTATCTGCTGCCGGCGCCAAAATAGCCCTCCACAAGGGGCAGTGGTGTAAAAGCAAGGTCAATTACGTTGGCTTGCTCATTGGACCCCATGGCATTGAACCACAATCAAACCGTATCCATGCCATCCAAAACATCAAGCCCCCCACTAACGTCTCAGAACTTCGAAGCTTTCTAGGAGTTTGCAACTACTCCCGACAGTTCATCGAAAACTATTCAGACATCGCCAGGCCTTTAACAACTATGTTGAAAAAGGACTGCCCTTTCGTCTGGTCAGATGCTCAAGAACACGCCATGGTAGAACTAAAAAGACATTTATGCACAGCTCCATGCCTTGCTTACCCTGATCCACAAAAAGAGTTCCACCTGGAAGCTGGGTTTTCAAACCAATGTCTCAGTGCTGGCCTATACCAACAACATGACCAAGACAAGAAGGTAGTCGCATATGCCAGCAAGACACTTCTCCCTCCAGAATGTAAATTCTCAGACTGCGAAAAAGCTTTGCTCTGTACAGTGTGGGCAATTCAGCGCTTCTCCAACTACATTGGTGCACAAAAAGTCATCATAGAAACATGCCACCAGCCCGTCATGTTCCTCAATAGCCAGCGAATCCGCGACGGCGTTGTCACTAATTCACGCATTGCTACATGGCTAATGGCTCTCCAAGGACGAAACGTCGAGGCAAGATATGCACAAAACCACAAATCCGCTCTAGGTAACGGCTTGGCGGCCTGTCAAAACTGCTCTGACAACTCTCCTGCCGCAACGCTGAACACACCTGAGCCCCAAGAACCACCACTGACCTGCCACAGGTACTTTGACAAGAATGCGTGCGAAGGCATGCCCACAGCCTACGTGGACGGATGCTCCTACAACAGCGAGGGCATCCTAAAAGCAGGTGCAGGGGTACTGTGGGTGAACGACCACCCATGCCCACCACAACACTTCAAGCTAGGCCCCAAGTCATCACAGTATGCAGAAATCGCAGCAATTCTCATAACTCTGCAAATCGCAGCATCAAACAACATCAAAGAACTTCTCATCTGCACAGACTCTAACTATGCCAGACTCAGTTTTGTATGCCATCTCCAGACCTGGAAACAGAATGGTTTCAAAACTGCTAACAACAAGCCTGTAAAACACCAACACCTGTTCCAGGAATGTGATAACATCACAACGACACACGATCTCGCCGTGTACTGGAAAAAGGTAAAAGGACACTCCAAAATCCCAGGCCAAGACAAAGACTTCAATGACCACACTGACGCCCTCGCAAAAGCGGGCGCCCTACACGGTGAACCGTGGAATTGCCCGAAACCCTCACCCACCCCCGATGTAGCAGTGCTAACCCGAAGCAAGAAACCATCACCTGCTACTGCACCTGCTTCGCAGATGCTGTCACTAACCCCACAAATTTCAAACAACGACCTTGCAGAAATGCAAGCCTCAGACACTGCAATAAAGACTATGATTCTCCACCTCAAAAACCCCTCCCCCAACCCAGTCGCACCGTCTGACACCACTGATAACTCAGATCTCAGACACTTACACAACAGCAGACACATGCTGCGTGTGCGGGACGACATTTTATGGTTTGTCACCGATGACACCACTTCGCCAAAGCTTGTCGTGCCCCGATGTCAAAGGGGGGAGATGATAAACCACGCCCACAACGCACCTTACGCGGGGCACCACGGTACCAGAGCCACGTATGAGACACTTAGACAAGTGGCATACTGGCCAGGTATGCAGCAGGATGTGGCAGAGTATGTGAGAGAATGCCTGGTCTGTTGCCAGTTTCACCCAACAAACCTGACTCACAGAGCCCCGTTGCAACGCAGAGGAATCACATTTCCCTGGTCAGATCTCCAAATTGATTGGGTGGGACCGCTGCCCAGATCGAGCAGAGGTAACAAATACTTTCTCACGGTGGTGTGTCAGTTTACCAAGTGGGTAGAGTGTTTGCCAGCACCTAACGACACCGCCCAAACAACGGCATATCTCCTGATGAACCACATCTTCTCCCGATTCGGGTTGCCACTGAAAGTCAATTCAGATCGAGGTACCCATTTCACCGCAGAGATCATGCAAAAGATCTGGAGAATTCTAGGGGTACAAGCCAAACTTCACATCAGTCACCATCCGATCTCATCCGGACAGGTAGAAAGGTCTAACCGAACGGTGGTCGCCATGTTGAGAAAATATGTGTCGGCTAACCAGAAAGACTGGGATGTGAAACTTACCCTGGTGCTGATGGCTATCCGAGCCACACCACAGGAATCCACCAGAGTGGCTCCATTTGAACTCATGACTGGGAGGCAGATGACTCTGCCCTTACACCTGTTGTACCAACCAGGAGACAACAACCTCGTCACCGCCTATACTACGTCCCAATATCTGGACGAGCTCCATAGACACTTGAAAACAACTTTCGCTTTCGCTCAGCAACACCTGAAGACCAGCGCTGAAGGCCAGAAAGCCTTTTACGACAAAAAGGCATCACACCAAGAACTCAGTGTGGGCGACAAAGTCCTGTACTACAGTTTCGCCTTGCCACCCAAGCAACTGTCAAAAAAGTTTCTGCCTCACTGGACTGGACCACATGAAATTGTGAACAAACTCTCTCCTGTAGCATACCAGATCCAGCTTAAACGGGGACCAAGAGAACCCGTTCTCAAATGGGTCCACCGAAATCAAATTAAAAGATATGTGGCCCGTAGTAGGGACAGACAAGAAGAGGCCAATACGAACTAAACTCAACCGCCGTCCCTACAGGAAAGAAGACTGTCCCATCCCCCGGGACAACCCTCGCTGACCTATGACCAACACGACACTGCTACACGTGTCAGCCTGCTCAACCAAAGCATGTGGATTCAAGTCCCACGAGGAGCCATCCTCCACCTAGATGACCTGGCCTTGTACCACCTCCCAAGTGAAGAGTACCAAGCCGAACTAGAAATTCTGTCTTTCTTCAAGAGCCGCAATTTCACTCTAGATCCCGAACTGGAAGATTGGATTGCAAAAAGGGGGTCACAAGTCATCGACATAGCTCCCCTGGACTCAGCCCTTCAAGCATTGTCCCGACTACCCATTCTGAACACTTCACCTGTGGTACAAACATGGACAGCCGCTGATACCGCACTGTGCATTACCAGCATCCTCGGACACGCCCTAGCTTTGGGTTTGGCCTATATCCTGTACAGAAGGATCAACGCAATTCGAACCTCCACAGCCAAGCTCACAGAGGCAGTCTCCGTCGGCTTCAGGAGAAACCTCCGGAAGGATGACTCCCCACTAGAGCAAGCTGAAGACCTCATCGAGCTCACGCTGCAGTCCTAAGCAACACCCGTGTGCAGCCTCCTCCCATCCATGCACCTGCCATCTGACCGTTGTTACCGTGATGACTCGACTAGGCCCATACACGCCCGGTCGACTCATCAAAAGGGGGAATGTAACGGAGAGCAGATCACCAGTTGCATGGTGATTAAATCAAATTAATTAATGCAGTCTAAATCTACAAAACCCTGTCTCGCTCTGACTCAAGCTATTCTCACATTCCAAAGCACTCTCATTTACGACACCTCTGCTGTTTTGAGATTGCTCTGCGCAAGACGTGCAGCCCAAACGGCGCCGAAAAATGGTGTAAATCATTGACTATCTCTCACTCTACATGATCTCTTACGTCTAAACCAACAGAGACCGTCTGTTTATGGCCGGGAGAGCCTCACGCTGACCAATGAGAGCGATCCCGAAAGCACTCCCCCCTAGGGAGTCCCTCGGACACTGATTTACACATAGACACTAATTAACTCTTCACAACAATAAAACAGTGTTGTAGAGACCAGATGCCCGAAACATGTGGTCTGTGCCTAATACATCAATCCAAAGAGCCAAACGCACGCACACACATAAGCCTCACCCGCAGCGACGGGGACAAGAGTTCAGCGGACGGGTATGAACTTTCAAGACACACTCACATACACACACACAGAAACACACTCAGGCACCACCACGTGTGATCCAAAATCCTTGTATAAAACATTTTAAATGTATTTTCTTGATGTGTATGATCCCCTGTCCCAAATATTATGCCTATGTAGTTTGTTGGCCTGTAATCACTCTGTGGTGCCCACAATTACAAGAAATGATGTACCTCCTTGATTTTAGATATTAGAACTGTCATTCGCGGTATTGCCGTGTTCCACGAACCCCAGCGATGCTGAATCTTTAACACAAAATATCAGAGAATGCATTGTTTTATTAAATACCAGTGTTATTAAGTTATGGACGAATTCATCGTTTCAAAACCCCGCGGAAAAGGAGGCGTATAGACCTCAAAACGTCAGGAGGTGGGCCCATACGTTGTTAAAGACGATTGGCCCACGTACGTGAGGGAGGCGTGAGTTTAGCCCTTTAAAATTGCGCGCCCCTTTCCTCTCATTGCAGTCCGCCAGAGAGAGAAGACGACACGCCTCCTTCCCTCAAGGAAGCTTCGCTCGCTTTTATTTTCCTTTTTATTTTCCTTTTATTTCCAAGTCTTTTCTTAGAACTACTATAGTATAGTCTTCTGAAACCAACCCACAAAACCAACTTAAGGCTAAAGATAATCTTTGCTGAGTCTTCGCTCGCTTCAAGTCGCCATAGCAACCAGAACGCTGTGACCACGTGATCCAGGTGTCTTTATCCAACACAGACGAACGCACCCAAGGAAGGCCGATCTTTCAAACAGAGTAACGTAGATCTTTTAAATTTGCAATCTGAAGGAAATGCTGTTTAAAGTTGTCTAAATATTACTAAGAAACGTTGGGGTTTTGTGGTGAATGACTAAAACTGTTTCTATCTCTCTCTCTAAATTCTCTTTCACACACACAAACATACACGTTCACACACACACACACACACTCTCACCCACGTGTGCCGAGATAAACACACTACCACGTGCTCACGGAGCGACACACCCACCTTACAAACGCTACCATCTCCACATCTCACAAACACACCTAAAATCATTCGTATCTCAACTATTAGTTTCCTCTCGCTGAGTTTCTCTCTCTCTCTCTCTCTCTCTCCCTCTCCCAATCTCTCTCTCAAACCTTTTTATTTTTGTTGTATTTCTGTATTACGATCGTTATATTGCCTGTTTTGTTTATGCATTTTTACTCCTGCGTGATTTAAAATAATTGTGTAATCGCTAGCCTGTTTAAATAAACTTTGTTAAATCATTTGAATTAAGTTTGCCTGCTTTGTTTCAAATTCTGAGTCCCTGATGAGTGCAGATTTTACCTTATAAGCTCTACGATTGGTTATTCTTAAAAGAAACCTAAAATTGTCTAAAACACGGAGATAATTATCTTCTTTGTGGCCACAAGAAAGTGTTATCTATCAGTGTTAAAGACGCCCGATTTCTGTTCATAAAGTATACATTCTGTCCGCTGGACGGCCAGTCTGCATGGTAAATGAACAAACTCAACTTCTTCCTCAAATTCCCCCAAATTGAGTAAATGCTACCCGTCTCTATCAGTGATTATTACAAGTAATTGTGTAATCGCTGATACAAGCCGAGATTTTGACCTATTCCCTAATTTGAATAAATTAATTTATGGAAGCAACAGATGCATATTCACATTGATGAATATTACCGCTAATTTGAGCTAATTAATTCCCCAACACAAAGTCATTGTTGTTACACACTCATACTGCACACGCACAGTTAGACCCTCCCCCCACCAAGAAGACAGTAGACATATTCAACATCTGCAACAAGTTATAAATGGCATGTTTAATAAAAGTTTGTTGCATTGCAAATTGTTCAATTCTTCATGTCTGACACTGAAATATGGAGAGATTGAATCTATGTACGCCTATGATCTACACATAAACAAACAAAACTCAATAACTGTTATTTGATAAATATGACTAAATAAATAAATAATAGGCTACAATAATATTATTGTATAAATAAATAATACTATAATATTATAGTAGGCCTAAAACAGTTAATATTTTCAGAATTCTATGCTCATTGAGACCAAAAACGAAAGTTAATTAGTGAAATTTAATATTTTTAACATGTTGCAACCGTCCCTGGGTTGAGTTGCAACCGTCCCTGGGTTGGGGTCAGTTGCAACATCTGGCTTCTTCCATTAAAATAAATACTGTGAACAATATGTCATATGTAATCATCTTTAAATGGTATGGGTAATTAGCAGACAGATGCAAGTTTAATACATGCAAATTTGGATGGTCTAGTCCAAATAGTCTCTGAGTAACTGAGAGAAATGCAAAAAGTGTTGCAACTGTCCCCGGTCTCCCCACTCGAGTAATTAGTGATGCATTGTATAACCACATTGAGAGTCAAAAAAGAGAGTTGCTAATGTCTCAGACACGTTAATATTGTGATTAGTAATTACTTAGTAATTCCATATAATTTGTCAAAATTACCTATCAGTTCTTAATGATGCCAATCTCATTAAGTAATTATTGATTTCCTATCTTAGTTCTAAATTTGATATTACTTACTTATTGGTTAAGCTTGTTTCTATATTAGTTAATTGTAGTAGTGTTAATGTAGTTCTACTCATTAGTCCTGCATACGTACTAAAGGTGCTGTATGGTATTTTTCTACTAAAACGAATCCTTTTTTTATTGCCTGTGTGTGAAGGGGTTGTAATCTCACATTAAAATGATCCACTTTGCGGGTTTTGCTATTACCTCTGAAAGCAAGTATTCTTATTTTTATGTGAAGGTGCCGGGTCGGATTTACCGCGAAATACAGTGACGTCACCTGCATGCTCGCCCCCGAGCCTCTCGCCTCGTCTAGCCTGCTACTGACTTTGCACTCAACAGCGACGACACTGCAACTTATGACATGGACTTATGAATTATGCAATTTATGACATGTCTGATATAACACTAAGAAACGACCTGCTCCCAGCACAACACGTCACAGACTCCAACACAAACCTAGAATGTACATTTCCTGAAGAAAATGTAAAGTGGTGCTTGCAGTGGAAAAATTCGGCACGGTTGATGCTAGGGTTCCATACTTATCATGGAACGAGCATGGAGCATTAGTTCTACGTCAAGCTGATAAAATTAGCCTATTATTGTAACGTTGCAGTGGGAGTTTACCTGAGTTTCCAGCATGTTGTGGGATGCTTTCTCTGGTGTGTTGCGTCTCAGTCTGGCCGGTGTTGTGCCGAATTTCGACCCCCGCCAAATTATTACCCCCCTAGTATTGGTAGGTTTAGGATTAGTTGTGGGGGAGGGGTTAGGATTAGGGGTGGGGTTAGGATTAGGCAATCAGGTACTGACTTCAACGAGGGGGGTAATAATTTGGCAGGGGGTCGAAATTCGGCACAACACCGGTACCCACAGACAGTGCTTGCTCATAAATTCGAGCACGCACGCGCAAGAGCGCGCGCTTGTAAACTTATTGGTTGCAATCTGAAACATCACCGCTAGAGGCCGCTGAAAACTACATACAGCTCCTTTAATGATGGACCATTATTCTGAAGTGTTATCAATAAAACATCAACTTTGTCAGATGTTTCTAAATTGAAAAGAGCTTTATTTTCAGCACATGCATATACAAATACAGTGAATAAAATAAAGTTTATCTGAGACTCAATGAACAGTGCAAGACAACATAAGGTACAACAAAATATGAGACTATTAAAAAAAACTATATATATATGGTTTGCATGACCTGTTTTCACTATATATATATATATATATATATATATATATATATATATATATATATATATATATGAGTTATTTGTGAGCATAATGTACACTATGACAATTTTTTTTAATGTGAATAAACTAACAAGAAAAATGTATATTTACAGAACATTCCTGAATTTAACTTAAAAGTGCAATGTAAGAATTTAAACAGAATAACTTAAAGTAACTGAAATACTTTGTAAATCAGTTTTACAAATCCAACCAAATGCATTAGAGCATAAAAATAATACAACACAAGAACATTTACCACTTTACTGTCTGAGGAGCTTTCCTGATTTATTATCATTAGCTCTCCATATGAGGATTCAGTGGGAGTTCAAAGGGGACTTAAATATGGATGTTGTGTTTGTCAGGCACAAGCTGGTTTCCTCTCTCACCCCACGCTGAGTGCTGTGAGACTGTTAGAAAACTGCATTTATTATTATATAATGTATTTACAGTGGTGGCCAAAAGTGATGTCTGTAGAGGATATTTGTTTTTAATGATCCTACAAGTTTTATTAATTAAACCATCAAAGAGGAAAATATGAGGAATGAACAAAATACTGACAAGGTTAAAGTATTTATCTGACTAAATTATTTGGCAAAAAAGGCAAACTACAGCTACAGGTTATTTCTTATGCATTAAAACAAATGCAGATAGAAACACAAAAATCTCTCTGCAAAAAGCATACATTGACTACAACATAATCAGTTATTAATATTTAGTTGGCTGTCTCTCTCTTGTTTTTGCATGTGTTCATAATTTTGTTATATGACAGCCTGGCCAACAATGATGTCTGTACAATTTGGCAGGTTTCATTGCTTTAGCACAAATAAAACAATTAAATCCAAGCAAATTTTAAGAATATTTAAATAAAGGGCGAAGATGTCCATTTTTCTTGGCTGGACATCATGTTATAATTGTATATTTAATATATATTTAAGATTTTATATTAATATTTGTGTCAAGCTAAATAAAACAAAGAAAAGTCTTAAAATGAAAAGAAATCTGCACTGCTTCATCAATAATTAAACAAATAAATTGTTCAAGTGAACTCCTTCAAATGGTCAGATGTTCGTGCTTCCATTGAATTCTCAAATGATGCTGGAGAACATGATGAACAGGTTTTATAAAAACTTGTGGAGTTCGTGCAGCTCAAGTGCTGCTGTCATTAAAGCAATGAAATCAAATATAGGGGAAGCGAACCTGTTCCCAGCCAACATTTCATGGTGGGGCCAATGTATAGTAGGCATACTGGGGTTAATTCAGATAGGGGTGACATGGGACCCATGGACAAACCCATGAAGGGCCGATATCTCATGACCAAATCTTGCCTACATTGGCCCCACCATGAAATGTTGGCTGGATTTGAATTTTTGCAGTTCTGTTTTGTGCCGCTAATCACACATTTCGCCTTTAACTCAACTTACTGGTTTCTTTGTTGAAATCTTTTAAGGTTAAGCTGGGCCCTGAAGGTCTTACAAAAGACAAAGTAAATAAGTGGATCCAAGGAGGCATTTAGCACTGCCAGCAGGACGGTCAGCTCCTTTATGATGTAGAAGGCCTGAGCTGCTGTACAGTCATGCAGAAGGGGACTGATGAGCGTGTGTGGCAGTCTCACCATATGATAGGGCACAAAGCACACGCAGAAAACCGCCACCAGTACTCGCATGTTGCGTTTTGACTTGCTGAGCTGTGTGTTCCCAGGCTTTTCCGGCATCGTGCGCTGAGCTTGTCGAAGCCTCTGTACGTTCCCCCAATAAAACAGAATCAGGGAGACCAGCACAGACAAAAATACTAAAGAGGAAGAGATCTGCATGGCTAAGTAGATCTGTTTGAGCAAGTTGTTATGAAAACTTTCACAGTTGAAACCACTGTGGGGAGTGGTTTCTGTACCAGCACTGGCAAAAATAGCAATGTAGACACAATTATAGCACAACAGGACAGCCCAGGTCACTATGCAGATGTAGCGGGTCGATCGGACTGTTTGCAACACGTGAGTCTCCAGTGGCCGGACAATCATCATGTACCTGAAACAAAGAATTCAAAGAATACAGAAACAGGGTTTGTGACGTTTGTGGCTCCATGACTTGCTACTGAAGTAAAATATAATCATATGTTGGACTGTTATTAGACTTTCCTTAATGTGTAATATTTGTTTTTAATTACAGTAGCGGCCAAAAGTGATGTCTGGCCTATAGGAAGATTGACATATTCAACCTTTATTAAAATTTTATTCAAATGTGTTTGTAAGACTTTGTAAGTGTCAAATACGGAACATCTGTCTGTCTATAGTATTGAACCCCCGTGCGTCATTTATTTCACCCACGTAATTTATTATTTGGTTTGTGCCTTATGTGTATTTTTGATCACTGATTGCTGTGTCACTGGTTGCTTAATTGTGGGCCTAAATACTCACTAACAGTTATGATTGACAGACCCCACCCTCTCTCTCTGACATTGGGGGCATTGGCAGCGCTGCTTGGACTAATGGATTGTTGATTAAACACAGGTGCGGCAGTTTGCATTATAGGAAGAGATATGCGAGAAACGGAGGGCAGAGTAAAGGTGTGCAGGGGAATGCACGCACACCGCGAGCCGAACCTACGCGCAGGAACACCGATAGCTGCAATGCAGGGTTTCTCAAACCCGGTCCACTGTCCTGCACAGTTTAGTTCCAACCCTGATCAAACACACCTGAGCAAGCTAATCAATGTCTTCAGAATCACTAGAAACTCACAGCTAGGTGTGTTTGATCAGGGTTGGAGCTAAACTGTGCAGGACAGTGGCCCTCCAGGACCGAGTTTGAGAAACCCTGGATTACAGAAAGTCACAGCCAGTGAAGGATAAGTGAAGGAAAGTGCTCAGCTTACTGGTGTTTTGGGTGTGTGGGATCCATATGCCTGTGTGTGATTGCGATCTGAGGGTTTTGTGCATTTCCTCTACAGCGGAGCAGAAGAGGGGCGTAGATGTTCATGCGGTAGATTCAACGTCTGATTTGAGCTAAGTAAAGAAAGGTTGTGCTACCTATCAACTTGTGTGTGTGTGTGTGTGTGTGTGTGTGTGTGTGTGTGAGCTGGGCCAGTATTTTGCGAGAGACTAAGGCTGCTTTTACTCCTCCTCAGTGCTGCCTCTGTTTATATTGGATCACAGAGCTGCGTGAAGGGACGAACTGCCTCATCTGAATCAGCACCCCCTTCCGCGGCCCGCTCGTCTATCAGACTTCCATATAACATTTTTTATGCATTTGGCAGACGCTTTTATTCAAAGTGACTTACATTGTGTTATCCTATACATTTATACATAGGTATGTGCAATCCCTTGGGATCGAACCCACAACCTTGTGTTGTTAATGCAATGCTCTTACCACTGAGCTACAGGAAAGCTGTAAGGCCAATGGTGTTAATGTGGGCAAATCTTGAATGTGGTTTGAGATTTTACTAAAGACTGCCGAACTTTTCTTTCAATGCATTTTATAGTCGGGATTTTTATGCTTGGTTGATCTTTACTTGGTTGAAATTGATGAATTGTGCTGTAGTGTTAAGTGGCCAGTGAGTTGCCTTTCTTTACTTTTTTATCCTGTTGCCTGTTTTATCATTGTGAGTAAATTGTTATTAAATAAATTGTATAAATTCTAGAAGTGGTTGCTGTCCTTTTCCTGTCAGTGGAGAAACTAAATGCTGGTATAATTAAGAACCTCACATTCCGGTGTGACATAAGCATTGCTTAGTTGTGCTTGGAGTCAATTGTTTTCTTTTTTGTTTTATTTGTGATAAAGCAATGAAACATGCCAAATAGTGCCGACATAATTTTGGGTCAGGCCGTCATGAAAAGAAATTATGAAAACATGCAAAAAAACAGAGAGAAACATCCATACCTGTTTGCAGCAATGTAGCCCATGAAGAGAATACTGGAGTACATGTTCAGGTAGGAAGCTGGAGCACCAAAGATACAGTAGATACGCTGTATTTCCACTGAAGTGCTTGCGTATTTGGCAATGCGTAATATCAAACACAGGCAGACAAAAAAGTCTGCTATAACCAGATTCTTGAGATATACTGTGATGCTGGACTGGCTTATAGATTTACAAAAATACACATATATTGCAATGCTGTTGAGTGCCAGGCTTGCCAGAAAAACCAGAGAGTATACAGATATAAAGAATGTACGAGCTGGCATTTGAGACAAGCCACAAGGTCCTTGAGTTGAATTGGTTGCGTTCTGGTCCATGATCGAGCTGGATGGTGACCCAGACATAAGACGTTATCTGCTGGAAGAGTGGTTGAATTTTATTATACAAAATGAAGACATTTTCCAAAATACCACTAACACTTTACAATAAGGTTTCATTTGTTAACAATATTTTACAGTAATCTATGTAACAGTATTCTATTTTAGTTAACATGAACGAGCAATAAAGAATAATGTTAATTTCAACATAAAAATCCAAAGATGCATTTGTTTACATCTGTTAAAGCACTGTGAACTTAAATATAAACAATGAACAATACAAATTTTACTAACATTAACAAAGACTAATAAATGCTTTAAAAAATAGGTAACACTTTTTTCAATTGTGCACTTATGACTCTCTAGAGCCCCTTTCACACAGAGATTCCGGAAAATACACGGATAAAGTGACCCGGGATTTGACCCGGGTTCGTTTGATTTTGGTTCATTCACACTGCCAGTGATTTTCCGGAATCAGAGAGTGCGTTCACACACAACCCGTAAAAATGCCGTAAAGACACGTGACATCGATGTGACTTGTAATCTCAGCAGCGTCTTAAGTTTGCTTATGAGTTGCGAAACCACGCTTGTGCATTTTTTTCTCTGATTCGATCATAAAATTGCGCTTTACGTACCGTTTCACAGCTGACGAACGATCCCGCGCTTCAGCGTCATCACTACGACACGGCATTATTACGGCTTTTGTTCACACAGCGCGCGTTCCGGGACTGAACACGGCAATGTTACTAGGTCCCGACCCGGCATCGATCCCGGCATAAATCCCGGGTCGAGTTTGCGTTCACACAGAAGGCGCTCTGGCAATTTGCCGGCAATTTGCCGGGTTCAAAGCGCTGTGTGAAAGGGGCTTATGTAACTTTGCAAGTACTTGTCAACTAACTCTCATTAGAGTATTAGTAGATTGTCTGCTTAATATCTGCCAACACTTTATTGTGATGGTCCACCAACAGATATTCTACTGACTATAAGTAACTTGGCAACAGCATGTCAACTATTTGTAACACCAACCCTACCAGTCTATGAATGCTCTAATGAGACTGAGGTGACATGTACTTTCAAAATTATTTATAGTTAGTAGAATGTCTAAAGTGGACTATCTAAATAAAGTGTTACTGCTAATACAACCCAATTTCCAGAAAAGTTGGGACATTTTGTAAAATGCAATAAAATCAAGAATCTGTGATTTGTTCATTCCCTTGAATCTTTATTTAACTGACATATGTACAAAGAAAATATTTCCAATGTTTTCACTGACCAACTTAATTTTATTGTGTAAATATAAACAAGTTTTGATTTTGATGGCTGCTACATACTCCAAAAAAGTTGGGACAGAGGCATGTTTACCACTCTGTCACATCACCTTTCCTTTTAATTACACTTTTTAATCATTTGGGAATTGAGGATACTAATTGTTGTAGTTTTGCAAGTGGAATCTTTGCCCAATCTCGCCTGACATAAGACATCAACTCAACAGTGGTCATCATTGCCTGATTCTTCTTTGGTGCAGAGTGTCTAGAAACTACTCAGTTTTAGCATGTGCAGAATGAGGCCTAGCATTGTCTTTCTTCCCAGGAAAGATTTCATCTTGATAGAAGTTTATGTCTCTGTATAATCCAAATATACGCCTCCACATCAATAGTACCTTGACACAAATGCAAGTCACCCATGCCGTTTGCACTGATGCACCTCCATACCATGACAGATTTTTGCTTTTGCACCTGTCACTGAAGAAAGTCTGGTTGGTCCCTTTCCTCTTTGGGACTGAGAACTCGATGTCCATTTTTTGAGGACAAGTATTCAAAGTATACTTGGCTTGAAGTTGTGTTAACCCTTTTGATCGAGTAACCTATTAAATACACTTTTTTTTTTTTACATAGTTTTTCATATACAGTCTTATGAAACTTGCATTGTTTGAAAATATTGATTAGAATATTGATATAAAACAGATATGTTTCTAATTCTGCGTATCTTAATTTTTGTGTAGGCTAGTCCACTGGTGTACATAGGAATTTACTTTAATTCTACTTTACTCTTTTCCAGCTATCCATGTTTTCACTGTTATACGGTAGGGCTATGACACATCTTCTAGTACAGAATATCGGATCAAAACACAGGAGAAGAAGAAGCTGAAACAAGTGATAGAAGATTGCTCACTCAAATGTAAAATAACGTGATCATCAAACAGCGTGTAAATCAAAACTGCTTAATGTTACCAAATGAAATGAAGAGTAACCCATGAAGAGAAAACGACAGTGAAGTTTTGGGGGTGTCGGACTCGATCTACTCCATCTGTGTTTTGATCATCGTTCGGAATCTGATCAAGTTTTGGCTTTGACAAAAATGTGATTTCCTCAACTTTTTTGTTTAAAATGTTGCATTTCTTTATGAAACTTACCGACATTCAAGTGTTGATTAAAAAGGATGCATGAAGCTAATAAAATGTTTTTAAAATTAAAGTACAGATAAAGGTATTTTTCAAGTATGAAAAATAATATCTACATTTGAACATAGTAGTATACTGCAAGTGCAAAAAATAATATATAAATAGTAAACTAAGAATAATGTTATGTTCACTTAAAGAAAACGTACAAGTATACTTGCAGTATAAACTACTAAACTAGTAGTTTACTTCTAAACTACTAAACTAGTAGTTTACTGAGAGTACACTTCAGTGTGTACTTTCATAACCTAAAAAAAATCTACTTGTATTAAAATAGTAAACTACTAGTATACTCAGGGGCGCTGCTAAGGATTTTGGGCCCCATGAAAAGAATCTTGACAGGGCCCCCAACACAGCTCAGACTTTTTTCATATTAATTTACATAAAATCATGGTTTATGGTATTTTGACTATCATTCTCATATATTTAAGTCAATCAGACAATTGAACTCCATCCCATGTCCACACCCGTAATTTGTCCTCTGTAATACTGCACTACTTCAGTGTATAATGTATATACTGTGCATAGCTGTACATGTGTCATATAGTGTATTCACATATATTTATATTTGTATGTATGTGAGGCAAAGCCGTGCACCCGCTGCACCCTGCTCTATCGAAACGTGCTAACTTGTCGAAAAATGCTACCGTAGAGACCTGGGGCCTCATGTACAAAGCGTGCGTACGCGTACGCACAGAAAAGTGCTGTAGGCTACGATCATTGTCAAGGGCGGTCCACTAACAATTTAGGCCTACTTACAAACCCACCTTTTCTTGTGAAATATTGGGTAACATACTGTCTACCCTTTGCCTCTTTCCAGGGTTTCTTTGATCACCCCAAATTTAAGATTTTTTTTTTATCTGATCTGACGTGTACGCAGACTGGTGCATAGATATATACACACTAGATGTCGCCCTGTCTACGGCAGTTCATTGGAACGAATGTCTTTAAGGCGACATCTAGTGTATATATCTATGCACCAGTCTGCGTACACGTCAGATCAGATCACTCGGACATGACTGTGTATAAGAGGTAAAAACGATATAAATACTGTTCGTTTTCTCACACAAACCGCTCGTTTCGTGTCTTAGGCCATCAATGTGTACTTACGATGGGGAATTGTTTAATTTGGACGACGGGGAATTGTTTTAATTTGGACTCTGTGCATGCTCTTTGAGACAGTGACCATAGACCTGCATTATATGACTGACAGACAAGAACGGTTTGACCTAAAAATATAAAAATTGAAACTACTGCGGAAAAAAGGACACCTACATCTTGGATGCCCTTGAGGTAAGCTAAAACATACCAAAAATGTATTTCAAAGTGAATTATCCCTTTAAAACCTACGTCGCACCCATTATGCAGTCGTAAAACACCAGATCAAATCCCAATAATGACTATTACTAACAAATGTTTTAATTAAAAATACATTTATTATAAAAAAACTCATTCAACAACACACTGCAAAGTGATGTTTTTGGTAAATATCAAACTTTCATAACAATAAACAGATAAACTAACTTTTAAATCGTCTTAGTAAAGTTTATCAGCATTCAAATTGCTTCAACCATTGCTTCAGAGGGGTAGACAGATAGGTAAGAGAGATATAGATAGTAGGGGTGTAACGATTCACAAAATTCACGGTTCGGTTCAATACGATACACTTGTGTCACGGTTTGGTACGTTTTCGATACAGCAAAAAGAAATAAATGCATGAGTTTTTATTTTATTTTATTTTATTTATTTATTAAAACTAACACACTTTGACCAATGATGGAGCTATAATAGACTCTTCTTAGGAGCATAAACAAAACAGCTCCTTGAAAAAAAAAAAAGAAATGTAACCTAATATTGTAGTAGTTATAAACAAAGGTCTATTTTTAGTTCAGATTAACATTTGAGGGCAGCAATTGTATTCATAATGTCAAAATAAAACCAACGTAATGTTACTTGAAAGCATTATAGCCTACTATTCCTGCCAAACTTCCATGGTTGCAGTTAGTGTTACTACAGTAAATCCATGGTGAATGTTGCTGATCTGTGGACACTAGATAGTTAATTCATGGCACAATGTTTCTTCCTGGCTTCCAGGCGCTGTTTGATCCGTTAAAAACTGAGAAATGTGAATGTTTCTCACTAGATCTCACAGCGATGTTATTACTTCTGTGGCGAATTCAAATGATTTATTTACTGGATCTCTTATTACCGCTGTGTAACAGTGTCGCTTGATCAAGATCGCTCGCGCTGCACTGGTCCAAACTGATAAGCGGTCCTTCAACCACACAATAACGAGTAGCCCAGTTTAGTTCCGCTTACATTACGTTTGCACATTTGATGTTGGACAATGTCCGCCTACATTTGAAATAATGAAATTTTGGTCGGCAGGAAAAATGGTCCAACGAACCGTTCGGTTTGAAAATGCGTACACCTAACCGAACGACACTTCCCCATGGTGTCTCTCCTCTCCACTGATTGATTAGAATGTTGATCCATTGCCGCCGGCGCGAAAATCCAAACTAGTGTTTGTGCATACTAGAAATTAGACGTTCTCTGACGTTACACTAAACCCTGTTGAATTTTCACGTTGTTGTTGTTGTTTTTTCCCCCATTTCACCTTGCGTTTGCAGCCAGGTTGACTTTGAATAAATAGGCTAGTATAATGAAATTTAAGACCTTCATTAAAAAAATTAAGACTTGGACAACGGAATTTAAGACTTTTTAAGGCCTTAATTTAGGAACATGACATTTAAGACCTTAAGACTTTTAAGACCCCGCGGCTACCCTGCTTTCACTTCTCTTATTTTTTCCTCTTTCCGTTTTTGACTTCCAGATTTTTGAGGCATTTTCACTTCCTCTTCCGTCAAGTTGATATTCTGCCGGCACTATAAGTGAAGTCAAGCTGTTTGTGTTGCCTGGATACAATTTGGGCGGACTGAACCATTTTATGATAATCGAGAGGGGGAGAGGGGCCCACGGACGTTTGTGTTTCCTAAACAAATAAAAAAATTTGACACCAGGAAACAGCAAATAGAATAATTTAAAGTTAATAATTTTTACTATCAAATATTATTTTTTTAGCACCACAATTGTATTGGGGGCTTCTCTGGGCCCCCTCTTAGTCATGGGCCCCGAGAATCGTCATCGTTTACCCCTCCCCCCTTTACAGCGCCCCAGAGTATAATTATAAGTTCACTTGTAGTACAGATGCATTACAAATGAGAAACGTAATATAGTACACTTAAACATATACTTTTATATTCTAAAGTGGGCCAATTTAGTCCCAAGCAGTATTGAAATAGTACACTTACAAGTTTACTACAAGTACACATTGATATTAGTATACTTACTACATAAAGTATACTTAAAAATATACTTGAACATTACTTAAGTATACTTCATTAAATTAACTTGAAGTAGGCTATACTTCTTTTTCGTAAGGGGTTGCCCAACAAGACTGAGATTTATCTGGATTCACTGGATCTTTTCACAATATAATGCATGGTAGATGGTGAAAGACATACTTTGCAATCTTGCATTTAGAAATGTGATTTTTTTTTGTTTTTTGTTTTTTTTGTTCGACAATTCTCATGATATTTGGTGGTGAGCCATAACCCATCTTCGCTTAAAAAGCAGTGGCGGTTCTAGACCACAGTAACTGGGGGGGCCAGGCAGGGGCCACTTGTGCTTTTAGGGGGCACACCTTTAACATTCATCTTAACCTATTTTCAGTATTATTTCAAATCATTTTTCACCATGTCATGCATGACTGCAATCTCTAGAAAAAGCTAATAAATTATATTAGCTAAGCTAATAAAACAATTTCAATTCAAATGAATGTTTCATTATGTTTAATTGTAGTGTGATATAATGATCAATAATAACACATTTTTAGCATCTAAGCACATCTAGGCACTTTTTTACACCTGGGGTGGGCGATATGGCAATAATGTCATATCACAATTTTTTTTTTCAGGAAAATCACGATTTTATCACGATTCTTATTTCATGTTGGTTTTACTATTTTGCATGTGATTGAGCATTACAGCCAAACTAATGTCCCTATTTTAAAAGCAAAGCCTTATAGCCTAGGTAACAAAATATAAAATAAAAAAGAATGGCAGACATTTAGGCCAAAGTGGCGAAAATAAAAATCTTTGTCACTATTTTCTTTGTTATAAAAATTAAGAACAGAGATACATATTACACATACACAACTTAATATACAAATGAAATAAACAGTGCTTTATTTTATCAGCTATAGGTGTATTTAACAGTAGAATTGAAGAAAGTAATTAAATGAACACATATGAAAATAAAACACAACAGACTTAAAGTTCTCAGTCAAGAGCAGTGAATGATTTCCTCTGTGTGTTTTGTTGTTTTATTAACATTAAAGGGATAGTTCTCCCCCCAAAAAGTCATAATTTACTCTCTTAAGTTGTTTTAAACCTGAATAAGTTTCTTTCTTCTGTTGAAAATAAACGTTATTTGAAAGAATGTGAGTAACCAAACAGTTTATGTACCCCTGTGACTTCCATAGTGTATTTTTTCCTACTATGTATGGAAGTCAATGGGGACCAGCAACTGTTTGGTTTTGGGTGAACTATCTCTTTACGGACAAGCGGCAGCATGTTTATTATTAGGGCTACTGTCTCTTTAAGAACTGCACGCGACGCGTCTAATATACACGCATATGCAGAGCCGGATTAACGCAAAGGCAAACTAGGCACGTGCCTAGGGCCCGATTGGCGGGATGGGGCCCAGACAGAAAAAAAATAAATAAAAAAATAAAAAAATATTACAAATGTCCCATCTACAATTTATTTCAATATTTATTAATTAACTAAAAATAGTGACGATGTTTATCTTAACCATAGACTGTTACATTACTGCAGTTAAACCAATGAATGTGTCCGTTACAAAGCGGGTGCCGGCTTCTGAAAGTATGTGTAACTAACGCATCCATCAGGTGCTGCGAGGCAAAAGCCTAATAAGCACACAAAGAAGCACAGCTCATAATGCAGGTGTGTGAGTTGTCGTCATCTATTTTGGAGTGATTGCAATGTATTCTAAATATAAACTTGTACTGTAGATCAGCGTCATTTCTGGAAAAATCATTCACCGCTTTATT
This sequence comes from Leuciscus leuciscus, assembly GCF_965113295.1. NCBI lineage: Eukaryota > Metazoa > Chordata > Actinopteri > Cypriniformes > Leuciscidae > Leuciscus > Leuciscus leuciscus. Next base: position 33,765,193 of record NC_138733.1, read on the forward strand.
ACGAGTTTAAAAGAGCGCGAGCGTCATTAACGTGCCCAGACGCGACGCTTTGAATTTGCGCGTACAATGAATAACATCGCGTCGGGAGCTGACTAGTAAAAAAGCTACAAAATTAAAAGACAAGACGTCTGTATTCTAAGTTAAAAAGCCAACACACTACAACATTTTTAAATGTTTCAAATAAAGGATCTCATATGGGTCTATCTTCTAAATTCTGCTGATGATTTTATACCCTGACATTACGCCAATAATATCAGTTTATATATTTTTTTCTGCTCAGTAGCGATCGTGTCTTTCTCTTCCACTTGATTTGTGTATAGCATATTTAAGGTAGCAATGCAATATAAAAGCCCTTATGCTCATCTACTGAAGTGGGATTCTGGAACTGTGAATAAATTGAATAAAACAGCAAAATAACAACAACAACAATAACATCTTCATTAAACAAAAAAGAGATTACCTTAGATAAAGTTTGATTAATATGTACATACAGTACCGGTAAAAGTCTGGACCCATTACTATTTTTAATGTTTTTGAAAGAAGTTTATTATTATGCTCTACAAGCCTGCATTTATTTGATCAAAAATACAGAAAAAAACAGGAATATTCAGCAAGGATGTGTTAAATATATAAAAAGTGATAGTGAAGACTTTTTTAAAACAACTTTTTAATAATCAAAAATCCTGAAAAAAAGTATCACAGGTTATAAAATAAATATTAAAGGAGAAGTTCACTTTTAAAATGAAAATTCTGTCATCATATACTCACCCTCATGTTGTTTCAAACCTGTATAAATTTCTTTCTTCTGCTGAACACAAAGGAAGATATTTAGAAGAATGTCAGTAACCAGACAGTTTTTAGGTCCCATTGACTTCCATAGTATATATTTTTTTCCTACTATGGAAGTCAATGGGACCCAAAAACTGTCTGGTTACTGACATTCTTCTAAATATCTTCCTTTGTGTTCAGCAGAAGAAAGAAATTCATACAGGTTTGAAACAACATGAGGGTGAGTATATGATGACAGAATTTATATTTTAAAAGTGAACTATTCCTTTAAGCACCATTTCTAACATTTGATAATAAATCAGAATGTTATAAAGTTTTCTGAAGGATCACGTGACACTAAATTCAGCTTTGCATCAAAGAAATATAAAGTATAGTAAAATAGAAAACCATTATTTTAAATTTTAATAATATTTCACTATATTATTTTTCTGTATTTTTGATCAAAATCCAGGCTTGATGAGCATAAGAGACTTCTTTCAAAAACATTAAAAATAGTAATGTGTCCAAACTTATGTACTGTGTAAGTAAAAATATACTGCTTTTAAAATGAAATGTTGTATAAATAAAAAGGTTAGGAATCATATTTGTTTCAAGTGTTTTTTTTATTGGGGGTGGGGGGCCTCCAACATGAATTTTGCCCAGGGCCTCCTAATGTCTAGAACCGGCCCTGCGCATATGACAAGCAGATTTTAATTAATTTTCTCTGTTTGCTTTCACTTTAGACATAACCAACTTTGTTTATGTAAACATTGTCTGTATTGGACAGTATTAGCGCAATATAAGACTCAAAAGATAACTTAGTCCAGTAACAGGCTTTTAGTGCATGTGCGCGTCGAGTGTACGCGCTCAGTAAAGCGCATATTTGAACAGCGCATCAGCAGCGAATGACATGTTTAACCGGCAAGGCTTTAAAGCACATGCAAATAATGAACTTTTGTGAACTGCAGTGTCCCGTTCCTCTGCGTTAACATTTGATGTGAATATACGTCGTGCTGCAGTGTAGCCTATAGATGAAGGCGCCGCAACTGATAAAATGCGCAGTTGTTTGGTGTGATTTTACGATTCCAAATTTAGGGGGGCCAGAGGGGGGGCCAAGCTTGGTGACACGGGGGCACTGGCCCCCCCGGCCCCCCCGGCCCCCCCTCTAGAACCGCCACTGTTAAAAAGACTGACGCCCGTTTCACACATACTCCCTGTGCAGTGCGTACGTGTTATGGTGCGTGTGCGGTGCAGGAGCAGCGCGCGCTATAGTGCTTTCACATATGCTGTTTGCAGTGCGAAACTGATCCGCGGTTGTACCACAAACACATACTCACTATTTGTATTTCAAATCCACAAGTTATCAGCAACTTTTATTTAAAAAAAGTTTTGGCAGCATTGTGATTCTCTTTGTAGGCCTACATACACTCTTTAATAGACGTATTCACGTTTAAACACAATATAAACAGCGTATTATTCAGTGCATTACTTCTATATAATTATATATTAAGTTGCTCAAGCAAGTGGTAAAATATTTAACCATGCACTTATATACTCACATAATAACCTCTCCCATCTAAGTATGACCTGAACCATTTTATGACTATCCCAGAAAGCCCCACCCAGTTTTCCAGCCTGTCAATGTTGTGATCGACAGTGCATGCAGCACTGAGGTCCGGTAGTACCAGCACTGATAATATTACTAATTCACCTACTCATTGTGGACTGTTTAAAAAGAGTTGGATAATCTAACATGGATAATCTTTTCACTTTTGTTCCAACTTTTTTGTAGTGTGTTGTAGCCATCAATATAAAAAACATTTTATATTTACAAAATACAAATAGGTTGTTCAGTGAAAACATTGGAAAACCTTTCTTTGTTCTTTTGTCAGTTAAAAAAAAAGTTAAAGAGAATTAACAAATGACAGATTGTGAATTTTATTGCATTTTACAAAACGTCCCAACTTGTCTGGACATGGGGTTGTGTACATCCATATTGTAAAGTGTTACCAAAATAACTTAGTGCTATCATCACACGGTAAAAAAAATAAATAAAAAAATATATATTTTAGTACACTAAACTTAAAGGGGTGATATATAACGCAATTTCCTCTTTATCTATATCGCTCTACTTTGATAGGTTCAAATATAAATTCATTTGAGTTCAGCTTCCTGTCCTCAACCCTTAACCACAATAAAGATTAAAGCATATATGCAGCACACAGACGAATATTTCACATCACAGTGACACATCAAAATCATTAAGGCACACTTTTATTCATTACATTTTGTATTTATTTAGATTCTTCTATGGTCACTTCAGTAGATGCTCACTAGATTTGTTACATGCGGTGTCAAAACCTGAGACCAAAAAAGTGTCTCATTCTTTCTCTAATAACGCTTTGTTGAGAACAATTTGCTTTTTTGCATGAACATGCAATATATTTTTACAGATTTTATTAATGTTATAACAAAAATGCTGGGTTGTTACAACCCATGTTTGGGTCAAATATGGACAAACCCAACCATTGGTTTAAATTATTAAATTAATTTTTTTGTAACCCAATGATTGGGTTTGTAAAGTGTTACAAATAGAAATAAACATGTTTGAAAGCTGCAAGAAAACATTATTCTAAACTTCACCTATATAGAAGTTGACTTTTAAAAATATCAGTCATATTGACTAAACTCAATTTGAGCTGAATTAATTTGATATTTAACACTAATTAATTTTCTTTGTTTGACTACTTCTGTATTTTCACACAATCTAAAACAAGGCATGACTCACCGTGGCTCTCTATCTTGAAGCTTTACTGAAGAACACTGTCTGTCACTTCCTTAAAGAGCAGGAACTTCATGTATGTGTCTCAGATGTTTTAGATGACACTGTCAAGTGTTTTTTTTTTTATTTCTTTTTTTTTATTTATTTTTTTAGTAATATTACATTTGTGACCCTGGATCACAAAACCAGTCACATGTTGCACGGGTATATTTGTGGCAGTAGCCAACAATATATTGTATGGGTCAAAATTATCGCTTTTTCTTTTATGCCAAAAATCATTAGGATATTAAGTAAAGATCATGTTCCATGAAGATATTTTGTAAATTTCCTACCGTAAATATATAAAACATTTATTTTTGTGAGTGAATGCAGCACAATCGCCAACATAAATGAACAACTTTAAAGGCGATTTTCTCGATGTTTCAATTTTTTTGCAGCATCAGATTCCAGATTTACAAATAGTTGTATCTCTGCCAAATATTGTCCTATCCTAACAAACCATACACCAATGAAAAGCTTATTTATGATGTATAACTCTCAATTTCCACAAATGTACCCATGTGACTGGTTTTGTGGTCCAGGGTCACATTTGGTAAATTACAAAAATGTAAGTTTGTTGAAGAAGTTATTTGAAGTTGGTTTGTGACAATAATTTATTCACAACTCTTTTTTGCTGTTTGCTCAGAAATTGCTATGAATTATAAAAGGCATTCTCAGTTCAGTTCTGACTGACAAACAGAAAATTCTACTCATTAGTCCTGCATACGTATTAATGACGGACCATTATTCTGAAGTGTTATCAATAAAACATCAACTTTGTCAGATGTTTCTAAATTCAAAAGAGCTTTATTTTCAGCACATGCATATACAAATACAGTTAATAAAATAAAGTTTCCCTGAGACTCAATGAACAGTGCAAGACAACATAAGGTACAACTAAATACGAGACTATAATTTATATATATATATATATATATATATATATATATATATATATATATATATATATATATATATATTGCAAACCAGATATGGTGCTTTGTGAGCATAATTTACACTATGAACCATGACATTTTTATTTTTATGTGAATAAACTAACAAGAAAATGTAACATTTACAGAACATTCCTGAATTTAACTTAAAAGTGCAATGTCAGAATTTCAATTTAAACAGAATAACTTAAATAACTTAAAGTAACTGAAATACTTTGCAAATCAGTTTCACAAATCCAACCAAATACATTAGAGCATAAAAATAATAACACAAGAACATTTACCACTTTACTGTCTGAGGAGCTTTCCTGATTTATTATCATTAGCTCTCCATATGAGGATTCAGTGGGAGTTCAAAGGGGACTTAAATATGGATGTTGTGTTTGTCAGGCACAAGCTGGTTTCCTCTCTCACCCCACGCTGAGTGCTGTGAGACTGTTAGAAAACTGCATTTATTAACTACAACATAATCAGTTATTAATATTTAGTTGGCTGTCTCTCTCTTGTTTTTGCATGTGTTCATAATTTTGTTATATGACAGTCTGGCCAACAATGATGTCTGTACAATTTGGCAGGTTTCATTGTTTTAGCACAAATAAAACAATTAAATCCAAGCAAATTTGTCACCTTGTTATACTTGTTGTGTTCCCGGTCAAAAATTACCGGCCTACCAAAAATTGCTTATAAATATCTCATATATTATCACCCAAATTTGGATTCAATCTTTTTGTCAACTTGTTTTCTTTCAATTAGGATTGGTTTTATATTTCTATTTGCTTATGATTAATTGTAGGCCTCATTTATTTGAGAGTAGGCATCTCATTTTTTGAGTAAAAAAAGCATTATTTATGAATAATTTTCACAATATTAAATCAAATATGAAGAAAAATTGCTCTGTTTATCACACCAGTGTGCTTTAATGTTTAATTAGGGTGTTTGTTTTGAAATGCTTTTATTTTGTACAAAATGGCACATAGTCACACTTGTGGTGTTCCCGGTCAAAAATGACCGGCCTACAAGCAATAGCTTATAAATCACTTGTTATGCTATATTATCACCCAATATTGGATTCAATCTTTTTGTCAACTTGTTCTCTTTCAATTAGGACTGGTTTTATATTTCTATTTGCATCCGATTAATCGTAGGCCTCATTTATCTGAGAGTAGGTATCTATTTTTTTTGTAAAAAAAGCATAATTTATGAATAATTTTGGAAATATTAAATAAAATATGGGGGGGGGGGATGCGCTGTTGATCACACTAGTCTACTTTAATGTTTCACAAGGAAGTTTGTTTTGAAAAAAAAATATTTTGTACAAAATGGCACAAAGTTATACTTCTGGTGTTCCCTGTCAAAAATGGCCGGCCATTGAAAGTGAATGGGAGAGACTGAAAATAAGAGACAAATTTAGTATTCAGGAGCATGTTCATTATGTTCATTATGTTCATGTACACATATGTTCATGTGTGCTTTCAGAAATCGAGCCCTTGGACCTGTGCATGTGTGGATACATGCATACACACGCTACCCAAATACACACACACACACACACGTTAAAACACACAAACTATTTTGAGTATTACACACATTCTTTTTCACAGAGAGAAACTTGATCCTGTCCTGAACAGCATCTCATATCCATTCATCTATCAACAATTTCTTTTCTCATTTTCAGTCTCTCCCATTCACTTTCAATGGCCGGCCATTTTTGACCGAAATGAGATGCTTACTCTCAGATAAATGAGGCCTACGATTAATCAGATGCAAATAGAAATATAAAACCAGTCCTAATTGAAAAAGATCAAGTTGACCAAAAGGATTGAATCCAATATTGGGTGATAATATAACATAACAAGTGATTTGTAAGCTATTTTTTGTAGGCCGGTCATTTTTGACCGGGAAAACCACAAGTGTGATTATGTGCCATGTTTTTACAAAATAAAAGTTTTTCAAAACAACCTTCCTCGTGAAAAATTAAAGTAGACTAGTGTGATCAACAGTGCCAATTTTGTTTTCCATATTTTATTTAATATTTCCAAAATGATTCAAAAATATTCTAAATTAATACTTTTTTTACTCAAAAAATGAGATGCCTACTCTCAGATAAATGAGGCCTATGATTAATCAGATGCAAATAGAAATATAAAACCAGACCTAATTGAAAGAGAATAAGTTGACAAAAAAAATGAATCCAATATTGGGTGATAATATAGCATAACAAGTGATTTATAAGCTATTTTTTTACAGGCCGGTCATTTTTGAACGGGAACAGAAAAAGTGTTATAGGGTTTTGAACACAACCTGAGGGTTAATTCAGATAGGGGCGACATGGGACCCATGGACAAACCCATGAAGGGCCGATATCTCATGACCAAATCTTGCCTACATTGGCCCCACCATGAAATGTTGGCTGGATTTTAATTTTTGCAGTTTTGTGCCGCTAATCACACATTTCGCCTTTAACTCAACTTACTGGTTTCTTTGTTGAAATCTTTCAATGTTAAGCTGGGCCCTGAAGGTCTTACAAAAGACAAAGTAAATAAGTGGATCCAAGGAGGCATTTAGCACTGCCAGCAGGACGGTCAGCTCCTTTATGATGTAGAAGGCCTGAGCTGCTGTACAGTCATGCAGAAGGGGACTGATGAGCGTGTGTGGCAGTCTCACCATATGATAGGGCACAAAGCACACGCAGAAAACCGCCACCAGTACTCGCATGTTGCGTTTTGACTTGCTGAGCTGTGTGTTCCCAGGCTTTTCCGGCATCGTGCGCTGAGCTTGTCGAAGCCTCTGTACGTTCCCCCAATAAAACAGAATTAGGGAGACCAGCACAGACAAAAATACTAAAGAGGAAGAGATCTGCATGGCTAAGTAGATCTGTTTGAGCAAGTTGTTATGAAAACTTTCACAGTTGAAACCACTGTGGGGAGTGGTTTCTGTACCAGCACTGGCAAAAATAGCAATGTAGACACAATTATAGCACAACAGGACAGCCCAGGTCACTATGCAGATGTAGCGGGTCGATCGGACGGTTTGCAGCATGTGAGTCTCCAGTGGCCGGACAATCCTCATGTACCTGAAACAAAGGAGCAAAGCATTCAAAGAATACAGAGAAGGCTTTCAAAATACAGAAACAGGGTTTGTGACGTTTGTGGCTCCATGACTTGCTACTGAAGCAAAATATAATCATATGTTGAACTGTTAATTAGACTAGCCTTTTCTTTACTGTGTAATATTTTTTAGTGATGTCTGGCCTAGGAATATAGACATTCATATGTATTATCCCTTTATTTAATTTTTTTTTTTTTTTTATAAAATAAATTATGCATATTTTTTATTTGCATGGTAAAAAAAAAAAATCTATTTTTGCTAAATAATTTTTACAGATAAATAATCTTAATCAAGTTTAGAGTTTTATTTTTCCTTCACATTTAAATATTTAAAAGATATAACATATTTTCCTTATATTTTGATAATTTAATTGAACAGGGTGATAAAAAATGTCCGTCCGGACATACTTTTGGTCACTATATTATATTTTAAATTCAAATATATATTCCCCCCCCAAAAAAATTTCATTTGTTTTTCATCATCATTATACAAATAAATGGAATTATTTACATACAGTTACATTATCATTACACAATTTCAATGTGTAGTTACAATACATGGATGTATAATTACAATGGATGGATGGGTGGATGGGTGGGTGGATGGGTGGATGGGTGGGTGGATGGGTTGATGGGTGGATGGGTGGGTGGGTGGATGGGTGGGTGGATGCATGGATGGATGGGTGGATGGATGGATGGATGGATGGGTGATTGACTATATTTCATGGTGCCCTGAAGGTCAGAAACCAATTTAAACGGATGGACGGACGAATGAACATCCATACCTGTTTGCAGCAATGTAGCCCATGAAGAGAATACTGGAGTACATGTTCAGGTAGGAAGCTGGAGCACCAAAGATACAGTAGATGCGCTGTATTTCCACTGAAGTGCTTGCAAATTTGATAATGCGTAATATCAAACACAGGCAGACAAACAAGTCTGCTATAACCAGATTCTTGAGATATACTGTGATGCTGGACTGGCTTGCAGATTTACAAAAATACACATATATTGCAATGCTGTTGAGTGCCAGGCTTGCCAGAAAAACCAGAGAGTATACAGATATAAAGAATGTACGAGCTGGCATTTCAGACAAGCCACAATGTCCTTGAGTTGAATTGGTTGCGTTCTGGTCCATGATCGAGCTGGATGGTGACCCAGACATGAGACGTTATCTGCTGGTAGAGAGGTTTATTTATTTATTATTATTATACAAAATGGGGACATTTTCCAAAATACCCACAAGCACTTTACAATAAGGTTTCATTTGTTAACATTATTTTACATTAATTTTATATTTTAGTTCATATGAACTAGAAATAAAGAATACTTCTACAGCATTTATTAATCTTAATGTTAATTTCAACTTTTAATATAATATTTGTAAAAATCCAAAGATGTATTTGTTTACATCTGTTAATGCACTGTAAACTTAAACATAAACAATGACCAATAAGATTTTATCATTAACAAAGACTAATAAATGCTTTAAGAATAGGTAACACTTTATTTCGATAGTGCACTTTAGACTCTCTAATATCTATAAGTTACTTTGCAACTACTTGTCAACTAACTCTCATTAGAGTATTAGTAGAGTGTCTGCTTAATATCTGCTAACACTTTATTGTGATGCTCCCCAACAGATATTCTACTGACTATAAGTAACTTTGCTACTACAAGTCATCTTATTCTAAACCTGAACCTTAGTTTACTTGACATGTAGTTGCAAAGTTACTTAGTCAGAATATCTGTTGGGGAGCATCAAAATAAAAAGTTAGCAGATATTAATTCAGACACTCTACTAATACTCTAATGAGAGTTAGTTGACATGTAGTTGCAAAGTTACTTAGTCAGAATATCTGTTGGGGAGCATCAAAATAAAAAGTTAGCAGATATTAAGCAGACACTCTACTAATACTCTAATGAGAGTTAGTTGACATGTAGTTGCAAACTTACTTATCAGTAGAATGTCTAAAGTGGATAATAGAAATAAAGTGTGACATGTGTGGTCCTTATGTCTTTCATTTGTTGGTGAACTACTTCTTAAAGTACACTTAAAGAGAAACAACTGTTTATAACTCATTTTCTTCTTTATCTATTTTGCTCATACTTTCATAGTTTTGAAAATAAATACATTTGAGTTCAGCTTCCTGTCTTCAACCCTTAACCACAATTAAGGTCAAAGCTCAGCACACAGACAAACTATTTCACACCCCAGTGACGCATCCAAATCATTTTTGCATTACTTTTATTCATTACTTTTTGTATTTATTTAGATTTGTCTATGTTCACGTCACTAGATGCTCACATTTGTTACATGCCAAAACCTGAGACCAAAAAAAGTGTCTCATTCCTTCTATAATAATGCTTTGTTGAGAACAAAGACGTGTATGCATATTATAATATATATATATATATATACACACACAGTATATTCATGTTTCACTTCTACTCTTTGGCCAAATACAATGATAACACTTAACAATAAGGTCTCATAGACGACCATGAGCAATATATTTTTACAGCATGTATTAGCATTTATTAATGTTATAGCATTACACTCTAAAAAATGCTGGGTTGTTCAACTCATGTTTGGGTCAAATATGGACAAACCCAACCATTGGTTTAAATGATTAATTTCGAAATTTCTATTAAAATTAACAAATTATATATAAGTGTTGTTCCCTGTTGTTCATGTTAACTAAATGTAGAACAAATGGAACCTAACTTTAGTGTGTTACAAACATAAATAAACATGTTTGACACTGTAGCTACAAGAAAACTTTATTCTAAACCTATACAGAAGTTGACTTTTGAAAATCTCCGTCATATTGATTAAACTCAATTTGAGCTGAATTAATTTGATTTTTAACACTCATTTCTTTTCTTTTTTCGACTAATTCTGTATTTTCACACAATCTAAAACAAGGCATGACTCACCGTGGCTCTCTATCTTGAAGCTTTACTGAAGAACACTGTCTGTCACTTCCTTAAAGAGCAGGAACTTCATTTGAGTGTCTCAGATGTTTTAGATGACGAGGTCTAGTGTGTTTTTTGTGTGTGTTTTTTTCAGTAATATGACATTTGAATTGCAAAATTGTAACAGAAGTTATTTGAAGTTGGTTTGAATTATAAAAGGCATTCTCAGTTCAGTTCTGACTGACAAACAGCACTGTCTTAATCATCTAGTGTGGCTCACACGAAAACACTTTATTACTCCTCACCATATTGTTTTGGTCTAAATAAAGGCAAATGACCTCTCAGCTCATGTTTGCAGTCCACCTCCGCATTGACTCTTTGCATGTTTTCTCAGGACAGCGATGACCCCCGGCTCTGCTGCTTTCTGACCCTCTTCACCCCCTGGAATAAAGACAGCATTTGTCTTTCTCAACTTTCCTCTTTACTGGGAAAATTAGCTTTCCCCCCCTGTATTTCTCTGTGGATGTCGGGAAATCTCTGGCTTTGGTGTTCCACACAGAACAAACAAGACATAAATAGTATACAAACAGAAATGATGAGATTACAAGCAGCATTTAGCATGACACATGTAGGTCAAATGACTGAAATTGTATTCAGACACTTCATAAGCAACGAAGACAGCACATGAAGAAAATGCAATATTGTTTGTTCGATGATAATTACTAATTCAAAAATAAAGATTGATTGAACTAAAACAAACAGTCGTTGCTTAATGACATGGCTGTATAATTTTTGTTGTTTAGCCATTTTACTTCCACATTTCTTGTAATGTGAGATGCACCACGTATGTACTTTTATTATAGAAAAACGGTAACACTTTACAATAAGGTTAACTAACATGAACAATGAGCAATACATTTGTTATGTATTGTATTGTATTGTATTAACAAATACAACTTTTGATTTTAAAAATGTATTGGTAAAAGTTGAAATTAATATTAACTAAGATTAATAAATGCTAAAGAAGTATTGTTCATAGTTCATGTTAACTAATGTAGTTAACGAATGTTAACTAATGAACCTTATTGAAGTGTTACCAGAAAAACATTTGAGTGCAGATCCACGATGTGTGAGATGAGAATAAACCAAGTAAGAGTAAAATAAACATTGCTTTATGTTATTATAGTGCTTTATAATCAAATATAGATATAATATAATATTGTGCGAAATATGTCATGCCCACTGGAGCCACGCTGAATACCTCTGAAGTAAACTAACCTTGGGACATGTCATGTTCAGAGAAAAAGTTGCTATGGCTACTATTGCATACCCTGAAAGTTAAAGTTGAGGTTATTCGCTTACTCTGAGTAAACTTACAGGTAAGTTGCATAACATGTTTTCTTGAATACCCCCCCGTAACAAACAGGAGATAATCAACACCAAACAAAGACCATGAGAAACACTGGGGATTAAATACACAAGGTAACATGGGGCAAACAAGGGACAGGTGTGAGTGATTAGTAACTATGGAAACTAATCAAGGTAACTACAGAAACTAACAAGGTAGGCAATGAAACAAAGGAAACAGGAACTAAATGTGTTTTCACGCCATGCTGAAATTACTGTAATTATGAGATTTCTTGTAAAAAATGCTCATGTCATCGTAGAGCTCGTACTTACAGCTCCTACTTGTACCACCTGACTGCTGCAGATTCATTTAGGCGTTGACAGTGGTGCCATAGAAACACACAATTCCCTGTTCTAGGGCGTGAACTGCTCCGAATACAACATCATGTGTTGAAATTTCGATATTTTAATTATGACATGACGTGAACGCAGCATAAACACAGAAGAAGACCAAATACAGGAACAAAGAGAACAAAACACAGTCCAAAACCAAGAACCAGAAAACCATGGGAACAAGAAATGATGAGGCATGAGTGACATCATGTATATTGCAAAACTGTGATGACGCCTTCCCGTCATCAGATCAGACCTCTAACAAACTAATGTTTAGCAAAGAAAAGAAGAAAAACATTTTTTTCAATTAAAATTGAGAAAATAGTTACAATAATAGAAAAACTGAAACCAGCAGATACAGTGAACTCATCAGAAACATGTAAGCAGAACAGTGATGTTGGTGGAGACGGCTTATATTCATTAATACATCAAATGTGTATTATAAATGCTTTTAACATTACTTTATATTTCAGTTTAACACTGCAATTTGAAAATGCTTTCATTTTGAGAATGTCACAGGACTGTGTGTTTGTTTTTGTGAAAACTGAAAGTGAAAATATGTGAATTGGAAATTGTTTCACTTTGTTGAGTGTTTTGATTTACAGTTACACGAGTCAAACGATCCTTCCTAACGTGACAGAAGCTGAATCTTGTGATTTGTTGACTTCCTCTGGTCTAAAGCTCATGTGTTTTTGTCCGTCCTCTGTCCTTGGTGCTGAACCACATCAGGTGTGTCAACTGGAGTGACAACGCTTCAGAAGGGACGTCAGTATAGAAGACCAAAACAAAACTTGGGTTAGCTTTTCCCCCAAGAGGAACAGCTCTTTGACCGCTGATGATGTAATGATGTTTGTCCAGTTCCTAGAAACTGCACTGATATCTGTTCCTGATTTCCTTAGAAATATGATGGTTGATTTTTTTGTACGTGGTGTTATGTAACGCATCAGTAATGGGCAAAGAGCGACAAGAGCAAAAGTGCTTTTAAATGTAATGCCTTATAGAGTAATGCACATTGAACTATGATACAAATAATAACAAAAACATTCTCAAAAGTGATCACATGGGATAATGCACCACAGAAACTCAATATTTACTACTAACCTCACCCAAAAAGATCAATCATTTATATTATATTAAAGGGATAGTTCACCCAAAAAGGAAATTCTGTCATAATTTACTCACTCTCAAATTGTTCCAAACCTGTATAAATGTAAAGGAAGATATTTTGAAGAATAAGCAGTGTAAATGATGACAGAATTTTCATTTTTAGGTAAATTATCCCTTTAACAGATGTTACAGAATAATTTATACTATATTATTTAGATTTAGATGTATCATTTATATCATATTTTAATTATTCTAATATGTTGATATCAATATTGAAAAGTTTCGCTGCTTAATATTTTTGTGGAAACTGTGATATACTTCTATTGAAAAGTCTTTTTTTTTTTAAGAAAATAGAAAGATATATTAAATTGATCAAAAGTAACAGAAAAGACATTTATATAATGTTTCAAAAATATTTATATTTCAAATAAATGCTGCTTTCTATTTATCAAAGAATCCTGAAATAGAAGCATCACAGTTTCCACAAAAAATAATAAGCAGAAAAAAAAAAAAAAAAAAAAAATATATATATATATATATATATATATATATATATATATATATATATATATATATATATATATATATATATATATATATATATATATATATATATATATTAGAATGATTTCTGAAGGATCATGTGACACTGAAGACTGGAGTAATGATGCTGAAAATCCAGCTTTGTATCACAGGAAAAAATACATTTTATATTATGATAGAAGACGGTTATTTTAAATTGCAATATTATTTCACAATATTGCTATTTTTTATGAAATGAATGCAGCTTTGCTGAGCATAAGAGCCTTCTTATAGACATTATTTAAAGTTAATCATAATCTGTAATTTTGTATAATTGATATTCATTTTATGTTGATTATTGTTTACACACTTATATTTTACATTTTAATAATTTATAATTATATACATTTGTAATATATTTATACAGCAGCATCTGAAATAGTTTATTAAATTATCAATGATGTTTTGTCTAGACAGTATGTTTAAATCATAAGGAACAAGCATGGTCAGAAGTGGTTTGAACACATGATCAGACATATCAAAATATGTTATACATGTGAGTCAGTCCATCTCACGCCAGTTCCCAATCCAGAAACCCTCTGAACCCCACTAGTTTCTAGTTCTCTTTCTATTGCAGGCCTACCCGGCAAGATAACGTGTACAAATCTAATCTCACACATGTTGTGGCAAAACAATAACTAACAAAACAGCATCAGGCATAAGAAACATTCAAAGTCAATTTGTATTAAAGAGAAGAGGTTTTATTCTCTTTAAGAGGTTTGTTCACAAAAATACCGCGACAGCTACCTCGCGATAGGAACAAGACCTCTCACACAGAAAACAGACAGTCTTCTATACCTATTCCTTCTTCAAAGTCTTCCTCCTCTGTAATTTCCACTCAGTTAGGGTTAGGTTAGGGTTACATTTCCACGCAACACAAAAAAAGGAAATAACTTTAAAAGAGTTGCTTCATCATTTCTTATTTCGTTTTTCGTTGCATCAACTTTCTTCATCATTTCTTATTTAGTTTTTCATTGCATCAACTTTCTTCATCATTTCTTATTTAGTTTGTCGTGGAAGATAGACAGTCATGTGGGTTTGGAACGACATGCGTGTGAATGAATGACATTTTTATTTTTAAGTGATGTATTTCTTGAAGCGTCTCATGGCAACTGTAGCGTGACTCTGGTCAGATTGCTGGAGCTGTGCTGCATGTGAGAGGCTGCAGGTTTTACGGTTCCTGTGCTCGTCTCTTTCAGAAACATAATGCAATCTGAGTCATTCATTGTGTTGGAGGGGACGGAGTGTCATCTGTAAATGTTTGTGTGCTCTAGCAGAGCAGGTTTGAAAGAGTGAGAGGAAAAGTGCAGCGCTGTGACAGAGGAGACGCCAGCAGAGAGAGACAATAAGAAGGAAAAGAAGAAGTAGAGAAAACAAATAAGACAGACTAAATTTATGAATTACATCCTGAGTATCCATAGCAGGGGTTTCCTCAACTCAGTGCTATTTTAAGCTGGCACTTTCCGGAAAAGTGCAATGCAAATTCTATTCAAAGTGTATAGGCCTGATAACGGTTGAAATGTTCAATACTTTTTTTTCCAGTCATGACTTTTTTTTTTACACTCTGTGAAATCAACAAACATAACAAGAAATTAGATTGCATTTCACAGTGTGTTGCAATGACTGTGGTGTGACTTCATATGAAAGTGAAACTGTTTTTCAGTAAACTCACTTTACACCATCCCCAGAAAATAAGAACAATGTATGACTGTAACACTGACATTAGAATCACATTAATAAAATAAAGCTCAGCACTTTAAGTATCTCGTATAACTCTATACAACTGTGAACTTTGTTGCATATTGAAATATTTAAAGTCCCTCTGTAGTCCATAATTGTATCCCTTAAAACTCATCTTGGATCACCAAAATTACATATTTAAACGTTCTTTCCTTGAAAAAAAAATCCTTCATGCCTTGAAATAGCTTGAATGTAACTCTACACCCTTGCCTCATTTAGTATACACAGAATCTATGAACATGCAAATTAGCCCCGCCTCCACTCACTCGCACCAGCTCAGAGATCCACTCGTTGACGATCACACGTTGATCTGATTGGTTCCAAGGTAGTTTGTGACGTCAGAAACACCAGCGATTTCAAACCTCTTTTTTGAGACTGTCTTTGTTTTAAACTGAAACTGCAGTTTTAAGGAGAAAATACTCAGCAATGTTGACTTATGAATTTGCACATGGTTTGTCTTAAACTTTGATCAGTTTCCGGGTCACAGGCTGGAGGACGGAGGAACGAGGAAGCATCAATTTGAGTATTGAGAAGCACCCCGATGTACGCTCATTGGCAAGAGAATACCCATAATGCACTGCAAGAGTCACGCGTCAAAAGAATTTGTCAGAAGATGGCGCCCGCAGCTGAATCATTCATCCATCTACAGGTGAAACTTGAAAAATTCGAATATCGTGCAAAAGTTATATTTTTGATGATTATGGCTTACAGCTTATGAAAACCCAAAATTCAAAATCTCAGAAAATTTTAATTTTACATGAAATCAATTAAAAAAAAAAATTTAAATACAGAAATGTCGGCCCTCTGAAAAGTATAATCATGCATATGTATATATTAAATATATTACATATATTAGTTTCACCTTTTAATTTGAATTACTGAAATACACAAACTGTTGCACGATATTCAAATTTTTCGAGTTTCACCTGTATTTTCCAAACCGCTGGTTCAATGTGGCTACATCATAATATCATACAGGTATAAATTCCTTTATTAATGATTATTAATGTGTTTAATTAAGGTTTATACATAGTTTCCATGACAAGAGTTCAAGATAAATACTACTGGAGCTGACAGTTTGCTTAGTTTCGAATGTGTAAGGCCCGCTATATTGGTCCAATTGCCGGTTCGCCAATACATGGGGAAGGTGTCACGTGTTCTGTCCTCACTCATGCAAAGTATTGGTTGGTTAAATTTGTAATACATTAATCATATGTATTTACTCTTTAATTCATCTGACTCCATAAATGAAAGGTTTTAATAATATCTGTGCCTCACTAAAAGTGAGCGAATGTTTGACTATTCCTTTTAACCATTAAATAAACAATGTCAAAATCAGTTGGAATAATCACATTGTAGCAATTTAATATTTCAGATATCAGAGATCACAATCAATTCAAATATCTAGAACATGGTTTTACATTGGTTACACCAAAGAATCTTACCCAGCTTGTACCTGAGATAGAGAGAGAGAAAGGGCAAGAGAGAGAGAGAGAGAGAGAGAGAGAGAGAGAGAGAGAGAGAGAGAGAGAGAGAGAGAGAGAGACCACCTATTCAATTCCACGTCCAGCCAAGAAGAAGAGCCCCAGAGCCAGAGCACACCTTCCTTTATCCTCCTTTGAGGTGATATGGGGGATGGGGTGAGACCACCCTCAAATGGCTTCTATCCCACAGAAGGGGGGTTGCCTTATCTGGCCTTATCTCTAAACCAGTTTTCTCTAAACTTCTCTAAACCTTATTTCCTTTTATTTTATCTATCTGGATATGAGATATCTGTACCACTCACTTTGAGACATTTCAAATGACACCAAAAACATAACAGTCAATGATAAACATTCACATTAAACCATGTTCTTGTATGAGTTGTTCTTGGTAGTTTGTGAAAGTAAGTCAGGCCGTGTGGGGGAGGTCGAATATTAGCCATCATGGCCCTTTTGCCTCATGCAGGCCTCAACCAGTATTTTCAGTCTTACAAATGATTAACAGCAAGCACAAACTATGCAAAAGCGGCAGCCCTTCCGGCGAACTCAGTGTCTAAATTCACTCACTCATTTCACAATCTGTGGCCTATATAGCAAAAATGTACATTACATACTATTTTAGGGGCTGCACACTAAAGCGTCAATGGGCCGAGCTTGAAGGTCCAGCCACACACTAACTCTACACATAACCCCATCTCTAAACCTAATAAAGTCAAACTCCATCCAGAGGGGGAGCTGGACATCATTTGGTTCTGCAGTGAGAACCACTTCACTGTTTTGGGAGATCCACACACATATTATTATGGATGTAAAGATGGACATCATGAACTATGTGGCCCTCTTGTGGCCACTAAAGCAGCTTTACATATGCTGAGGTCATGACTCTGACGTGTCCAGTCCAACATTGTTGTGTCAGATGTCTGTGAATGGGATTTTTTCGGTTTTATGACAACACACAGTTTCACAGTATGAATTATGAACAGAATCTACCACATTATAAATCAAAAGCATTTTCTCTGAAATGTGTTTTTTTCTTCAAAATTGTGCTGCTTGCATTTTTATTAAAATACATTTAATAAATAAATGAATTATTTTACACACAGAATCGCTCATACAATTAGATCAATTCGATTTTAATATTGTAGAAATCAAACAATAAATAGAACATCTATTAACACTCAGCATTTCAGTATTAACTATATAAACCCAGTATTTTATCACATACATATACAGTAAATTACTCACATGCCTACAGTGTATACAGAATAAAGTGCGTTCTGAAAATATATCACATTATATTAGTCACATATATGTATTTTAAATAGCTTATTTATATTTGTCCAGCATTATGCTGAACCAGCTGAGCAACAGACACATGAATGGTGTATAAGATTCAGGGATGTGAAAACTGACTTTCCTAACCCACTTCTCATTTCTATTTTTCCTCTGTTTAAAATAAGTTGAGTAGTCATAGCTGACAGTTTAACCCTGAAACAAATGTCATGCTCACATGCAAATGAAAATAATAGAACCTCTAGTCATTTCAAGCAGGAACAACCTAAAAAGAGAGAGAAAAAAAAATGGTTCATGTTTTTTTAAATGTTGCAATGCAAATTTGCTATAAATTGCTATAAAAATGCAATTACCTTATTTTTAGAAAATTGAAATATACTTTAAAATAATTTCTATTGAAACTTCTATTGAAAAACATTTGTAATGATGACGTATAGTATATTAAAAATAAATTAACTTTAAAAGTAATATCAAAAACAGTTTAAATTCTAATCAAGTACTGATAGTCAACACATTATAATACGTGTTCTTTAAAGCACTAAAGATTATTAAAACAATGATTTAAAATGTAAAACTTTTAATTCTACATTGTTACAAAGTGCACATAAAAGTGCCCTTTAGAGTGTCATGAATGTGAACTCTCTTTAATACACTTAAGTGGCCTTTTATTTCATTAATATTATATATGCATTTTTAAATATGCATTGAATATCTGAAGTACCTTCCATGGTATTTTTACGGTAACATACTGTAGAAATGGAAAGCTGTGAATTAACAGTACATTGCTGGCAACCACAGCTGCCGGTAGATTACCGTTATTTTACAGTGACATTTTTTATAGTGTACAAGGGAAGGCTCTTTGTAAACATTTGTACCTCATTCTTGCAGAAGCCCGGTCCAAACATGAACTCCAGTGCGGCGGTGAGGAGATGCAGAACGCAGAAGATGAGCTCAAGGCCACTCGCTACCATGAGAACAGAGAAAAGAACACTATTCCAGATCACGACATCCCGAGGTTCCACACAGGCCGATGCCCACCGCTCCCGATCATACAGGTAATGCTTCTCTCTGCATTAACAGACACAGAGAATCACGGTCATCATTTATTTACATAAAATATCATTATGCACTGAATTTTCACAACGTAACAATGTTAACTGTTGCGACCCAGGCTAATTGAAAAACATGCATGGCGACATTTCTGCAAAATTAGATTACGTTGCATCTTGCACGTTTTGCGATCACTTTCAAAGTGTCCTGGAACAACATTCCTGTCCGAAAATGTAGTCGTAACCCTACCCCTAAACCTAACTCTACCCAAAACGTATCCCTAAAATCAGAGTGGAGTGATAGGTGAATAACACTGATGTAGAAGCACATAACCCTGGTTGTAAGCCAAAACTTGACATAAACTGTAAACTTGTCGCTCAAATCTGATTGGTCGATTGGAATGTTGTTCCAGGATCAACAAAGATGTTGATCCAGGAACATGTTGAAATCATGTTCACCCTCGTCTTTTACGGGACTTGCACTCAAAGCGCTCCATCACAGTATTATATCAGGTGAGTTACGGAGCGAGTGTACTGTGTCGGAAAAGCCATACATATGGAGATGATTATGTGATGCAAATGTCAAAATGAATAAGTTTACAAATGATGTACTAAGTGTCATATTTAAGGTCATATTGTGCAAAGAACCACGCAAAAAGTCTCAATTATATTCGATATAATCATAATTTTTGTGTGAAAAGAAATAAAAGGCGTTGCTGTTTTACTGCCTATAGTTTTCATTTCGTTACAGCAAGAAACTGCAGTGATTTGTATTTATTAGTACACATTTTCACTTTTCAGTAGCCTACACTAGCACATAGATAGCATCAAAGCTAACACAGGAACTAAAAGCTACAGTTTTGATATCAGGTGGGAAAATCAACTTAACACCGTTTTTCTGTTATGTAACACTTAAACATTTAATTGATCCCTCAAAAGTCTGTCGGCCACATCAGGTTTGTTTCACATCTGATTTGTTTCTCAGTGAAATAACTACACCAATGTTTACGATTTTGGCTACTGAGTAAATAATAGCAAGTTACCGCTTTTTGTAAACACGGTGAAAGAATATAACAATCTCGGGCCTTACTCACCCACTTTTGACTTGTATTAATGGCCGTTCCCACTTTAGGCCTTCAGTGCCATTGTGTAAACAGAGGGGTCCCAGCGTCAGCCCTATCCCACTGACCACGAAACACAACCCCGCTGCCACAATAGCCAAACACGTGTACCCCAACTTACGCAAAACCTGGACACACGATAA
This sequence comes from Leuciscus leuciscus, assembly GCF_965113295.1. Classification (NCBI taxonomy): domain Eukaryota; kingdom Metazoa; phylum Chordata; class Actinopteri; order Cypriniformes; family Leuciscidae; genus Leuciscus; species Leuciscus leuciscus. The sequence goes on from NC_138733.1 coordinate 33,786,017, forward strand.
GAAAACTCAGGATAGTTCCTAAAAAAATTCTCAAAGAAATTCTCCCAAAAATTTGTTCAGTGATTTTACATCATTAGGACAAGATATTTGCTCAAAGCATCATTATGATGATCATGGTTAAAAAAAAAGAAAGAAAAAAAAATAACTAACGCATAATTCAGTTGTCTTACCTCAGCAGTAAAATAACAGCATCCTGTCTTTTCGTAGTGTGTTGTGAAGCCTCGAGCAGCCACAAGCACCTGACAAAACACACAACACTCATCAGAGCAATCTTGTTTGACGTAAAATACAATTGCGTCATGTGACAGTGAAACCCCACTGATGATTCTGCATGATGATCTGAAACATTCAACACAAAAAAGACTAAATGTCTTTCAAATGAGGATGTTGAAACCAGAACAATAACAAAATCTGAGGAACAACCGAAGTGGATCAAAACCTTTCAGCAAAATTATACATGAATTTTGACCAATACCCGTTCTTGTCAACTTGTTTGATCCACTTCAAATGTTGACTACTGTATATTGTTGTGTATATTAAGTGCATATATTAACTTAATAAGTGCATTATTGATTAATGCATTGAATAATAATAATTATTATAAAGTATTATAATATACACATTGATTATTATTATAAAACAAAAATGGGTAACACTTTATTTTAGTGTCCTTACATGTACTTACCATAGTAATTACAGTAAATTATGCATAATTACATGCGACTAACCCTCAACCAAACCCTAACCCTATAAGTACATAGTTGCTTAATATTACTCAGTCCTTAAATATATAATTACACTGTAACAATGACACCTTAAAATAAAGTGTAACCCAAACATTTCTTTATCATGTTATTAAACAGTATCAGATCTCCTATACAGCCAATAAAGGACGGCTAGTGTAATGCAAACCCACCAGAAGGCCAGATGCCCATATCCCAGAGCACCACATGGCCTCTCTGGTCACATGACTCTCTGTCAGGTACTGAGACTTCATGTCTGGAAACAGCAGAAGCACATTCGCCACCATGCAGACGATGGCTATAGGAATCAGAGCCGTTCCCACACACCTGGAGCAGTGACCGACACACATCTCAGCACAGGGATCCTGCATGAACAACGTCAGACGTTACTCTTCACGCAGCGTCGTCATACATGTTGTCTTTACGAACTATATGCATTAGATAACGAAACATTTTTTGCACTGATTATCAACTGGTGATTTTTAGTGGAGGTAGAAAGTTTAGCAGAGGTGAGGTTCATCACATGATCTAGCAGGGTATTTATGTTGTGGAATAATGCTTTGCAATAATGAAAAAGGCCTACCTGTTGAAAGACTGTAGAATATAGTTTCAGGATGAGAGTGGTCAGAGAATGCTCAGAAGAGTCTTCAGCCGTGATTGAGCACTCAAGTGTTAGGATGAGGAACTTCAACTGCTTAAATACAGATGAGTGTTTCCTACCCACGTTTCTGTGACACACACTGTGACACGGCCAGATGAGGATGTTGAAACCATGACTAAAACTGCTGTTTGTGTTTACAAATACAATAAGCTCTCATTTGTTAACATTAGTTAATGCATTAATTACTGTAACATGAACTAACTATAAGCAATATGTTTTTTCAGCATTTGTTAAGCTTCGTTAATTTATTAAAACGGTTCATATGTGCATGTTACAGTTCACAGAGCATTAACTAATGTTAAAATAATACAAATTTTATTTATATATTTGTAAATGTAGAAATTAACATTAACTGAGATTAATAAATGCTGTAGAAGTAGTTCATTGCTAGTTTATGGTAACTAATACTAGCAAATGAAACCTTATCCAATGACAGGCAAAAACTGATTTGTTTATAGAAAAAAAAATCAGATATGACAGTAAACACTGCAGAAGTGAAATATAGCAGACAAAACAACAAATCATTGGTTGCATAAACTGCTTATAGTCTTAAAAGTGAGTCATCTATTTTATTTTATTTATTTTTTTAAGACTGGTTCTAACTTCAGTGTTAATATCATTATAAATTATGAATACAAAACATGTCTTAATGGCTATCAGATACAATCTTTCAGATACAAAAGCTGAAAGAGAGAGATTCAAATAGAGGAAGAAACGTTACAGTAGATATTAATAATAAGTACTGTAATATTATTGTGTAATGTTAGCCAACCACAAAAACAACTTCACTTTAAATAAAAATCTGGAATTACAGTGAAAGACTTGGAAGATAATGTGGCTAATTTATACATGCTATGATACTTTTTCAATAGTAAGATGTAAACAATATGTGTATTAACAGGTTTTTTTTTCATCTGTAATAGCACATAGTATAATATTAATTAAACAAAAGGCAACTTAATGTAGGTGCACTTCAACCGAGTACAGTTAAAGTGTACTGTACTTTTTTTCCACAAGCGATGGCTTCTGAAGCAAAATTAGTTTATACTGTACTAATTTGGTGATGCTTTTGTGTCCTTTTTGAAGTTTGGAAGCTGCAGTCTCCATTCATTTTAACCGCATAGAGTGAGTATAGTCGTCTAAAATTTCACCTTTAGTTTTCCACCGAAGAAAGAAAGTTGGTTTAGAATGACACGAGGGTGAGTAAAAAGTGTCAAAAAGTGTTTTTGGGGCAACTATTCCTTGGATCTTCGGGTGCTCTTCTGTAATTTTTTGACCGAAAAATGTTGTTTTGTTTTTGAGCGTGAAGCTAATTTCATCTAGTGGAGACTTTTGGTACTGCAGCCGAACAAATTCTTACTGAAAGCTCATTTTTAGAGACATCAAGTTCAAATTTGGAACACAACTTGTTTAGACTTTTGGCTTTGATTTTCTTGCAGTTTTAGAGCATAATGCGTTTTAGAAAATATATATTTTGTGCATTTTTCATAACAATAAAAGTTAAATTATTTAACTTTTTTAAGTAAAAAATAAATAAATAAATCACTTCAGCAATAATCTGCCAAGTGTCTGCTTTAAAAACAGCCGAAACTTAAGTCTGTGCTCCAAAACATTCAAGATTCCGAAAGTTTAAGCTGGAAATGTCATTTTTAGGTCCATGCTCAAAAAGTGATTAACAGGTAAGAAATGGATCATAACTATTACATAAATATAATTGAGTACCATAAAATTCACCATTCACTATAATGCACGCCGAATGTTCTTTCTTGCTTGGGTTTGAATGCGTAGTTTGTCACATATGCACAATAATATTTGCACGATTCCATCACAATCTTTTATGTTGCTTTTCGAAGGTCAGGACCCATAGTATTATGCTTATTTTGTGCTCTTTCTTTGACATGATCTGATATCTGAGACGCTTTGTTCCTCAGTGGTTGTGTGCAACAACTGGAAGCGAACCGTATGACCAGCCTATGATGCAGTGCCAGTTCTGTTGAATGTCACAGTCAGCGAAGCTCACAAGACAGTTCATGAATCAGGGGATTTTTGTGCCTGCAAACCAGCAACTGCAGAATTATTAGAATGTTTAATAGTTTTATTTGAAAACGTTACTATAAGGGAACATGTTCCCCTTTCAATAGTTACTCATAAAATATGCGGTTGTTAAATGCCTAATTCTGCATGATTCGAAGTCGACATGTGATCAAAACAAACCTGATTTAGGAATTATGTGAATAATTATCATTCAAGTTTGGGGTCATTTTTAAAAGAAGTCTCTTATGTTCACCAAGGCTGTATTCATTTGATCAAGTACTTTTTTCAATTCCATTTGCTGACTTCACCTTTACTAAGCAATTATCACTGCACACTTTAAATAGAATCCATTCAAATCACCATATAGAGTTGTATTGGCTAATTTTGGATTTTACCTGTGGGAAAGTTTGACACAGAATGAAGTGAGGAATATTACTCATGTTGTATAAAGACGCACGAGAATCAACTGGGAAGTGCTGCAACCAACTTCAAACCAACTTATATGGGAAATACTGAAAGAATACCATAACAGGCAAGACTAGAGCAAACTTCGACAGTCTGGTTCACTGATCATCTGACAGACTTTTTCCCATATTTCACATGATATTTCCGACAATAGGCTACTTCTCAAAATGCAGTGCTTTAGCAATCCTTATGTAGAGAGAGAGAGAAAAAAAAACATGCAGTCATGACAATGCAGATCAGAAGTTTTCCTCTTTAAGACAGATGTGAGTCACATAAGCATTCTTTACACTTAAAGTTGCAGTCCGTAGCTTTTTTGGGTTAAAAATTATCCAAAATACTTTTTTGAACAAGTACATATCCAGCCAGTGTTCAGAACTCTCTGCTTGCCGTAGCTCGATTCAAAATGGTAAGCTTGTAATAATGTTTTTAATTCCAGTTGTACTGCAGGAAATTCGAGCATGTCTCTGCATCATTACGTCACATCCGTACACATAAAGAAGGAGTCTCGGCTAGTAGGCTATGAGTGTGAGGATGTTGGAGGTGGAGATTTATAGCCTTTTCTCACAGCACTTGATATAATTAAACTTATCAATTTGATGGCGGATCCAGAAAGGTTCAAACGACAATCACCAGTTACAACTGGAGATTCACCCGTTGTAAAACGCGAAAGACTTCGGAGAAAAAAAGACTGCAGCCGGCCCATTCGAAAACAAGGATAGATATCGGAAGGACATTACATGTAGTCACGCAATACTGATGTTGTTAACATTAACAATTTGAGAACAAAGTATAATTTGCACGGTTTGACGTGATATGATAAGCGATCGTTAGATTTAATCAGCGCGATTTACTGCAATGCTTTTTTCCCCCCTAGTTGGTCAGCACAAAAGTGGATGTTACTTACTTGTTCAGACGACATTTTCCGGTGAAAATTCTTATGTTGGTCATACTTCCAAAAGTAGAATCTGTGATTGTGAATGCCAGTATCCACACCGGCGTGGCGACTGACAGCCACATTCCCCTCAAAACATTGGATTCATCCGCGCTGTGCCGTGCCGAGACACAACGCACGTAAAGTTGAAAATTCCGCGAATAACTGCAATTGCACATTTCGAACAGAGATGGCGACAAAGAGGAAAAACTGCGGACTGCAGCTTTAAGATTACGGGAAAATATGAATAAATACATAATACATTTAATTTCTTTAATAAATTATTTCGATCTGGAAACAAAAAAAAAAATCGGCCTGAATTTAAGGTGTGCATTTGAATTATACATAACATTTCAATGCATTTGGATTAGTTTTGAAAAACTAATAAACAACGTGATTTCTCTCCGAAACGGTAGGAATATGTCAGTCATACATAAAACGAAACAAGCAAGATTTCTGAAATAGTAATGCACTGAATGTGTTTTAATTGCACAATAATCAGGTTTTTATATTAATCAAAATTCCTTTATATTAGTCCAGTTTGTTTCAATCTCATACATTTTCACAACTAAAAACAGTTCATACTGTTTCTGCCATAAAAATAAAAAAGGACATTTTTCATTTTATCTCACAATTCTGACCTTTTTTTCTCAGTTGCGACTTTATATCTCAAAATTTGGATTTAAAACTCGTAATTGCGAGTTGTAACGTCACGATTCTGACCAGACAAGTCAGAATTGCAAGATATAAACTCGCAGTTCTGACTTTTTTCCCCGCAATTGCGAGTCCTGTGATATAGATACAGTAAACTCGCAATTTTATGTATTTTTTTATTCCATAACGGAAACAAGCTCCCATAGATTTATGCTGATTCTAAGTAATTTGATTAAATGCATTTTGAAAATATGATTATTTAAATGCAACCAAATAGATTTTTTTGAGTGCAGAAATCTTATGGGTTTCTTTCAGGTTTCATTTACGTATTACTAATAAATGTGGATCACATCAAATTGGTTTGTTAAAATTGTGTAATCCAAATAGATTAAAATTTGATAAATTCAAATACATAAATCTTAAATTTCAGCCTAAATGTTTATTTATTGAGTGTAATAATAACCACAAGGAATAATTTAGGTCCTTGCCTTCAGCATTCTGCTTGTCAAATAAAACACACGACAACAAAAACAAAATTCTGTAAAGTAATCTTTTCTTTATTTTAATCAAATTGAAAATGCCTGCAAATGCTTACAAAATGAGTTTCTTCTGCAGCACTCACACGATTTCAATCTCTAATCTAGTCATGACTTTATGAACGCTTATAAAACGAAAACCATTCCAAAACCGTCATGACTTTACAGTATGAACCTCTCTGGAAAGGCACTGAAGGAGTATTAGCAACTAAAGATGTTGAGCAGAAACCGAACAAGATGACAGAACGCGGCTGCACGACGTCCTCTCGTAGCGGCGCGGCACCTGCTAACATCTGTTTCGAGTCTGTGGGGCGTTTGAGGAAGCAGATCAGAGCATCGTTCAGCTGCTCATGTTGGGGAACATCTCCGTAAGGGTGGTCTGCTTCGCCCCCTTCTTCAAGCTAGTCGGGATCGTTGCTGCGGGAGAAGACGCGGGGCTTTTCCCAGGGGTCGCTCCCCCAGTTCCAGACAGTCTCTTTTCAGTTTTCCCCTCGTCCCTGCATCCCGTGCTGTTCCACCTGGTCGACCGTGGCGTACTAATGTTCTTTATCGTACTCTCCTCATCCGTGTTTGTACTCGTGGAAGCCGTAGTGCTTTTTTGCCGGAGCTGATAGCTATCGGCCGAACCCTTCCTGCGGTCCACGGCGATTTGACGGTTCAGGTCTCTCTGAAGTTGCATCGCCATTCTTCGGTCCTCCTCTTCCTGGTGCCAGCGACTCCGCAAGGTCTCCTCGTGCCACGCCAGTTCAGACAGAAAAGGGCTGTCGAGTGAAAACGGAGATTCGCACCGCGGAGAAGAACACGGCCTCTTAGTGTGTAGATCCGCTTCACTCTGAAGCTCGACCTCTGAACTCTTCCTTTTCGAAGAGCTGCTGTTGGGACTGTTAAAAACAGAAGTGTGTTCTGAGCAGCTGGGAATGAAGCTGGAGGTGGAGGGTTTCCCGATGTAGTCCGGCACAGGCACGCTCTGTTTAACCGTGTCCTCCACAGATGGTGCTGAGAGGGCTTTTGGAGGGCTCAGAATGTTCTCCTGAAAAAGAAAAAGGAACATTTATACATTTATAAAAGTAAACTATGCAACTATGTGTTTTATCTTCCACTAAGCATGCATGAACTTTGCACACGCACTACAAAGGTTTTGGAAAGTTAGGGATGCACCGATACCGATACCTGGAATCTGAATCTGGAAACCGTGGTGCATCCCTAGTGACAGTGAAGACATCTATAATGTTACAAAATATTTTGGTTTTAAATAAATGCTGTTCTTTTGAACGTTCTTTTCATCAAAGAGTCCTGGGAAAAGAAAGTATCCACACATATTAAGTGTTTTCAACATTGATAATAATAATTAATGTTTCTTGAGCATCAAATCGTCATATTAGAATGATTTCTGAAGGATCATGTGACACTGAAGACTGGAGTAATGATGCTGAAAATTCAGCTTTGCTATCACAGGAAAAATGTATATTTTAAAACATATTCAAATAGAAAACAGGCTTTAAGGAAAATACGTTATCTTCACTAAAACTCAGTCCAAATACAACTGATACACGTGGCATGTATGATCTGAAAGACATGATTATTTCCTTTGTAATAATTTCATTTATGAGAAAGCATCTTTAAAATCACCTTATTAGCCATCAGAGAGGAGTCTGGGCTGCTGTCAGAACTGCACGGCGGTTTATGAGGCATTGGACGCAAAAACCTGCCATATAAGAGCATGGAGTGCATTAGAAAAACCCTCTTTCAATACTTTCAACAATAGCCAGGCCTGAAAGCAGGTACTCAGCAAGTACTCACTTCTCAATGTCCCCCTTATTTGGTTTTGTTTTCTTAGCTGGCGTAGCATCAGTAGGTTTGACGATCCATGGTGATTCAGAGATCGGTCCTGAATTCTGCAAAAACAACACAAAACTGCATTGCATCATCGCCGATTGCGGTGTTTTCTCCTTAAAAGAAAGAACTGATTCTGAACTGGCTGAAATGAGTCATCAGTAATTCCAGTCTTGCTTTCAGCTCAAACTAATGTAGGTTTGTAACAAATTTGCATAATGCCTGCCTATTGTCTTCATTGGCTAACTGTGAACAACGTCTACTTTCACAATGAAATATTGTAGTTGTAGTTGAGGAATTGAAGAATGGTGTTGTTGAAATGACAAGACGCTATTTTCTGCACTGTGAAAGCAAATCTACTTTAAAGCACTTCAAAAGGACGTGGACTCAGGCTCAAATTGATACGGTAAAACCAGCGCTGGGCGGTATAGCGGTTCATACGAATACCAGTGTTTATTTCCGTTGTGATGTGAATTTTTTATATGCTGCAATACCGGTGTATGTCGCTTAAACAACGTTGGGAACGCGGCGCGACACTGTTTGAGAGGGTCTTTTCACTGTTGCACCGTGGTGATGCACAGCTGTGTGTGTTACTGAGCGTGACGGTGAAGATGGAGAGGTTAAAACTGTAATTGATAGCTGTCAAATTAAATTACAGTGCTTCCCATTCATTGGTTCACAATATCAACACAGTCTTTTGGAAAATCTATTTGTGGTTGGCATTGACATCGTTGAATAAACATGAGCACTGCACGTTTCAAAGTCAAAACGCGGGGTGAGTGTTTTAATATTAATGTATCTTAAGTGAACTGAAGGTCTTTAGAAACGTTTCGATGTTATTTCAATTTAATCTTTCTTTACTGATAAAGCAGCGTCTGTGATCGCTGCGCTGCTTTGTGTACTGCCGTTACCGGGGAAACGGCTCTGTGTAAAAGGCTGATTTGACGTTTACTTGACTGACAGGACAACTGTTTCAGTGGTTGCCTAGCAACATAAAAAACGCAGCGCACTGCTCGTTCTGTGTGATGGGGCAGTGCTGTGCACATCACGTTTTCGAACCTGAAAAACGCGTTAGGTGTGATCGGGGCCTTAATCAGTAGAAAATGTGGTTTACACCCAGTCATGCTTGGAAAAAAAGTAATACCGTCATATACTGTGAAACAGGTATAATTTTGAAAAATACAGTGATATGGATTTTTGGTCATACCGCCCATCACTAGGTAAAACTGACGCCATCGTTACTGTTCATATCACTGTCTATCAAGTGCTGAAAATCAAATATGATAATGCACGTTTCATTTCCGACAAGAGATGTAAGCGGTCGACCAATCTCAACAGACTGGGTCATCTGACCAATCAGAGCAGAGTAGACCAATCACAACAGACTGGGTCATCTGACCAATCAGAGCAGAGTAGGAAGTAAAATAAGAGTAAAATAAGAAACAAATGCACAGAATGTATGCAGATTTAGCTTTTCTAAATGATGCTGTAACTCAGTAGGGTTTAGCTAGTTTGGCATCCACTTTTAATTTGTAGATACTGATGAACTTATATTCGCATAAATTATAAGGTTGGGTAACAATGCTTAAGGCTGAGATTGCCAAATGGAGTCAATGCTTCACTGTGTAAACATTAGGCACACAGAATGAGATTATTTACACGTCCTCCTGTTATGCTCAGACAGTCCAAATGTCTGTTGTCAGATTTGATTGTTGTTTTGACATGTTATTAAAACAGTGTTGCTGCACTTTTCTGACTGTGCATGTCACTCTGATGTGTGACCTCACCAGCTCTTGGCTGAGCAGTCTGGCCAGTTTCTCATCGTTCTCCAGCTGTTGCTCTTCATGTCTCCTCCTCTCCTCCGCCATACGCTCCTCCTCCTCAGCCAGGAGGCGCTGGATGTACTCCTCACTGGCTCTCCGCTCGGCTTCCTCCAGAGCTCGCTTCTCCTCCACGAGCTGTTCAAAACAACAGACCAGATGATGACAGCCTTCACAACAACAAAACATCAATAACAAATGCTGATTTTATTTGCACTAAAATGGACTGTGCATACTAGGGATGTGCGAGACTCTTCGAGAAGTCGATTAAACGATACTGCTGCATACTAGTTGATTCTTCTTGACTACTGTCATTTAGCTATTTTTTTTTTTACCGTTTACATGTTTTACCTTATATTTTTACAAAGGCTATGTTTAAATTACAGTCATGTTAAGCATTTTAGAAATGAAACTTAATATTATATTTTAAAAAGTGTATTTCTACAGCAGTAGTTTCAGTATGGGAGGAGGGGTGTTAGACTAGTCGATTGCAAAATGTATGTGAATGTTTTTAAAATGTTATAGTAATGTATAAATAAAGGCTTTTTACATTTTTTCTAAATTCAAGTACCTTGGCCTCGTATGTTTTTTGCAAGTTGAACTATCCAATATCCAAAGAGCACAGAGATACAGACTTTATATCCCAGTAGCACTCTTTGCATCTTGTGCTGTATAACAATAACTATCTTAGCATCCACATCAACACACAGTATCGTTCTGATTATTCGTCTGCCACTTTAAATGCTCCAGCTCTTTAAAACGGAATTGATTCTGATTGGCTGTCTATGTTTTTATCGTTCATCAGCTGGAAAGAATCCTTCTAAAAACTTGATTACAATGATATTGGTCGTTAACATTACAGTAGTGGTTTGGACTGTTATTCTTTTACATTTAGAATGACTTTTAGAAATTTATCTTTATTGTTATCGTTAGTATTAGAGTTGTTATAAAGTACCAACTTCGGTACCAAGTCGGTACTGACATTTAAAAATGTACGCTTTGAGCGGAGTCGTAAACACCTCTGATTGGCCGTTGTGTTCGCACGCGCTCATCGGAAATGTCTGTGATTGGCTGCAATGATCAAAGCAGGGGAGTGCTTGAGAACACACATTAGTGTTTTAAAAAACGTGAGCGGGAGCATTTGAAAGCACAAGCTGTCCGCTGATAGACGTCTGCTTTCAAACGCTCCCGTCCGTATCTGTGCAACGCTTGGTGAAGAGCGTCATTGATGTATATTTACAACATGTTTATGAAACGCTGATCATTGTAACCAATCACAGACATATCTGATGAGCACGTGAACACAATGGCCAATCAGAGGCGTTTACGATTCCGCTCAAAGCGCCACATTTTTAAAATTACAGTTCCGACTTGATACCGAAGTCGGTACTTTTTGACAACTCTGATTAGTATCATCCTTGGTGTGAACGGGTCTTAATCCTAAAAGACCATGTACTGAAAAAAAGTTTCCATAACTGAAATTTCATAAATGAAAACATATTTATGCAGATGTCTTCAAAGGTACAACAGCAAAAAGCAGTTATGTCTGAAAAAAAAAAGAGAGATACATATAGTAATAATATATTATTACTTGGCGAATAAAGCTCATTCTGATTCTGAATAATAATTAAGGGCGTAGCGATACCCTCATCATGTCATGATTAGATACATATCACTATACTGAACTCACAATTATTGCGATACTCCAAGACATATGATAAAAGGTTAACAAAAAAATTGACTGTTGTTTAAAATGGTAAATTTGGTTTTACATTGGGGGGGGGGGGGGGGGTGTTTATGAATAGGTTTGGACTTGGTGCTGGAAACCAAATGCACAGGACAATAGAGACACCAGAATAAAAATATTCAAGATTCTGAAGCTGAAAATACAGAATTGTTTTAAACAAACTTGCTAGCTCTCTTTCACTGACTAGATACATTTTAAATAATGTAGGCCATTTTTTACTGGTAACATCAGCCATTTGGCATTATCAGGACCCACAAATATTTACCCATTACATTATTATACATTATATTCAACATTATATATAGTTTTATGTAGTAATGACACTAAAAAAATTCATTTTGGGTGTCACTATCCATGATACATATTGTTGCATTTTTGTATTGCGATATATTGTGACAGATATATTGTTACACCCCTGATAATACTACTACTAATAATAAATCTTAAGTGTAATTATGTGTATGAACAACTATAAATATTATGTGCACGAAAAAAAAAAAACATCTGATCTTTCAAAAATTCCATTCCATAAATGTCAGAACCAGCATTCTGCTCTGAGCAGGACTTGTGCATGTTGGACGGGACAGGACGGGACGGGACGGGACGGGACAGGACGGGACAGGACAGGACGGGACAGGACGGGACAGGACGGGACGGGACAGGACGGGACAGGACGGGACGGGACAGGACGGGACAGACATCAAAAACCATTGTGTTGTTGGCAGAACAACAATGTAAACATGGGATTGCAGTCTGTAACGTGCATTCATGGAGGCCCACCTGCCATTTCAGTGACTGCTGGCTAAAAATCCACCACATCTTAACAGAGAGAGTCGAGACCATCGTGAATCTCTCACCTTGCTGATCTGGTCCTCGTACTCTTTCCTCAGCTCTCCTGGCTGACATACTCGAGGTCTTGAAATCAGCACTGGGAGGGGAAAAAGAAAGCGATTAATCAATGCAATATGCATTACCATGAAACGGTTTTGTAGCACATACGGCTTCAGCATACCAGCATCATCACAATCATCAATTCCCTGCACTCTCCGCTCGCACTGGGCGGGGAAAGCGTCCTGTATGCGCTTCCACAGCTCAATGTTGACCAAAGTCTTGTTCCGGCCGTTGAGTCGTGCCCACGTGGACACACGCTTCCGGCAAAGCGGACAGCACATGTTGGACTTGTCCACGGTTTCCAGAAAGCAGGGTTTGCAGAACGTGTGCGTGCAGGGAAGAGTGACCGGCTCCAGGAATATGTCCAGACAGATCGGACAGAGGCAGTCTGAGCGTTCAAGACCCCCGGAGCTTTCCTCAACCGGACCCGTGTCCACTTCAGACACAGGCGGCATTCTGCGGCCGGCCTCTCGGTGTCAGTCAATGATGATTCTCTCTCTCTCTCAGCTTCTACAGCAGCATATGACAGTCAGCTGAAAGACAAAAACAACGTGAAAGCCTCATCTTAAACACTGTATTACATTAGATCCAGGGTTTCCAACACCAAAGCACAGCTGCAGGTTTTATACGGAGAAACTATATAAAACATGTAGTTTTAATGGGTCTCTAAAGGTTGAGACCCCCTGCATTAGATTAACGTTACATTAAATCTAATGTAAATATCTACATATGAGGTGCTTATTCAGATCAACAAATCAATTATTCAGTAAGCATCTGCAAACCTGCACTTCAAATTGTTACTAGACTGTATCACATAGTTATGTTGTTAAATAGTTGTGTTCATCATCAGCAACATTAACCAGTGGGAATTGTACCACGAGACATCCAAAAAGGCTTATTTTATAGACAATTGTCAATAAAACATATATTCAGAATACGTCCAAATGAACTGTAACGGTAGATTATTTTATTAAAGTTATTATGCTAACCCGCATCTGAATGCTAGCAACTTTTTTTTTTTTTTTGCAGTGCGAGTTATTGTTGTGAGGGTAAAATGAAAGTCAACCTTTGATTGCTTAAAGTACGTGACGTCTCTGTTGTTATATGGTTTATTAATGCGAATGTCAAAGAACAAATAAAAATATTACAATTCACACTTACTTGCTTGCTTGCTTGCTTACTGACTAGGCCCCAAAATCCCGGGAAAATTTGCGCCCGCCTCCTCGCGCATGTGAAGCCATGAGCGCCAATGTTGAGCGTAATTCCAAAATAAAAGTCCTTCGGTGTTATTATATACTTCAAACTGGTAGTTCAGTCATTTTAATCCAAAATGTGTGTCAACCTAGGACAAATTGCAACAGAAGCAAAACTCAACTGATTTTGTATCCTCAATATGTCCTGAGTAATGGAAAAAAAGCCCCGAAGAATCCCATTAGGATAAAGTTTCGAAAAATACCCAAATATACCCTATACGCCTTTTCATTACTTTTCTTACGTAAATAGGATTTAACAATTTAACCTTTAGATATCACCATGAAAATTACAGATTACTTACATCAAGACAAACATAAAAAAAAAAAAAAATTATTGTTTGTTAACATGGGCAAACGATGCATAATCTAATTACGTATACTGTGCTAATTTGCATAAATACCACAACAGATCTAAACATTGGGTATAGCCTCTGGTATAGCCAGGTGAAAATGTCTTGTTGAATCTTGTTGACATATAAATGGAACCCATTTAGGCTACCCATGAGCATTAATACATAGAGGCAGGAAGAAGTACTTTACCAGCCTTTATTAATTATTATTGCAGATATGGGGTATGGGGCTGGGTCCGTGGGACTGTTTCTGGGGGTTCACTTTTTATTTTACCTAGCCTACCTTTTGTCTTCTGCATTCTCCTTACCATTGTCTCCTGTTCTTCCCTCAGACTCATCCCCAAGAAACAGTCCCATGGAAATATATGTAAATACAATAAATAAAACGTTGATTCAAATAAGTAATTCGATTAAAATAGATAATTAATACATCTTTACAGCACAGTAATATAGTGAGTAGAAAAATGTAGCAAAGGAGAAACAAAATATTTTCCAAAAACTATTTTACGCATATTCATAATATTCATTTTCACAGCATCGCACCAGGTTGTTCATATTTGTTGGTCCATGGCATCAAAAAAAAAAGAAAAAAGAAAACTTGTGCTAGTTAGCTTGGTACCAGATGGATGGATATAATTAGGCAACTATTAAAAATAATACGCAACTATAGAAGAACATATGATTCTCATTCTGGTCTTATAGTGTTGATCCTGTGACCAGCAGAGGGAACTATTGTTACATCAATGAAATGTGAACGGATGTGTTTCACACAATATGCTAAAAGAAAGTACCTCACTGTTCACGGTAAAGTACAGACTTTTACGTTTGGTGTTTGATTATGCATGTAAACACCAGCTTTTTATATTACACTTTTTAATATGTTGGTCTATATTTCTTATACATGAAAATGTCTATATGCACACACTTTTTTTTTAATGAAAAAAACAAAAACAAGAAATGTATCCTTTTGTTTTTCTTTTATTATACAATAAATGTAATAATCTACAATAATCCATATAGCCTATATCCCCTGGATAAACTTTTATAGAAAGTGTAAATGACTATATTGGAAAGCGAAGCTGTCTGTAATATACATCCAATTCATGGAAATATCTATAAAGGGTCCTCTTACCCCATGTTACCCTATAATACACACACATTCAGTGTACTATTTTCAATATGATGCAAGACACACTAATTTGATCCTTGTGTAATTTATTTAGGACAGCATTAAAAGTAATTGCCTATTGACAATGAATAGGCAACAGTTTACAGACATCTATTCACTGTAGAGCCTGACTTATAAAAAAGTGTCATATATCAGACTGTCAGGGTGGAGGTTTGTCCTCGTGTTCAGGAGATGGACTGGAGGAAGAGGAGATACTGTTTGTAGGACTCTGCATTCTTCGTCGCAGCTCGAAGGTTTGCTTCTCCACCTCCTCCAGGACAGTTTTACTCAAAGACTGAAGAAGGACAGGAGAGTCAATGATTATGAAAACAGAGAAAAAACAGCCGTCCCACACTTAAAAGTGTGTCAATATTTAAAATGAATGAGGAATCAACATTGAAAAAATTATAATGATTAGGTATTATTATATTCATTTTAATATATGATGTCATAACTCGTCGATATAAAAGTCACCTGATTCTCAGCCAGTGCCTCTTTGGCCATGTAATGCTCTCTTTTGATCTTAATTTCCACCTCCTCTGGAATATCTGGCACCATCCAGTCAATAATCCGTCCAATCATGAGTACAACATGCTGAAAACCCATCATCAACTTTATCATTTGTGTTCTGTTGTCAATTTATAATCATATATATCTCATATCTCATTAATATGGAAGCTTGTTTCCGTCACAAAATAAAACATAAAGGGTAATAGTGACTTTTCTCACAATTCTGACTTTTTTCAACAACATTAAAAGTCAGAATTGCAAGAAATAAGCTCGCAATTGTGAGAAAAAAAGTCAGAATTGTGATATAACATGCAATTGCAGGAAAAAGTCAGAATTGTGAGATATAAACTCGCAATTGCGTTAAAAAAGGCAGAATTGTGAGATATAGGGCCCTATCATACATCCAGCGAAATGCAGCACCAGACGCGACGCAAGTGTTTTTTCCTAGTTTCAGCCCGACGCAGTTATCATTTTCACATTCTGTGCCACGTTGTTTAAATAGCAAATGCATTTGCGCCCATTTGTTCACCCATGAGCTGCTGGTCTGAAAACAAAGTTGTGTTCGGGCGCATTGTTGCCTTGTTGCTATTTTGAGATCACTGAAATAGACTGAGCCAATGACCAACTGAAACCTGGTCTAAAGTAAATGGCGCAGTATTTATTTATTTTTTTGTTATGTAAAGGGAGCATCAGTAATATGAGCCTATAGGCTGGTGCATAACGCGCGTACACTTTGTCCCATAGGGCTTATTTACACTGCAGGTCTTGATGCCCAATTCTGATTTGTTGCCTATATCAGATTTTTCGACCGTCCGTTTACACATTCTTTCAATTGCAACCATATCCGATTTATGTGTTTACACTTTAAAAATGACCTTTTTCACAATTGCCTTTTTAAAATTTTGTATTCAGTGGCAGAAACACAGTGGCTTCTATAATTATCAGAACACATGTGCAAAGTTTACAAAATTGTGTTTGGTCAAACTAGTGCTAGACTGTGCACCTCGAATATAATGACGAAACTCAGTCGTATGGCCAGCAGATGAAAGTAATCTTGTGTGTGCCGTCCTTTCTCATCCCTGAGGCCTCGATATCTAAAAAAAAAAAAAAAAAAAAATCTTGATTAACACTCATAATGGCTTATGTATTAAAATATTAATAGAGTACCTGATTTAAATACTGCAAACAACCTAATAGAAATGATATACAAGCTTTACAAGGTCATGGGCTCAGTAATACTGCAAAAATGTAAACGAGTGCATTCTTATTCAGTCTCTTTATCATGCATCCTAACCTTACAATGAACAACATGAAAACAGCAAGAAAAGATGTTCCCCGACTGACACAAAGAGCTTCTACTATTTAGTTATGTGATTTCTAGGTGTTTTATAGAGCGGTACAAACATTAACATTAAAATGTTGGGTTCAGTTACTTTTTTTTTTATGCAAGCACTCATTCAATTGATCAAAAATGACAGTAAACACATTTATAATGTTACAAAAGACTTCTATTTCAAATAAATGCTGTTATTTTAAACTTTCTGTTTATCAAATAATATGAAGCAGCACAATTTTTTTAAACATTGATTATTAGAAAGTTTCTTGATCATTAAATCAGGATTTTAGAATGATTTCTGAAGGATCATGTGACACTGAAGACTGGAGAAATGATGTTGAAAATTCAGCTTTGATCACAGGAATAAAATTACATTTCTGATCAAATAAATGCAGCCTTGGTGAGCATATACAGTATCTAAATGTATCCCAATCCAAACATCCCAATCCCAAACTATTAAACAGTAGTATTTAATCGTATATCAACAGTTTGGTCTTCACCTGCAGGATGTTTGGCTTTGGGTGAAGTCCGCAGGAGCGACAGCGAGGGTGAAGTTGATGTATCCGCTCATGCTGCCCGCAGTGTAGCGGTAAAAGAGTCGTGGCAAGAAATCAGATGTGAAGGCAATCAGGAAAGCCTGGCAAAAGAACAGGACGTCAAACACGCCTAAACAGGACACACAGCCTGTCTAATTAACATTATTTTGGACTGAGATTTTTGGACATCAAAAGCTGTAAATGAACTCACAATTGTGACTGAACTCACGGTGTTGATTGACTAACAATGAAAGCAGAGTCAAGCATAGCCTACATAATGGCAGACACACTGTAAGGTTGATCGAGGGAATGTGCCAAGGATACATGGGCTGTGTCTCAATCGGCTCCCTAGTTCAGTAGTCAGGGCACTGATCAGGGAGTCTGCCATTTTAAGGGCTGTATCAATCGCAAAACCCTACAAGTGCACTGAAATCCCACAATGCACCATGAAAAGCAGGGAACTATGTTCCCTTAACGCAAGTTCTAAAGCGTGAAACATAAATCACGTGAGCCAACTCACCAAACATAATGACACGATATATGTTTTTTTTTTTATATAGCATACCAAAATTTCATTATATTTCAGCATAAGCATGCATTACATTTTTTGAATAGCATAATCGTGATCACATTTGTTGATAAGTGACAAGGGAATGCAATATCAACCCGATCTCACAGGAAAACATAGGTGGCGATTTTGTATCATTTTGAAATTTATTTAATGTACGAAAAAAAGTATGATTTTTAGAAAAATTAAAAAATGAAGCCCCTAAACATTACCATCACTGGGACATAGGCAGCTCATACGAAAATGTACGAATGAGATCGTAAGGGATCATACGAATTAGCCACCAATTCGCCAAAATGTAAAATAGTTACAAATCGGCATGAGATTACGTTGGACATATTATAAATTTGAACCTGTATATAGTCTCAAGATAATCTAAACTAAATTTCAAGATGATTTATGTTAATTGTCAGTGTTCCAGTAGCAGGACACTTGGCATGCTTTTGTTATGGCCTTTTAATCATCAAAAATTAGGTATCGAAAGCTTAAACACTCAAAATTCATCCTTTGAAAAACGTTTTGAAATTGGACATTGAGTTACCATGGAAATGGTAAATCATTTAGTGGGCTCAATTTGTGGTTCAGTACATTTGCTTTACAGTTACCTGCAACTTTTTTACACTTTAATCTTTTGAAACGCGTTCACCTCTGCAGAAATCTGCTGAGTATCTTTAAAAAGAGACAAATCTTAAACCATTCATGAATTACATCCATTTAATCTTAGATGTATGATCAAAAGGGGGGTGACATGGCACTAGAGGGATGAAAAGACACTCAAATCACTGTGCCAACCTTTACAAACTTTTCACGGTTCGAGTCTCCCTTCCTGATAAAGATGCAGGATAAAAAGACACACACATATTGGTGCTTGGCCCCAAATAATCAATATAAATTAAGAAGCCCCTTACATTACTGATGACAGCCAGGTAGGAGATGAACTGTAGGATGGTCAGCCAGATGCCAATGTCTTGTGCTCTTTCCACAACGGGCCTGCGGTACACACACACAAACTTCTGGGCGTCGAGACGCACCTCCACCCAGTTATTTATCAAGGCAAACAACGGAGCCAAAGGACAGGCTGCTACAAAGATGGTAATGAAGCCAAACTGCAGAACTGACAAGATAAAGAATTCCAAAATCAGCGTTTCATCTGTGCTAAACTGCAGTTGCCTCCAATTTGAAAGCTATTAAAATTGTAGTTTTTGTTATGATGGTAATATAGTGTGTCACAAATAATTTATTTTAAAGCACCCCTATTATGCTTTTGTCGGATATTACCTTTCATTGTAGTGTGTAATATAGGCCTAGCTGTTTATAAGTTTAAAAGGCCAGCAAAGTTTTAAAGAGTACAATAAATTAAGGTATTTTCTAAGAAAGAGCCAATTCTAAACTGCCTGAAAGGATTCATCAGTAATTCCAGTCTCACTTCCTGCTCAAACCTACATTGGTTTGAAACTAATTTGCATTATACTTCATTGGTCTTCATTGGCTGCTTGCAAACAACGTGTACATTGACCCTCAAACACTGTAGTTAGCTGAAACTGGAAGAGCTTGGTTTGTGTTGTTGACATGTCGGGAAGACGCTGTTTTCTGCACTGCGAAAGCTAATCCACGTTGCAACACTTCAAAAGAATGAGGACTTGAATTGGCTCGAATTGATACATCAAAATTTACGCCGTTTACAATCGTTACTGTTTGTATCACTGTGTATCAAGTGCTGAGGAAGCTTCTGGAGCTGATATTCAGATGACCGTTTCATTTCTGACACGTGTTGTAAGCGGTTGACCAATCACAACAGACTGGGTCATCTGACCAATCAGAGCAGAGTAGACCAATCACAACAGACTGGGTCATCTGACCAATCAGAGCAGAGTAGGGATTTAAAGAGAGTGAATCCTTGATCGGACTGTTTCAGACACTGTGAGAAAAGAGCTGATGCTGCAATGTATTTTATGAGAAAAAGTGTTTTTTTACCTGTGATTCATGTAAACCTATTTTTTAGGAGACCTCCAAAATAAAATTACGAACCTTTAAAATAGCATAATTGGGGCACTTTAAGATAAAAAAAAAAAAAAGAAACATCTCTTCTATAAATCATTCTCATAATACATTTCATTATAATTAGATAGTAGACGCTACAATAAGAACAAAAGGTAATACAAATCATGATTCTCAACAATACACAGAGAAATTTTAAATAAGTGAATAAAATTAACAAGATTTACATTGCACAAACCAGTCTAAAGCGGTTATGGGAAGCGAATTTATTAATCCGACAGGGGATTATTTCTGTTCACATTATAGTTGAACTGTCAGAGACAATAATTCATTGACTGGATATCGTCTGTGACTGTGACCCTAATAGAATGTCTTTAAAATCTTAATGGATATTTCCATTCACCGGACAACCAGTTTTTATAGAGATTTGAACTGATAAACAGATATGTTTCTTAAGCACTAAATCAGCGTATTAGAATGATTTCTGAAGGATCATGTGACACTGAAGACTGAAGTAATGATACTGAATACTCAGCTTTGATCACAGGGAATAAATTACATTTTAAAATATATTAAATCTATTAAATTACATTAAAAGGTCTCACCCATTTCTAGATACTCATCGAACAGCCCTTCACACACTAGCAGCTGATAGTTAGATTCCCATGGACTGATCTCTGGACTGGTGTCGGGTTCATCTATCACCTCCTGACTGGGAGCTGGCTTCAGCTTCCTCCTGTGCCACCAGGTCTTTAATTTACTGTTGGAAAGAGAAGGAGAAAACTTAGGCCTATAATAAAATACACTATAAAGAGCAAACAAAACGAAGATGGATTGGATGCATAAAAGACCTACGGCAAGACAAATTCCTGGATGTTGCTGATGACCTGTTTGCCTACCATGATGACTAACAGCTCTTGAGCAAGTTCAATGAGACATCCAGAGGAGCCACACTACATACAAGAGGGACACAAATGTATTAATGAGATATTCGTATTCCGGATTCTGCATATTTTTCCACAATTCATAATTGAGGGAGAAATATTGCGGAGTTGTGGCTGGCAGTGTTCATTTTACTAGTTTTAAACAAACAAAGGAGGACTATGTGACACTTTCCAACAGTGTAAACACTCACATCCTCATTTCGGATTCCTAGGAGTGTGTCATAATTTCCAGGGTATCCAACAAACCTGTAGAACAGATCAAACATTAGTTGAATATTGAATCTCCATACATATTCATGCATTCTACCTGCATACCCACCTTCCCTTGAAAAACGCAATGTAAACAGGAGATGAGTAGAAGTTGACAAACTGGAAGATGAAAACCTTGAGGATGAACGCGTCCTCGTATTTGGTCTGGGTGCGGTGCATTTCTAATAGAAGGAAGAGGATGATACTTTGTTTTGGCATAAAGAAATACCAAAATAGTATGTGTAGATAGGAAATAGCTTACCCCATCGTGTCAGAATTTGGGCCAGGTAAGTATAAAGCCGTGACAACAATAGAATAACCAGCAAATTTAGCATAGAACCAGTAAGGCTAGCTATCCTTCCAGCCTACAGGGGTGAAAAAGATATCTTAGTAAGCAAAGCATAATGTTAAAATTGTGCTGCAATATGTGATTAAGCAATGGCTGGTTTACATCGGTGTAAATATTAGCGCAAGGCATTCGCTTTTGACTCATTGTTGCTGGATGTTGCATTGTATGTTTTGCAAACGTTCCCATTAAGTTATGAAAATGTTATTTCTCAATGTTCTCTGAACGTTCTAAGTGTCCAGTATTAAAAATGTTTTTTTCTTGGTTATTTGTCAGGGTTATGTTCTCATTTTGGTTTCTGGCTTAGGGGTCGTTTACCAGACATAGTTTTTAATTAAAACCAGAAAACTTTTTTACGTTTTGGCCGTTTATTTACATGACAACGTTTTGAGGGCCTGAAAATGCAAGCTTTTAAAAACAGGTTTCAAAGTGGAAGTTTTTGAAAATTATACTGTTATCGTCTCTATATAAACTACAAAAACATGAATTTGTGAAAACAGTGACGTCATGCGCATGCGTATTACGTGTTCAGTCTATAGGCACATAGTGTTTCTTTCCAAAGTGACATCGCCAACTACTGGCCTGGCATGAAGAATGCCACAATCGCTTTCACAGATCCGCGTTGTCGTCTGTACGCGAAAAAGGCAAAGAAAAAACGTTACCGTTTTTAATACATCGTTGTCTTGTAAACATACCCTTAGTTCTATATTCCTGGTTCCTGAGTTTATTTCTTCCAGTTGACCTAAGCCACTTTTTCTCCCGTCGGGACGAACAGTTCTAAGAATGGTAAGGAATGGTTCCAGTTATATTTTCACTTGAGCTTGGTTCGGCACGGCAAAATTACAAATCGTTCTATGCCCGGAATTCTCAAAAAAGTGGCTCTAGTTTCCTAGTGTGTGCCTGATGGTTACTATAGCAACCTATTTCATCCAACTGCCCCCTTTTGCGCCCGCGTGTTTTCTCCAATGTGTATTAGTTTTTGTTTCTTTTTGTAAATAAATACGTGTTGCTCCTGCTAGATCCTGCCTCAACCAACACACGCTGACAGTGTGCGAATGTTAAAAGATCATTCCATTTTATGACCTACTTAAGTTGGTCCAAAAAGCCCTCTCAAGTTCAGCTAATCGCAGTTAATATAACTTTAAACTATATTTTAACTGTTTCCTTTATCTGCAATGAACATGCAATTAAGTGTCTGAAAACATTAAATTCAGTGAGAATATTCTATATTCTTTCCATACTTTTGTGTACAAAGGTACACTCTAGGTACAAAGGTGTACCTTTTGAAAGTGTATCACCCCAGTGACAGCTTTTATACCCTTTTTCCTGAGAGTGTACTTCTTTTTCACAAGGGCTTGCTAATGTAAATGTATATGCAAATGTATCAAATCAAAGAGATTTTAAAATCTGTATCAGAAAAAAATCACTTCACAGTCTTTAATTATTGTGAAAATAATATGGTTTAGGTATCAAAAGGAATAGAAACAACCTTACTGAAAAAATGAAGAAGGAATTATGAGATCTGTAGATAATGATGCTTAGGATGGACCGATACAGGATGATGGCGATTAGGAATATCAAAACCATGGAAATCTGCAAGCATAAAGAAGAAAATTCAACCATGATGACAATGATTTTAAAATTGTGTAGGCAAGATTTCTCAACAGATGTGAGATGAAAAACCATTGACTAACCATTAGAATGACGACCATGTTGCCGGTTAGAGTACGACTCAGTCGTTGAGTCTCTGGAAAATAGGGCTCCTCAGTCCCAGTCACAGGATTACGAACCGTCATGGGTGCCAATGCTGTAAATTCTGGTCTTGGCCTCTCCTAATGTCAGAATAGAAATATTATGGAAAGCAATGGAGACAAAGCATTATATTGTTGTTATTCTATTAGCCAAAATATTAGTTGCATTGCTCTAGCCTGAAGACTTGTGCATATTAAAGGTTAGACACTGTGTAACCAACTTAATCACCTCTACATCTTCAAATTCGGAACAGTCCCATCGGTGGGAGAGTATGGAGCTTGTGCGCTTCCAGTACTCCAGGAAGGTGACGGCCCACAGAGACATGAATATGCTGAAGAACACAGTTCCTCCATTGTCAAATAGTAAGCCTGCCTATCGCAAATTTATGAACAAGTATTTTGAGTACAAAATGTGAAAGCTAGTTCACAGAGAACGTGAAAATGGCAAAAACGATTTAAAAACTAGGTGACCTTGTAGAAATGTCACCTTATAAGTATAGCAGATGCTGGAGAGGTTCCAGTAGCTGCAGATGTTGCATAATGGACACATTACAAAGGCGTCTCGACTGGAGCACAGCTCTTCTCTGCGGAAAAGATATCAGCACAGACCACAGGGGTCAAGGGTCAGGATCAGTCCTGGGTCATCAACATTATGCAGTTATTAAAGTCTGTGATAATACTTACGCAGGAACATCGGTGACCATCAGCCAGATACCAAACAGAAATATAATAAAACCCACTACTGCTGCTGGTAATAACCAGCCTGTGTAGAAGCCTACAGATGAGAAAAGGACGGAAAGTTAGTCATAAGCTTTGTCCCATTTCAAAGGCTGCATATGGACTCTTAATTTGGAGTTATTCTCTGTGCCCGTCGTCCCTATAGGTGCGTTCCATTCGACCGTAAGTGGACTGCGAAGTGGACTTCACAGGGTATTCCGCCATCTTAAGTGAGATTACAACCCGAAGGGATTTAATGTTATCCGTGTTATAATTCATCTGCAATAACAATGTGGACTTTTATAAAGATCTGTTTGGCCATTAACTTTTAAATGCATTAATATGCATTAATATGAGGAGAGTCTCCGCATGAAAGACCCGTGACTGCAGATCTACGTGCTTCTGCATCATTGCAGGAAATTAAATTAAATTAAATGTGGAGGATTTTAACTTTGACAAGATGATTGACAGGCCAGTTTACTGTGACAGGATGCGACAGAGAACAACCGTTAAAGACTCAATTGTATGACATGATAGTATGTCACAAAGCTTGTCTACTTTTTGCTACACACTCAAAGGTATCTACTCTTTCTTCACAAAAAGAGTACATACTTTTAGTGCGCAGTATAAGTGGGCGAATCGGCGAATCGGTTGTAAGGGAATACAAGGGCTAATACTGAACAGGTGTAGATGATTTGGTTAGATGACTAGATTAATATGGAAACTAATCAGGGTAAATATGGAAACAAACAAGGCAAACATGAACTAAACACAGGAAGAGAACATAGGGACAATGGGCACAGAAAATAATTTCAAAATAAGAGTCCTCATGACAACATAGATGAAAGCAGACACATGTTACAGATAGATAGATAGACAGACAGACAGACAGACAGACAGACAGACAGATAGACAGATAGACAGACAGACAGATAGATAGATAGATAGATAGATAGATAGATAGATAGATAGATAGATAGATAGATAGATAGATAGATAGATAGATAGATAGATAGATAGATAGATAGATAGATAGATAGATAGATAGATAGTTCAGTCATACCCAACCATGCAAAGTAGAGCGCTATCTTCTCGCCAAAGTATTCGCGAATGTGATCCAGAGGTTGGTACTTTCTCCAGCAAGCCCAGCGAGCCCAGTAGTGATGCAGAATCTGTCTCATGTTGAGAGACTGTGGATCTAGAGTCTTCGGGATCTCAAATGGACCCTAATGAGAAGAACACAAATCATCACCAGTTCAAAATAAACATTAAATTATGCTACATATCACCCCATTTTGCTTTCGTAATGTGACATCTTTCCATTAACTGGATTGTGAAAAGTGGGAATTATATGGCAACATAATAATAATAATACATATTCATGGTTGTCATGGAGGGGTTCAAAAATAAGACGTTGCTTGGTGTCAGACAAAAAAGGAAGTTATTATACGTAGAGATTTAAACGCTATGGGGAACGCTTTTGTGCATGACCAGCTGTGAATATATATGTGCGCAACATGTCAATGGAATTGACTTTGAACTTTTATAGCTTCGGACAGTGAGGTCATTGTAATGCGTGCACGTCAGAGGCTATAATTAGATGTGCAGGTTGTTGCATCGGCAGGTTTAATTTTGTCTAAATTGTCTGTTTTGTGGAATGTTATGTCCCCCTTGACAACCAAATAGTTGTTCTTTGTAGGTCTGGATAGCACGGACTGGACACAGTCTGTGAAGTCTCTTCTGATCCGGCGTTGTGAACGGCGGAGGGTAAAAGGCCTCGAAAGTGACCAGATGTACGGTCTAGAAAGGGACCTTAGGCAAGTAGTCAGGATGTGGATACTAGATTGCTTTCACCATTCCTGGGGCAAAGTCCTGGGGCAGGATGGCGAGACTGACAGAGCCTGTAAATCCCCACTTCTTTTTAAAGAAGTGATAGCCATAAGGAAAAAACATCTTAAAAGCGGGTTCAAAGGGGGTCTCTACCAAACCCTCCAGGACTATAGCTAAGTCCCATGAAGGGATCTTGGTTCTAACGGGAGTCCTCAGCCGCCTGGTTCCACGAACGAAGAGGGAGAGCAGAGGATGTTTCCCAAGTGGCACCCCATCAATCAAGGTATGGCAAGCTGATAAAGCGGCCACATAAACCCTGAGAGTGGTGCGGCATGTGCCTCATAATAATTTCTCCTGCAGGAATTCCAGAACTGAAGCAATCTGGCAGTTAACTGGATCTGCGTTACGTGCAGTGCACCACCTTTCAAAGACACCCCATTTTGGCTTAATTTTTCATAGTGGAAGGAGCCCTAGGACTGAGAATGGTCGCTATAACTTCAGGTGAAAGCCCAGTGTCTCTCAGTTGGTACCCTTCAGGGGCCAAACATGAAGCTCAGGCTAGGGAATCTCGGGCCATAGCTCGGGAGGATGAAATATTGTCCCCTGAGCTTGAGACAGAAGGTCCCTTCTCTCCGGTATCGCCCAGAGCGAGCCGTCGAGAAGAGATATTATCTCCGAGAACCATATTCTGTTTGTAAGAGGCAAGACCCTTGATGGCGAACTCTGGCTAGAACTTCCAGGAGCAGAGCAACTGGATGAAACGCATACAGGCGCATTCTGGGCCATTTATGCGTCATCGCATTGCATAGAGGGACTGGGTGACTAGGAGAGAAATAGAGGGGACATTGCGCTGTCTGTTGGGAGGTGAAGAGGTCCACCTCTGCTTTGTGAAATTTTGACCAAATTTGTTTCTCTACCTCGAGTTGGAGTTTCCATTCCCCTGTTGGTATTTTCTGCGAGCGCAGACTGACCCTGGTGATTTATGTAAGAGAATTGCCATTGTGTTGTCCACCCGCACTAGGACATGGCAGCTTCTCAGCTGCTGGAGGAAGTATTTCAGGGCCAGAAATATAGCCATCAACAAAATGGGTACCAATTTTGATCCCTCCCTCTGAGGGGATATTGGACGTTCTGTGTCCTGGGTGATGACAGGAAGCAACGGAACGACCAAAACTTCACT
Organism: Leuciscus leuciscus; assembly: GCF_965113295.1. Classification (NCBI taxonomy): domain Eukaryota; kingdom Metazoa; phylum Chordata; class Actinopteri; order Cypriniformes; family Leuciscidae; genus Leuciscus; species Leuciscus leuciscus. The sequence continues at coordinate 33,813,068 of NC_138733.1, forward strand.
GGAAGCTGCTGTCCCCTATAACACCAGAGGTGGCGGGATCATACAGAGGTTTTGTGGGGGTATCGGGAAGAGGCGGGTAGACTTAAGCGCCCCATCCCGACTGTTTTCACCGAGCTGCCAAACAGGCCAGAAGTTGAAATGGGGGCATCAAGCAGGAACATTTGACACGGGAAGTATAAGGTTTCCCCCATGAACCAGTTAACTCGTCATGGAGGTCTTCAAAGATGGGAGAGACTGTTGTTGTCGTCCCTCCCCCTGGCCACCAGACAGAAACCTGTCTTCCAGTTTAGATCGTTTGGGGGTCTCTTGTTCACGTGGCCAGTCTAGCTGTTATCAGGTCATCACGTGAGGAACACTCGGAGGTTGGTAACTCGAAATCCAAACCGGATCCAAGAGATTCGTTGTCCTTTGCACGAGCCGAAGAGGTGCCGGGATCATGCGAGAGGACCCGGAGAGAGAGTGAGTGATAGGGCCGGACCCGTCTCTCGCTCCTTAGCCAGATCCATTTGCAAGCCCCACGATGGAATGGTAGGTGCTAGCCCATGGAAATAGGCGAGACGAGCGCGTAACATTTTAACTGTTAATAACTCACAATGCTCACACTAGCCTAGCTCTAACGCAAGGGCATCATGCTCTTCCCCCAAACATACAAAACAGTATTGGTGTATGTCTGATTCAGCCATAGGGCGTAAACAGTTTTGTAGATCGCTCGTATCTTTTCCTTTTTTTCTTTTTCCCTCACTTGTGAGACACAGTGAAGATGAAAATAGAAATGTTTTTTCACTGCCTAGCAAAAACTAACTCCTATCATAATCTTGAGAAGCACACACACACCACAGTATTGTCTGAAGACAAAATACCTGCCGATGCACCTGTGACACATCTAATTATAGTCTCTGATGTGCACGCATTCCAATGATGTCACTGTCCGAGGCTATAAAAGTTCAACACATTTGCACACATATATTCACAGCTGGTCACGCACAAAAACGTTCCCCATAGCGCTTAAATCAAGCGCAGCATTGAAAGGGAAAATGCCTTAAGAATGTAACTGAAGTCAAATTTTAATTTATGTCAACTTTACGTATCACTGCATGCATATGTAAAACAAGAAGAGAAATATGCAGATAAGAAGTGTGTTTGTTAAGGCAATGTTCAGATAATGTAGGGTACTCTTACAGTACCTCATGTAAAGGAAAAGCAGCAGTGAGAACTTTCTCACTAACCAGCCTGCCGACTCCAACCTCCCCTCTCTTCAATGATCCATATGGAGTCCTAGCTAATATCTCATATAGCTTCAGAACAAGGACAGAGAAATTACAGAAAACTAGTAGATCAGTTACTGTATGAGAAACATGATGGTAAGTAAAAGTGCATTAAGTTTTTTTTTTTTTTTTTTTTTTTTTTTCATTTTCTACATGTAAGAAAATGTGCTAACCCATACTGTACTTTTAATATCATGTCAGGGTTTTTATACTCTATATAAGGGTGCTATTCCCTCATGGCGGCGTCCATTTTAAATTAAAATAATCAGAATACTACTAATTTGTGAAATAAATAAATCATGGGATACAATTTCCCCTCCAATTAGGGTGTTTCAACAATGACTTTGGAAACTAAAAAATGTTTCACACAATGCAATGCACAGCAGCAGGTGTCAGTATAAAGCCCAAGATGTGTCACAAGGAACCGTATGTAAGAAATGTATTTCAATTAATCATAAAATGGCCCTGATATGTCACTAGACAGTAAAAAATCATGTTAATTTCAAATACTTATATCACTGACAACAGTAGTCCGGCCAGGATATTGTCATTTAAAAAGTGAAGTTGCAGCCCTCAACTCATGTTGATGTTGTCATCTTGTGTTTTGGCCTGAAGTGCCACCCTCCACCTATCTACCAATCACAAAGTCAAGTCAAGTCAAGTCAAGTCAAGTCAAGTCAAGTTTATTTGTATAGCGCTTTTCACAATACAGATTGTATCAAAGCAGCTTCACAGTATTAAATTAAAATAATACAACAAAGTTTGTTTCAAGAGGAATTTATTGATTGATAAAATTAAATTAAATATCCCCAAAATATCCCAAACTGAGCAAGCCAAAGGCAACAGTGGCAAGGAACCGAAAAACTCCATCAAGTGACCTAATGGTGTCCTAAAACTCCATCAGGTGACCTAATGGAGGAAAAAAAAACCTTGGGAGAACCCAGGCTTAGTCGGGGGCCAGTTCTCCTCTGGCATTTATGAGCTAGAGGCCGGATTGTAGTTTGAACTGTAGGATTATATGAATGCCTGGCTGAAGAGATGCGACTTTAATCTAGTTTTAAACTGGGAGAGCGAGTCTGAGCAACGAACAGTATCAGGAAGACTATTCCAGAGTTTTGGAGCCAAATGTGAAAATGCTCTCCCTCCTTTGGTGGTTCTGGATATCCTAGGTATGACCAAAAGCCTTGAATTTAGTGATCTCAAAGAGCGTGATGGATTATAGGGTGATAGAAGATCCGTTATTGAGATACAGCCTTGGTCAGAAGCTAAAAGTAAATCATTTGTGATTTTCCCATATAGGGGTGGTGGTGGCGCAATGGATAAGACACATGCCTTTGGTGTGAGAGACCCGGGTTCGAATCCACTGTGAGACACCAATGTGTCCCTGAGCAAGACACTTAACCCCTAGTTGCTCCAGAGGCGTGCGACCTCTGACATATATAGCAATTGTAAGTCGCTTTGTATAAAAGCGTCAGCTAAATGAATAAATGTAAATGTAACGAGCGCAGTTTCAGTGCTATGATGCGGTCTGAATCCAGACTGAAACTTTTCATAGATATCATTTTGTTGCAAGAAAGAGCCCAGTTGAGCGGACCAAAGTCAGTAGTGTTTCGGCATTGAGGTTGCCAGCTCTGCTCTAGTTACCACAGCTACGTAGTAGCCTACGTTCCTGCTGGATCCTGCAGCCTATCTGGCAACCTCGAGTCAGGGGGGAGGGGGAGGGGATACACCGCTCTTCAGTAATTTGAAAGTGATTGCAGTACCAGTTTTGGCCACAATCTTACATACGGCTCCTTTAATTAGCCAAACAAACAAACAAACAAACAAAATCCTTAGTGCACTTTTCATTTTCAAGAACAAGCTCTCAAAACTCACTATCTGGTGCCTCTGTGTGGTCTTGAAAAAAGTGTCTTTGTTTTCATGTCCAAGAAACCTAAAAGCAGCATTAAAGATTAGTGTAAGATAAAGTAAACACACACTTTTCCAAACAGTGTGAATATATGCAAAAGCTTGATTTGAAATGATGCACGATAAAGATATACAGTTCACAAGTGATATTCACACGAGACATCACGTCTCATGTGTAAGCTCTTCTCTGAGACTGTTCTCTCCTTGGTGAAAAAAAAAAAAAAAAAAAAAAAAAACTTTTGGTGATAATGACGCTTCAACTGAGGCACAGTTGTAAAAAATTAAATCACTCAGTAAATACTGTAAATACTATTATATCAATCTTTGTTTAGATCATCCTAACTTTAAAAATGTAGTATTATATTATATTATATTATATTATATTATATTATATTATATTATATTATATTATATTATATTATATTATATTATATTATATTATATTATATTATATTATGGAAACAAAAAGTTGATTGTAAGTGTGTGAGTAAATATATGGGTTATACAGTCCATTTGACACAGCAAGAACTTTGCATAAGTGTGTTTTGGGAGTGTGTGATGTGTTTGTATTTAAGGAGGTGCTGACTCTATGCAAACACTAAAGTGTATGAACTGCATGTTACATGACAGGCTCAGATCCTCTTTGCACACAGGGTTTGAATACATGTTTACAGTTCACTATTTTTTAACTCACTTCCTTCCATCACAAACCACCAACTTGTTAAATCGTGTGAGGTGCATATTTTGTTTCCATCCATTTATTTTTATGCAAATGCTGGGATATTACTTAAATATTCACTAAATGGAAACTGCAAGATGCACATAAAATCTTATTCACAAAGAAGTCACAGGCTTCCCCAGTTCCAGCAACTTTTTATCATTGTATTACTGATACTTTGCACCCGTTTCTTCGAATTTTGGGATTTTGCACACAAAAAAAACGGCTGAGGGAAAGAACCAGAAGAACCCCAAACAGTAATATTTGTCCCTTTTTGGATCAGTATGGATCGGTACCTCTCTAGTTTATTGCTGCGGAACTGGCAGGTATAGTAGTCCGGTGGAAGGTTGGGCACATCTTGTGCCATCATGTTTGGGATGTGCAGTTTTTCTAGGATGTTCTCAGACCAGTTTGATATTGGAATTGTCACAACCTGAAATCACCCAAAAGAGAAGAACAGTTAAGATATATTGAGTATATGTATAATTTACTTTATGATATAAAAGATCAGGTATGCTTTACCTGTAATGGCACTCGAAGGCTGATCTCCTCTGCATAATAACACAGAACATTCCAGGGTGCGCTCAGAAGGACATAAAAAGTCTTTGTTTTTCCCTGCACGACCTCTTTCTGAGACACATTCACATAGGAGAAAGACATTACTTTAGAAAGTGTACTTTTCTAATGTGTTTATATTCAGTTCAACATGTAGGTAATATATCAGCGTTTTTGATCCATATGATATAAATTAATGGTGTCCAATGTTGTTCCAAGAGTGCTGAATCTCAGCTTTGCTTATTTGCATTGCAAAAACCCACGTATCACAATCATGGATTCTCCACATCACATTTACATTATGAGAAAACAATAACAACACATTCTTTTACAGTGTCCTTGTTAATGTTACATGACGTCACCACAGTAATAACTATAAAATATGCATAATTACCTGCAACTTACTAACTAGACCAAACCCTAACCCATTATCTGTCAGACAAAATAGTGATCTGACGTGGGTTGTGCACAGAAAGTACCTGGATGGGTGTCCAAGAGCTTAAGTAGGATAATGGTTTCGTGACTTATAAAAATAGCATAGACGTAAGTAGTTATGCCCATTAACTGAGGTATGTGACCAGTAGGGGATGGTGACAAGATTTTCAGTATGAAGGGAAGCATAGAGGAAAAGTTATTAGACTGAAAAAAGGAATTTCTTTGTAGGAATGCAATGCCAGGCCATGATTTGCGAATTGTGATCCTTTGGCTTGTGGATTGATTCATTGGTTTGAAAAATTTGGACAAAATTTTTATTCCTGAGCCTAAGCTAGGAGTTGGGAACTGGTAAATGTGATGGTAGGGGCTGGTGAGTTGAAAAAACGAGATTCAGGGGCTGGAGCGGACTCTGTGGCTGGAATGGACTCTGGGCTTGAGTGGAATCTGGAGCAGACTCAGGGGCTATGAATAAAAACATTTATTTTGTGCTAAAGTATTTTATTTCTTTTTAATTTCTTTTATATATAATTAATTTCTTATATATATATATATATATATATATAAAACCTCACATTCTGAATATGGCTGCAACCCAAATTTAGATCTTAAACTGAATTTGATGTGCATGTAAACGTTGTCATACTGTATACCGTCTCCTGATGAAGGCCGGCAGCCCGGAGTCTGGAAAGAAATTCTGTCCTCCATTTCCTGTGTGTATCACGCGAGGAACCGGACGAGAGTTCATCCAGTTCTGCCGACTTCAAGGGGTTAACAGATTCCTCCCAAACCAAGACAAAATCTGTCATCAAATAAAAAAATCTAATTAATTACAATTTTAAATGCTTTCATAAGAGGTCGTATGTTTTCCAAAATAGCAATTTATCAAACATTCGTAGCTTGGCATTATACAGATGAATCTCATACAGGAAACACATAGGAAATATTGTGTAGAGAAAGTAAAAAAATAAATAAAATAAAATAAATAAATCTCTAAAAGATATTTGTTGACAAATCCGTTGTCAAAATGACAACTATTTTAAACCTCATTTATTTTTATAGACACAGAAGACAGTCTTTTCCTTTATGTTCTCCCCCATAATACTCACCAATTCGGGTGACCCCGTCACTGAATACATTCTTGTTTTCCTGAGGTACCACACATGTCTGTGAAAAACATGAACACTCTCCACAATCAGTATCAATATGAAGAACTGATATATCCATGCGTACAAACCTCAGAGAATGATCTTAACAAGAAAATTCCTCGGAAAAGCCTCAAATGTGTCTTATCAGGGATATCAGGGTGGAGTGGCGGAGTGATACGAGGAAATCTGGCATGTTTGTGTTACATTGTTATCTCGTAATTAGCTTCCTCTCTTTGTGACCGCTGATGAATTTAGTAAACAACCTGCACTTTTTTTCCAACTCAAGATAAAAGACAATTCTAGTACCTCCACGCTCCCGTAGGTTTGTTCGGGGTGGTCCGACAGGGTGATAAGTGTGGCGCTGTCCTCCACTAAATTCTTCTTCCTTTTCATCATTATCTCAAAAGAGCCAGTTTACCTCTGTGTTGTCTGACCGCCAATCTGAAAAAGTTCTGTCCCCCTTTAAAACATGATGCAATGATTCAGTAAGTATTTGGCAATAAAGAATATAACACAATCTGGCATGTTCAACTACCGGTCAAAAGTTTGAAATAATTAATATTTTTGAGGAAACTGATAATATATTTATTTTCAGGATTATTTGATGGATAGAAAGGACAGCATCCTTTTTTTTTTTTTTTTTTTTACTGCCACTTTTGATCAATTTAATGCTTCCTTGCTGAATATAAGTATTAATACTATTTTGAATAGAATGTTTCCACGAAAATATTACAACATACATTTTTTCAACATTGATAATGATAATTATATATTCCAGCAGTAAATCATCATATAATGATTTCTGAAGGATCATGTGACACTGAAAACTGGAGTAATGATGCTGAAAATTCAGCATTTCCATGGAATAAATTATATTTTAAAATATATTAAAATATAAAACTGTTATTTGAATATTGAATATTACAATATTTCACACTTTTACTATTTTAACTGTGTAATTGATCATATAAATGCAGCCTTGATTGGCATTAGAGACTTCTTTCAAAAACATTAAATAAAAAAGTCTTGGTTATTGATATACTGTAAAGAATGTAAGCATAAACCTGTGCTATTTCAGGATATTTTTGAGGTGTTAAAATGCTCTTTCAGACCTCAAACAGAACATGATGATCAAATAGTTCTCAAAACTTAACAGCATTATGTAGGTAACGTGAGATAACTAATGAATGAATTCAGAAGATGAAACACTGTTTATAAAATGACCTATTTAAAGATGTGCACAATGTACTGAGAAAACCTCCCTAAAGCGCACTGGGTCCCCGAGAGAACCTTCATACACAGAACAACAGTACAAACACAAACACTTTCCTTCAACCACTAATATATTTGATATAACTGGGAAAATGATATAATGTTATATATATGATATATAAATATATAATGAATGTTATTGCACTTTAACAAAATATCAAACCATGAGGCATTAAACACTCTATGTCTATGATACTTTTTTTTTTTGCCATTACACCACCCTGGTGTTGAGTCTGATCTCTGAAACAGACGTACTACAGTGAAAGAGGATGTTAGTTAAAGGGGTCAGTGAGGGAAACACTTCTACCAATCAAACAGTCAAATTTGGGTCATCATGTGTCATACTAATGCATCCTTTAAAGTTTAAAGTATTACATCACTGCATTATTTCAGACAGTTGGCCCTTCTAAGAAACGTTCAAAACTTAATAGTAATTTTAACATAATAGTAACAATAAAATTACAAGCATATAACAAAATGAACTTAACGGCGCTGAGAACATTTTCTTTCTCAGTTCTGTTTTTTTCTATTTTTCACTTCATTGGAATGTTACGAAACTTGGTATAGGTTTTGACACTTGCTGTGTGAACACACACACACACACACACACACACACACACACACACACACACACACACACACACACACACACACACACACACACACACACACACACACACACACACACACACACACACACACACACACACACACACACACACACACACACACACACACACACACACACACACACACACACACACACACACACACACAAAATCATGGATATGATTCAAAAAGGTTAAATGGTCCTGAAAAAAAAAAAAAAGTCACACTTGTATTGACACTTGTATCACACTTGCAAGGTCTAAAATGACCACATTGGAAATGAATGGGAAACGAATTTCATCTAGAAATTTAGGAACTTTAAACTTTTGGTACTGCGCACAAGCAAATTCTCACTGAAAGCAACTTTTTTTGAGATATCAACCTCAAATTTAGAACACAGCTGGTGTCTTTGATTTTCTCACAGTTTTAGAGTAAAACGTGTTTTGGAAAATATATATTTCATATAAAAGTTGAAAATGGTTACAGGAAATGGCTACAGGAAAGCTGAGCTACAGCTTTCCTGTAGTGGTAAGAGCATTGCGTTAACAACGCAAGGTTGTGGGTTCGATCCCAGGGGATTGCACATGCCTATGTATAAATGTATAGGATAATGCAATGTAAGTCACTTTGGATAAAAGCGTCTGATAAATGTAAATGTAAATGGTATTTTTGCGCTTTTTTTTTTATACCAGTAAATCAATGTTAAATTTTGTAACTTTTTAAGTTCACTTTTTTTCACTTTTTTTTTCACTTCAACAATAATCAAACTTAAATCTGTGCTCTAAAGCATTCAGTTATGACAGTTTAAATTGGAAATGTCATTTTCAGGACCAAAAAGTGAATAAATGTCTAACTTCTGCATAAATATAATTTAGTACTTATTATTATTTTTTTTTTTTTTTTTAAATCTGATCTTCCATGCAAAGGGTTCACGTGATCATTCATGCATATTTAATCAATGTCACATATTTACATATTTTAGAAACACTGTATAATCTTAAATGTAAAAAAAAACCCAAAAAAAACCCCAGATTTAACCAGTTTTTGAATATTATAAATCGATTTTTGGACAGCATTGTATTTATCTCTCTCAAGATTTGGAATCAGTGCTAGTAACAATAATAATTACTAAATAAAAGTGCATCCTTATTTACAGTGATAATCTACCAAAATACCAGATGTGTGTGAATGTTCCAGAGGAGCGTGACTTCACACCGATCTGTGGGATTCGAACCACACAGTGAGACATTATAGTGATCTACTGTACAAAGAACTATCCCACTGTACAGCTTCAAGCCATAGTTTAGGTCAAAATGGAGAAATGGTCATTACATTTTCCCCATTTTGTATTTTTTCATCAAACTCTTTGCAACTTAAAAAAAATATACATAGTCATCTGGTTACTTTAAAGTGATACCTGAAGGTGCACCTGTTTCACATCAATTTATAGTCTCTCACAAGCATTCCAATGACATTATCATCAGAGGTTATTTAAGCCAAGTTCTAGGCATAGTTTGCCACACATGCTTCACAACCGGTCAAACAGAGAGGTTTTCCATAGCGTATGACGCAGCATCTTGTTCCCGCTTTTTCAGGAAACAGTTTTACAGTCCAGTAACCCGAGGCGATTTCTTTAATCATTAATATATATTTTACTATATGCTCTATGTTTGATTATTTAGAAATATAAGATCTTTGGTGTCTCTTCTGTGCTGTAAGATCAGGTGGGCGTGTTTTCCATCATAATTGTTTCAGTGATGTACCTTTGTATCAAAATATTTCCATCTCTGCAGACATTAGATAATGCAAGATCTGCATCTTAAAGGCCTAAAGGTGTCAAAACAACACATCCTATATATATTTGTATCTTGCATACTTTCTCTGACCTTTACCTGGACTGTTCCAAGCTGGTGAATGACCTGCCTATCTCAACCGAATTTTCAAGAAACAGCTGTAGGATTGAAAATAATCCAAGATATTTGAAACAAACAAAGTCATTTGCTTTACTGTTTTCCACCCCCCTTTTTCTACCACACGGACCATTTGGAGTTCCCAAAGGCACAGATGGGTTACATGCTGGGTCTGACAGTGATCAAGGCCTTTTGGCCAAGATGTGTGTACTTTGGGGGTCTATGAATTGTCACACCTTTAGTACAATGGGGGAAGTTTGAATGATCTGATTGGTCAGTTTGAACGTCTCAAGTTTGGGTAAAAGTCACATGGTCAGGGAAAGGATAAAAGAAGATTGTAACTCTTTCTCTGTCTCTTTCATCTTACTCTCTCTCTCTCTCTCTCTCTCTCTCTCTCTCTCTCTCTCTCTCTCTCTCTCTCTCTCTCTCTCTCTCTCTCTCTCTCTCTCTCTCTCTCGCTCTCTCTCTCTCTCTCTCTGGTAACATTTTACATGCTGGGTAAGATTAATGATATAAGTTATCATCATCTCATACATCTATTTTGTAACTATTTTAAGTGTAACCATAGCCATATTTTGTCATTAAACCATTTCAATTACAAATAATGTGCTAACTAGTTTTGGTTTGGTATTGACTTTGAATTGCTATTGCAATACAATATTGTCTCTCTCTACAGCAATGCTCTCCCACATATTAAGCTATTGTAACTGCGCTTATTTCCGTCGTTGGTATAAGTGGCAGTGGGTGGTAATAGACAAGAAATGTACAGTTTTCTACCATCTTGCTGACAATGTTTCTTTAGTCATTCGGCAGTCTTTCAGCCTGAACCCCTGCAGGAAATCCACCCTTACACAGCTGAAGATGCATCTTTTCCGTTAAAACTTGACACATTAATACAAACACTTACTATTCTATACATATATTTATCAATTTAAAAGAAAACTTTGCACGTGTACGTGCAAAACTAACTTGGACTAGTCACAGTACTTGCATTTTTTTTTTTATCAGACCAAAACATAAGTTTAGGAGGATGTAAGTTTCCTGTATATATATTGGTTGCTCTTATTTTGCTCTTCACTTCTGCTTCTTTCTCTATACTTTCTCTATGGGGATATTTTGGGGATATTGAATTTAATTTTATCAATCAATAAATTCCACTAGAAACAAACCTTGTTGTATTATTTTAATTTAATACTGTGAAGCTGCTTTGATACAATCTGTATTGTGAAAAGCGCTATACAAATATACTTTACTTGACTTGACTATACTCCGATCTTCAAAATGTTAATCTGTTAGATACTCTGGATTTTATTATAAACTATTGAAGATAGATCTTATTTATATTAAAACCAGTTTGCTACAATTTTAATATTTACTTAATTCATTTGTTTTACACTTTGTACTTAATATATTTGTTATTCCTTATTCAAATTTGATCTTTGACAATCATTCCTTGTCTGCCTGGATCTCATTGCATCAGTATTATAATTTAAATTAATCACTTATTGTGTACATACATGTTTTTACATTGTACTTATATTTAAAGAAATACCTGCCTGTAATTACAGCAGTAATTAATTTCTGTAATTACATAACATTGTTGACCCTTCCCCACCCTTAAACCTACCCATACCACCAAACCTGTCCCACCAAACCCGTATCTGACCTCAATAGCAGCAAAAGTGATTTGCAATACGCACATGTAAGATACAATAAGTACAATGTACCTAAAAAAATGTTTTTATGCAAGTACATAGTAATTAAATAAACCTAATATAAAGTGTGACCAGCTATTAATAAACAAATCACGCAAATAAATGCCTAATGAAGCAAATATTTGTTCCAACTTCCCGTCAGCAATGTCTCATAGATCATGGCAGAGTTTTTTGGGTATTTTTTCATCTCGGCTCTCTTGCTACTCACCTGTAGTTTCCTTCCTGAATCGCTCTCTCCTCCTCTCTGCATTTGTTTCTCCTTCAGTTCTCCTCAGCTCAAAGATGTTGACATTATCTTTAAAACCTTTCCCAAAAGATTTTAAGTGATGCTTTCCAAGGCTCCAGAGCTGTTGCAGGATAAAAATCTCCCGATGTTTTGAAAGGACGAATAGAGTGGAAAGGACGAATAGAGTGCAAGTAAAGAGGAAAAGGAGGGGTAGAGTCTGGTCATGTTTGCTGTTAAGGAGGAGTTTCTCTTAACTTTAGCTACACACACATACTTGCAAATATGGACACACAGACACACATTGAAACCAAACACTCATAAATGACTTATATACAGTATCAGTGTATCAGTCTTGTCAGAGTGACAAAACATTAGCTTTACGTTAGCTTTAGTTGCAGTTTTAGGCTTCAATGCAAATAAACATATTTCATGCTTCACATTTTTAAAACTGTAAAATTAATTCAATTCCTTTAATATTATAAATATTTGTTAACCTACAATTATGAAAGAGGAAGTTTATTTAATGAGAAAACTGTGTATGTAATGTAATATTATTACTGTATTTTGAAGATGTATATCTTGATATCTTCCACTTATCAGTGAATACACAAGAAAACACTACAAGCACAAAGGAGCAAAATCCAGCTAAACAGAAGAAAGGAGCTCTGATGAACACAATTGTTATTACACAAAGCAATGTCAGTTATCTGAAGAATCAATTAAATACAATTATTCTTTCATGGTAAAGGTGAGATTCTCCAGTAAGACGGGCAAGGCAAAACTGTTCAGATGGAATAAATCTAACAATTTGATGTTCAGATTAATTAGAGCAAATCCGTCAATATACAATCTACGGACATCAAAACTAAAGGTCAGGTCAAAACTAAATTACATTCTTGCTTTACTTAATTCAGCTTGAGAATTTAATTTAATTTGGTTTTCCAATATTTCTGTTTTTAAAGTAAGGAACATTTATACAGTTAAAGCAGGAACAAATCATCATTCTTATATAATTCATATAATGCTGCATGTTCCTTAAATATTTCAGTAAATTAAATTGTCAGGGTAACCAGACTCAAAGCAGGAGAAGACATGTGAGAACCCAAATGCAGGTATTTATTGACAACAGCAGTATTTACAAGAAAGCAGGCGAGTATATAACTGGATAACAGGTCAAACAGTGAAGTATGGGAATTAACTTGCCTTTCGTCTTTATCACAGGTTGAAGATGGAATCACACACCCAGAGATGATAAGACGAGAAGAGAGCAAACACACACACATATATACACACACACAGGGGATAAACAAAGGAGGTAAGTATCAACACAATCTGGAGAACACTGGAGATTACGATGGAGTTCGCTGGAGATAGCAATTGAGATCGCTGGCACACAAAGGCAAGTCTTACGAGAGAGTCTAGAGTCTTAGACCAGGTAAGGCATCTGTATCCTTCTTGTAGGTCAGACATTGACTGAATGTGTGTGTGCTTACGAGTGCAATGATGAGCATCGGGTGTGGGTGATTGGTAACTATGGTAACTGATTGACAGGGGAAACGTGACATTACTCCCTCTTTCTCTGGAGGCGGCTCCTGACACCTACAAATTCTTTACAGTCCCGGAGGGTGCTGCCTGTCATGGGCAAATGGGGACCCAAAGCCAAAGTGTAGTCAGAGGAGTTTGGAGCCAGGACTGAGCCGACAGTGCGGTGATTCAGGGCGGAGCCGGCAGGGCTGGAGTCCTGGGCAGAGCCATCTGAGTATGGGGCCTCTAGCATCTGGAGAGCCGACACAGTGGGACGCCTCTGGAGAATTGGCAATGTCTGGCTAACCGGCAGAGCTGGGAGCGTCTGGAGAGCTGAGAACGTCTGGCTAACTGGCAGAGCTGGCAAAATGGGATGCCACTTGAGATCTGGCAACGTCTGGATAGCCAGCAGAGCTGGTAGCCTCTGGAGAGTTGGTAGAAAGGGATGCAGCTTGGGAGCTGGAAGAGAGGGTTAGCCCTAACCCTAACGTCTGTAAAGCATCTGTAGGGAAAGCTGCAAGGAGAGACTCTGGAAGACCGGCTGTGAGGAGGGACTCTGGCAGGCTGACAGTGGGAGAGCTGGCAGAACGGGATGCTTCTGGAGAGTTGGCAGAAAGGGACGGCTCTGGAGAGCTGGCAGAGCTGGAAACGTCTAGATAGCCGGCAGAGCTGGGAGCCTCTGGAGTGCCGGCAGAGCTGAAAGCATCTGTAGGGCCAGCTGCAAGCAGAGACTTTGGAAGACCGGCTTTGAGGAGGGATTCTGGAAGGCTGACAGTGGGAATGACCTCCGGTGGACCAGTTGAGTGGTTGATATCTGGAGGACCAGCTGAGAAAAAGGTCTCAGGAATGCCGGCTGAGTGACTGAGGATCTCTGGAATGTCGATTGAGAAGGAAGTGTCCGGCATGGCAGGGAGCCAGGGACGAGCATGAACTGGGGACTGGAGATATTCAAAGATGTTCCCTCTGGTTGGATTGAGGTGGAAATAAATGACAACCTTGGCTGAGGCGAGGGAGCATGGGATGACCTTTGTGGCCGAGATGAGGAAGCTTGGTACGGCCACCTGAGACGAGGGAGTTTGGAGTGGCCTCCTTGGCCGAAAAGAGGGAGCTTTGAACCGCCTCCTTGTCCGAGAAGAGGGGGCTTGGTACGCCCACCTACTGTAGGTTGAGAAAAGGAAGCTTGGAACGGCCTCCTTGGCCGAGAAGAGGGGGCTTGGTACGCCCACCTTGGCCGAGAGGAGGAGGCTTGGTACGCCTACCTTGGCCGAGAAAAGGAATCTTGGAACTGACTGGGACAGCGGCCTCTGCTGGAGATCGCTGGAACACAAAGGTAATTCTTACGAGATCCACAGGTGAGTAGAGCAGCTAAGAACTCTGTATCCTTATAGGCCAAACACTGACTGACTGAATGCGTGTGTGTGCTTATAAAGGAGTGAAGATGAGTGAAGTGATGAGGATCAGGTGCGGGTTATTGGTAACTATGGTAACTGATTGTTTGGCACACAGGGGTACCGTGACAGGGGAAATGTGACAGAAACATTAAAATATAAATAATATAAAAACAATATTTATTACTACATTACCTACATAAATTACACCACAAATATTTCAGAAGTAACAAAGTAAATAGTTTGAAAAACCAAGTGAAAATGTAGGCTTTTTTTTATAATATATATCCTTTATTTCATGTTCATTGACAGTTCTCTAGGTTGAATGTAGCACTACACACTGGGCAGAGCATATCCCCCTCTCAACTAATATTTCAGGGAATGTTGTCTGATTAAAAAAAAGAAAGAAAAGAAAAACACAACTATTAGACAGTGTAACCTCTCAAATTACAATGCCAGCCTTACACAAGAGACATGACAACAAACTACAGTTGATTAAATGGTGAATGTACACTCTATAAATTAAATAAGGCATCTTCTTGAAGATGATTGACAATGTCAGTATTTTAACGGTGAGTGGGTGGATCACCCTGTATCATCCCATAATTTTGAACGGAATGTGGTATGTGGCACATTTAATGACATTCTGGAAAATAACGATTCGCATCTATCATTTCTATAAGTTGAACTTCTTTGAAACACTGAAAGTGAAGTGTGAGTGTCAGAATGTGATAGATAGCTCCATTACACTCAAGCCAAAGCTCAATAAATGGCTTTCATCCAGCAAAAACATTAAGATAATCAGTCTTTCAGTTCTCAAAAGGAAATTCTCGATTGGCATTTTGGTATTTGAGACTGAAATGGCAAATAAAGCAGGCATATAACACACTTAAATGGCATTTACTGGCTATTAAAGGCTTTGAAACATTTCAAGTTTCCATTTTTTTCAACGTAAATTGGAATATATTTAAGTCTATCTATGTACATCGTATTCCATAGGTCTACAGTAAATAATTAAGGCCAAAACCAAATGCCTCTCCATGGCAAAACATAAGACTGACATCTGCCCCATAATCCTCATGGAGCCCATGAATGGAAAAATGTTCATGGTGTTATACAAAGCGGAAGTCTGGAAGCGTTCAGTAACATAATTCAATCAAACTTAAAACAAAGCACTAAAACTTCCAAGAGTGTTGATAGACAACATGAAGAAAGACTGACTAAACAGTTCAAGGAATAATTCACACAAAAATGAAAATTCTGCCATCATTTGCCTCAGTCCCTTCAATGGAACAAAAAAGGAGATATTTAGAAAAATGTTCATGCTCTGTTCCATTCAGAGAAAGCATACAGTGAAGAATTCAGAATTTTCATTTTTGGGTTAATTATACCTTAAATAGCTTTACCAAATGAGCGTGTCACAATAATCTACAGTGTTTGTTAACAGTTAGAATTTTCGAATTTAATGGCAGTAACATTCATCGGTTAACCTCATCTCGGGCGTAGCTAATAACTGTAGCGCTCTCAGCCTCTGCCTATGTAGAAAATAGAGTTGAAACGTGGATGTTTATATGCCAGCTGTCAGAATAAGATGCCAAACACACTTACAGCTTTTAAAATGGTGCAGTTCAACTGTGGTTTAAAATAAACAAAAGGTGGAGTCAGCAGCATTCAAAATACATCAAATGACACAACCGGCCTGCTTCGGGAAAGCAAAAGCCAGACTCAAAAGAAAAACTGGCCAATCAACACTTCAACAGAACAAACATTCAGATTAAAATGTCCTCGCAGGGTCAATTTACAGCAACTGAAAACTCAGGAGATGGGATTGGACACAGCAATCCAACCTGAAATGAGTGATTGAATCGCTCTACACACACAATGATGTCTGATGCAACTCTCTGAAACACTTGAGGCATGCTGGAAAGTTTAGCAAATGGGTGAATCTCAAGAAACATGTCAAGAATATGTCATATTTCAGCTAAACTTGATTGAAAATGAAGCCTGTTATTAGGATTTCTTGCATTGTGACATTATTTTTCAAACGTTTATCCCACAAATCTCATTATTGTAATGCAAAAGAAAAAACAATGTCATTATCACCATAATAATATTTTTTTTATGTTTTTGAAATAAATGCTCACCAAGACTGCTTTAATTTAATCAAAAATACAGTAAAATCAGTGGTATTGTGAAATATTATTACAATTTACGGTTTTCTAATTTAATATATTTGAAGATTTAATTTATTCCTGTGATGTCAAAGCTGAATTTTCAGCATCATTATCCTTCATAAATCATTCTAATACGCTGATTTCTTATTATTATCAATGCTGAAAACAGTTGTGCCGCTTAATATTCTTGTGGAAACCTTGATACAGTTTTTTCAGGATTCTCTTATGAATAGAAAGGTCAAAAGAAGATCATTTATTTGAAATAGAATGTTTTTGTAACAATGTAAAAGTCTTTTATACTGTCACTTCTGATCCATTTAATGCATCCTTGCTAAATAAATGTATTAATATATTTCAATTAAAATGTACTTACCCCAAACTTTTAAACGTTAGTGTACACATTTAATTTAATTTATCAAAATGTAACTTATAATTTTCTTATTTTGGTGGTATTTGTTGTACAACCTCAAATTTATGTTGATTTCAAAAAAGTTATTGTATTACAGTATTTGTTTACTGGAACATTATTTACAGAGTATAATCTAATGAACTGTAGGGAATTTGAGGAATAATGTGTTAGATTGTCATGAAAAATTCGAAATAGTTCTAAAAATAGACATTTTTAATGCAAAAAATCGTAATAATCTATTGATTTCAGGGTGAAATATGACTCGAACATTTGTGAGATTCACCCTTTTAGTGGTTTTGAGAACGTAACGTGAGTATTTCAGCAGACTTGACAAAGTTCAAACAACGTGGAGACGTCCCTTCACAGACACACTGACACGGAAACACAGCGTTCACATACAAGTAAATGTCTTTAGGCAAACACACTGGATTTACACTGGAATGGAATTACTGAAGGTCGAAGCAGTGCAAATTTCCACGTTCGCTTACACAAGGAACAAAACTAAAATTGTTCTTTGGCAAAGAGCAGTTTAAAATGAACATTTCATTTCAACTTTGTCAAGATCTAAACATGATACACAGGTGGGATGAACAAACAGTGGCTCTCCCTGTCATTAGATAGCGTTTCTATGAAATCACAATTGGGAAATATGCTTCCTTCCTTTCCTGTGGGGGGTGGGGGATGTCGTTCCACAGATGTCGTTCATCACTTCCTGTGAGGTCACCATGAGAACGTGAACCTCCCTGTGAAGTCATCACAGATGGAGCCAAACGTTTCCTGTGAGGTCACGGAGACACATATTCCCAGTGGCGTCACAGTGGTCATATCTTCCAAATCCGAAGACAAGCAATCAGGGTATGAAGCGCAGAATCACACATGTAAGCGTTGGACGGGGCCCATTAATGTCCATCGAGTTCAGCAAACAAATAAATAAAGCGAGCCCACGTGGGCTGATGTGACGGCAGAGGAAAATTTGATATCGGTCGATTCGAACACTGGAGAACATCAACGTTGGCAGGCGCTCGCCTCGTCCTCCTTTATTCGGCCCAACTCCTCAAATAACTTTAGCACATAAATTAAAAAACAGTGCTTGAGAAAGAGCCCAAACTGTTTGTTTTTGGCCAGGCTGGTCTGTGTAAGCAAGCTGGTGTTTTGTGGGTGCCAGTCCTACCACACCTCACAGCGGTGGCCTGAGTTCATGGGAGAGCCCAGCGGACACTGGAAGTGCTCTGCGAAGTCGGGCGAGTTGGACAGGGTGCCGATGACGCGGTATTTGGGTGGGCTGTGAGGGTCCGTCATCAGGCCCTCGTGAGCGCTCTCTGGCGTTCGGACAGAGCACCAGACCTGAGAAGAAGAGCCAAAGGAATACGTTTCTGAGACCATGTTTTCACAATCATTTTTCTAGTTTGTATTGTTTTTAGTGTTGCTGTACGGTGGAAGAGGCCGTGCCATCGTGTGAATATAGCACAGCAGTGCTTTAAATAGATTTTCAAATAGTTGTATCTTGGCCAAATATTGTCCTATCCTAACAAACCATACATCAATGGAAAGCTATTAATTTAGCTTTCAGATGATGTATAGGTCTCAATTAAAAAAAAAATTACCCATGTGACTGATTTTGTGGTCCAGGGTCACATATCAGTAACACTTAAGGTTTTTATATGATTTACAGCAAATATTAATTCATATTAATTTATACATATAATAATATACTAACATTGTAATAGTAACGTTTTATAATAAGGTCCCATTAGATAACGCATTACCTAACTAACAACGAGGAAGACATTTGCTACAGTTTTTAATAATCTTTGTTCATGTTAGTTAATAAAAAAATTCAACTGTTCATTAGTTCATGTCAGCTCAGGTCCATTTAATAATACTAACAGAATTGTTAGAATTAGAAATTGTTAGAAAATACAACTTTTGAATTGAATAATGTATTATCAATGTTGATATTAACATTATCTGAGATTACTTAATGTTTTAGAAGTATTTTTCATTGTTAGTTCATGGTAACTAATGTAGTTAACTAATGTTAACAAATGAAATCTTATTGTAAAGTGTTACCATTATAATATATAACATCATACATTTATCTGAAGGCTAACCAGAATTAATTTAATTAAGATAAACCCAGACAATTACTATTTAATATTAACATTATTTTCTACATTTAGTAATATACATTATTAACTTATATAAGTTATATTAATCTTAACATATTAACATAATATAATTATTTATATTATATAATATATTACATGTTACGTTTATATATATATATATATATATATATATATATATATATATATATATATATATATATATATGTGTGTGTGTGTGTGTGTGTGTGTGTGTGTGTATGAATATATATATTTCTTTAATATTACATATTAGCATTAGATTTAGAAATTCACAAAAAAAAATCTAATTATTGATAATGTTTTCATCTTTAAATATTATTTTATCATTAAAGAGCATTAAATTGTTATTTTATTAAGAAAGCCATTACTTTTGCTGTCACCACATCATATGTAGTGCCTAAAATAAGGTTAAGTTATAATATATAACATACAGTATATGAACACTAACCAAAATTCCTTTTGTTAAGATTTATCAAGGGCCAAGGCAATATTAATTTCAACATGTAGTAATATATTAACATTATAAGTTAGATAATGTTAATATATTAACTAAATATATTTATTTATGAAATTACAGAAATCATTTATTATATATTACATATTATTCTATAATATTATATATTACAACATTTACCAAGATTATGGTGTGCTGTAAGATCAAAATTCAAATCACTGGTAGTTTATTAATCTTGGTTAATATATACAATATCCTGAAGCATTGACTTTAAAGTGCTACTTTATTATTTAAAAATATAAAAAAAGTGTTATTTTATTCAGCAAATTCATTACTTATACTGCCACCACATCATTTAGTGCCTGACATGTAAAATAAGTTTAATATTTGCCCTGTATAGGTGAAGCACAGCATGTTTACCAGGTACACAGTAGTTGGGTGAACAGGTGTTTCACGTCATACTTGTTATTATTTTTGCATACTTGCTTCTCTTTTTGTGTGTCTTTTCATACCTGTGCAAACCCTAAGAAGAAGAGCTGGTCGTTTGTCAGATTGACAGCGGGGAGTCTTTTCTCTTCCCCGTTCTTCTTCAGCCATGACCTGTACGCCTGTCCAAACAAAGATCTCAAAATCAGACATTTATCTTTGTTCAATTTAACTGCAACATTTGCATTAGCTTGGGGAAAAGAAATGTCTAGTGATTTCTATCCACCACCAGAAGGGGGAGCCTCGGGAACCACACAATCTTCAAAAACATAAACATTTCCATGGGATGTTTTTATAAAATGTACTTCTTTAATGTCTTTAAAAGGCTCTAAATGACCATCCACTCTTAATGTGGACAGAGCATACTGTAAATTCTTAGGCCTGTCGTTTAAATTATTAAATGGTTATAAATAAATTACGTGAGTGCCCATACAAATACTGGGTAATTTGGAAAGAGAGTTTTGCAGGGCTGATTAGAACACAGACTTAATGTCTGCTTTATTAACAAAAATGAAGCCTATATTGTATATTATGCACATTTATTAAATGACAAAAAAAGCTAAAAAAAAAAAAAAAAGAAAGAAAGTGCAAGGTTTTTTACAGTAACAGTGCAATTGGATTACTTTCCTAATTACTCACTTTTTCAAAAGTATTGCATTACTTATTACTATTTATTCTAAATCCCATATCAACCTCGACCAGTTGAACAATACAAGGATAGACATGGACCTGCTTTTTAATTCCTTCAAATAAATCATACAAAACTGCATAAATTATTCTTGGACTGACAAAGCATTTAAAGAGTGAGCATTTAAAAACATACATTTTAACATTAGATGATGTTAAATTTATGAAAAATGAAATCTGTAATAAAAGAGTAGTGCCTTACTTTACTGTAATTAAATGACAGTAATTAATGACTTCCTGTAGTAATGCACTATACCCAAAACTGAACGTAACCTACGTGATAGGCAGCTTTCAGACCACCGTTGTCTGCTATGTTTTCTCCCAGCGTCTGTTTTCCATTAATGTGTTCTCCATTGATGGTGTACTGAGTGTACTGATCGACCATACACTCGGTGCGGTTCTTAAACGCCTCCACCGAGGAGTTCTGCCACCACGGTCGAAGGTTTCCATCTTTGTCATACTCTCTGCCTGTGTAATACAATTAAAGGGTTATATAATGAAATATTGAATTGTATTGATGCACTATAAAACATGTATCGCAACTTTAAGAGCTCAAAAAGACCTTCATCGAAATTAAACCACCAAAACGTTCTGTAAACATGCATGGATTTGTCTCGTTTAACCTGACAAAACTTAAGCCAGACTTTGCTTAACTTAAGCCAGACTAAACCTGCTGTTAAACCCGCACTTTACTGCATTAAAAGTATTGATGAAATAAAAGGTCACTTAAGTGTACTTAAAGAGAGAACAATTTCATGAATGTTTCTTTACACACTTGAGTATATTTTTAAAAAGTCCACTTTGTAATAATGTCAAATTAAAAGTTTTACTGTAAAATGCATTTTAAATCATTGTTTTAATAATCTTTCGTCATGCTTTAAAGTGCACTAATTTTGATGTGTTGACTAACATACTAAAGCACATGTAAAATACTTAAAGGGGTGGTTGATTATGAATTCACTTTTCTTACTTTAGTTAGTGTGTAATGTTGCTGTTTGAGCATAAACAACATCTCCAGAGTTACGACGTTCAACGTTCAAAGCAAAGGGAGATGTATTCTTTTAAAGAAATCGCTTTTTAAGGACTACAACAAATGGCTGGTTGGGACTACACGACATTCCTCCCGGGTTAGTGACATCACCAACCCTAAAATTTACATAAACCCCGCCCCCGAAACACGATTTATAGATTATCATGACAGAATATGCTAATCAGTGACTAGAAGATAACTACACATAAGCTACATAAATTCATCAACTAACCATTCAGAAATGTTGTCTATATGTTGTCACTTCTTCTTGAGTCTCTCCATCTTTCTGACTCCGGTTTGAACATAAAAGGCTAAACGTTTTTGACATTTTCAGTGCATGTCTGTGTGAGTGAGGTAATCGGAGTTGCTAACACATGAGCTGTTGTAGCTCCGCCCTCTGTGCCGGGAGCAGCAGCTCATTTGCATTTAAAGGGACAGACACAAAAACGATGCGTTTTTGCTCACCCTCAAAAGTGACAACTTTAACATGCTACAGTATATACACATATCTGTGGGGTATTTTGAGCTAAAACTTCACATACACACTCTGGGGACATCAGAGATTTATTTTACATCTTGTGAAAAGGGCATTATACCACCCCTTTAAATACAATTTTAACTGATGTGTTATTCAATTTAACATTTAAAGTTAATGTATTTAAATCTCTTTGTAATGATGAAGTTCAAGATTTATGACAAACAAGTTTCAATAGAAATGACATTAAAGTATATTTTAATTTACCATAAATGCTTGTCAGTATATATATTTAACTACATTTCAAAGACAATAGAAGTAATTATGAAAAGATTAACTTAAGTCCTATTTAAGAGGGTCAAAAAGCACTCAAAAGGTCAGCTAATTGCATTTAGTACAAATTTAATTAAATTGATATTAACATGCAACTAAGTGTCCAACATCATTACATTCAGTTCACACTGAAGTATATTATTTTAAAGTATATAATTTCCATAATAAATACTCTTTTTTTGAAAGTATGCTAAAGTGTACTTCTTTTTCAAAAAGGACAATCACAATCAGTTTAATTCTAAGGGCCAGAGAGAACATTGAGAATGTTAATGGATTTTTGTTTTTAAATCTTTACTAATAATATTTTCGGCCATCAGGGAGACAAAAATATATGATATGATCCCCAGTGTACTAACCTTGATCATCAAATGCATGCGTTAACTCATGTCCCATGACCACTCCAATACCACCAAAGTTTAAAGCTCTGTGAAACACACAAAAACATCATAGTTGTTACTGTATAAACTCAGAAGGTTTTTTTTTTAGCAACATGCTAACTATTTCAGCCACGTCTGCTCACTTGGGGTGATCGTGGGCGTAGAACGGGGCCTGTAAGATGCCAGCGGGGAAGACGATGCCGTTCTTGGTTGGCATGTAGTAAGCGTTCACCGTGGGTGGAGTCATACTCCATCTACAGATGCAAAGATAGCGCAATCACATATCAGCCACCGTCTTACAGAGAGCCTCTCTTCTCTCTAATCACACACTGTTAAACTCACTGGTCTCTGTTTGGTGGCTTGCGGAGCTGGTCTGCCATCACTCGTGCTGAGAAGTTATAGAAGTTGATCATATTCTGGAAGAAGTTGTCTTCTGTAACCTCATACTACAAGAAAAAATATAATATAATATAATATAATATAATATAATATAATATAATATAATATAATATAATATAATATAATATAATATAATATAATATAACCCTCTATGTTTTAAAATATTTGGGTCGGTAAGATTTTGTTGTTTCTGACTGTCTGATTCTCTCCAAGGCTGCATTTATCAGAAAACACAATAACAACAGTAATATTGTGAAAAAAATGATACAATTTAAAGTACCTGTGTTCTATTTTAATATATTTTAAAATGTAATTTATTCTTGTGATGTTAAAGCTGAATTTTCAGCATCATTACTCAGTGTCACATGACACTTTTATTGTTTTTGTCAGACACATTTTTTTAAAAGATTCTCTGATATTCAATAGAATTTGTTTGAAATATCTTTTTTTTTTGTCAGAATGTAAATGTTTTACTGACATGTTTGATCAATTTAATGCATCCTTGCTGAATTAAGTATAATAAAAAAAAAAAAACATATTTCAAGCTTTTGAACGGTAGTGCAATAGATTAAATTAAGTTAAATGTATTATTTATCCACATGCACTAATTTACTGTAAAATACAAATTATTTTTAATATTTAAATAATTGAAGGATCATTCAATCAATATGAACTGCTATATTTTTACATTGTAGCACAACACAACGCTAAATCTGAGACGCACTGAAAATAATTGAAACCTGGAAATAAAGTTTTAGTATTCTAAAAATGTAAACGAAAGCTATTTGCTGACTCACCCCATCATACACATCATCAAGCTCTTTGGAGTCCAGGATGAAGTCTGGAAATCCGATCATGTCGTAGATGGCATCCGCCTAGAGCCAGAAAACACACTTTATCCTGATTTTTTGACAAGCAATGCAAAGTGTTTACAGTTAAGCTGTTTTTGCCGTCCTGAATCCCAGACAAATCCGCAAGTTTCAGTTATCCAGTCATGCTGCTGTCTCTGTCATTCTCATTCTCTCTCACCTTGTCCTTGGCAGCTTGTCGGGTTTGTTCATCCATCCAGTTCAAATCATCTAGCGCGTTTTTGAAAGCTGAGCGGATTTCATTGATCATTCCCTCCGCCTGCGTTTTGACAGAAAAGATGAGGTTGGGAACTGTATAATTCACATTGCTGCCACATGATGGCAAACATGCATCACCAATGAGATTCTAAATTAAACATGAGGACATCAACTTGCATTGTCAAATATGTATACAGTAGGTTTCAGTCTTATAATGACAAATGCCTT
Source organism: Leuciscus leuciscus (assembly GCF_965113295.1). Taxonomy (NCBI): domain Eukaryota; kingdom Metazoa; phylum Chordata; class Actinopteri; order Cypriniformes; family Leuciscidae; genus Leuciscus; species Leuciscus leuciscus. The sequence continues at coordinate 33,838,004 of NC_138733.1, forward strand.
TGAGTAACTCACTATTTCTTTGCTCTGTTTGTCGAAGGTGGCTTTGACGAAAAGAGCACCCAATGCAAAACCAAGAGTGTCATCTGTGTTCCCAATACACGTCTGCCAGCGTGGGGTACAGGACTGAACAAAAAAACAGACATATTACACACATGAAACAAGCAGTCATAAAATCACAAAATGGGGACCAGATTTTCGATGTCATTGTGTCAATATAAAACATGCTCATCACTATATAATCTTTCTTCAATCATACTGATCGCATACACAAATCTCAAGAAAATGACTCTCTCTTTAAAGGAACAGTTCACATAGTTTTTTTTGTCATTATGAAATAGAAATGTGCTTAATTGTGTTAAATGTGCACTTGTGGTGTACTTCAAATCTTAATATTTTAATAACTGTAGTAGTTACAGATAATATAATAGCAATGAAAAAGAGAGCACACTTTCATGACAATGTTTCTTATCACACTTACATTTTTTAAAGGTGCAATTTCTAATAATTGTCACGTTTTAGTCCATGATAATATTTAGATGAAAGTATTTATTGAATAAAACAAACACAGGTAATCCACAGGTACAAAGAAGCCAACGAAACAGAGTGTAGACACGACAATACCGTACAAGAACTTAGAGTATGTTTACATGACCACAATGTACTAAAAACAGATGACAACGTTGTCAAAGCGATCATCGTTCACATATACGACTCAAAACACTTTATTTTACAGTGTCCTTGTTACACATTACATGTAGCTACTGTAGGAATTACTATAAATTGTGCATAATTACATGCAACTAACCCCAAACAACACCCTACTCCTAAACCTAACCCAATAGTAAGTACATGTGGTTAATTATTATTACTCAGTACTCAAATATATAATTACACTGTAACACGAACACCTTAAAATAAAGTGTGACCAAATGCTGTATTCTGCTGCCAGGCCAGTAGTTGGCGACGTCACTTTTGTAAAGAGAAACCCCACGCCCGAACACGTAAAATGCCACCGTTTTCACAAATTCACGTTTTTGTTGTTTACATGGAGACGGAAAAGGTATTGTTTTCATAACCTTGCAATTTGAAACCCGTTTTCAAAAGATTGGGCGTTGTCGTGTAAATGAATGGCCAAAACGCATACAATTTAGCTTTTTTTTTTTTTGAAAAATTGAAAAAATGACCAAATTATAAATAAAGATGTACAAATAAAGTCCTAATTTAAATAACATGCAATTACATATTGTAAAACATTACATTCAGTTCACAATTAAGAATATTCTTTTAAAGTATAGTATTTCCATAATAATACTGTTTTTGGTCACACTTTACAATAAGGTTTCATTTGTTACCATTAGTTAATGAACTAACAGTGAGCAATGCATTTGTTACAGTATTTATTAATCTTCGTTAATGTTAGTTAATAAAAATACACTAGTTCATTGTTTGTTCATGTTATTTCACAGTGAATTAACTAATGTTAACAAATACAACTTTTGATTATAATAATGTATAAGTAAATGTTAAAACTGACATTATCTTAGATTAGTAAATTCAGAAGTATTGCTCATTCTTTGTTCATGTTAACTACATTTGTTTACTAATGTTAACTAATGAAACCTTACTGTAAAGTGTTACCGTTTTTTTAATCCATACAATGTAAGTGAATGGGGAGTGGGGCTGTTGAGCTCTAAAAATACAATAAATGTATTATAAAAGTAGTCCATATGACACTAGGTAGCATATTTCAAGTCTTCTGAATCCATATGATTGCTAAGCATGAAGAACACACTGAATGTTTGACTCGTCAAGTTTGAATATGGGCAAATTCAAATTAGATTTGAGAGGTGTGAAAATTATTTTTCAATAATGACTAAAATTTTCATCTGTTCTTCACATAAAGCTTATCATATGACTTCATAAGATCTGTAATATTGTAAGGCATATAGACTATTTTGTTGCTATTGTGAGGACTTTTTTTTTTTGTCATTTCCAGACAATCTGACAATTTGACAATCCCAGTCTCCATTCACTTCCATTACACGGAGAAGAAAATAAACACATTTTTGTATTCCATGAAACAAGCCATTTGGGATCGGAACAACATGAAGGCGAGTAAATAACTGACAACCAAATTAACACTTTTGCGTGAGCTTTTTCTTTAATTCATCCATACACACCCCAACTACACACACCTTTTTAGTGCCATAGAGGCTCTCCAGGAGCTTATCCTGAGCGTTCTCAAACCTCTGGTCGAGACTGGACGCTCCTTTCTGCACCAGATTCCAGATCATGTAATTATTCAGAAGACTGGAGAAGACAGAGAAAGAGTGCATCATAATTTCTAAAAAAAGGACAATTCCTGCATGTGTATTCATTTATTTATACAGGTAGAGAGAGAGAGACAGTGTTACAGAAGATCTAAGAAGGAATAAATGCATTAATATTCTTGGACGGAGAGGCAGAAGAGAGAGAGAGCGAGAGAGAGACTGTTATTAGTACTCAATGTTCTGATACACAATCTAAACAGATGCTCTCAGAGGGGACGTCCTCTTCCTGAACTCTATAGTTGAAACCGTAGAGAAAGCCGTACCTGCGGTCGGTCTTGTTGATGAGCTCCGAAACTTGTTGCATGTATTCCTTGGCATAGACCACCACCGGCTCTGTGTCGTTTAACTCTAGTGGGGAAAGGACCGAGTTCAGATAATCCAACCATTCAACTGCCGGAGCCAACACCTATGACCGAAACAAATGTCATAATGTCATCAGTGAATTATTTCCACATTCATTTCAGTCTAATGCAATGTTAGAGTGTAAAATCACATTAAGAACAATTACGAAAAACAGCAAAAATGGCCCTTGATCACCACTGACACCTATTGGTGTGGAGCTGCGTTACACGACGGCAAAAGTTTTCAGTTACGAAATGCAGCACAATAATGGAACTTGTCTCCCTTGAGAATTAAAAAATCTATAATAATTGTAACTTTATATTTCATAATTACAAATTTAAATGCAGCAATATTACTTTATATCTCACAATATGACTTTATATTAATGTGAGTTTATATGTTGCGATTGTGACTTTATTTCTCATAACTGTGACTTTATATGTCACAATTGTGACTTTAAATTTCGCAATGTGACTATTCATTGAAAATGCAGCTTTATAACTCACAATGTGAATTTAAATCTCATAACTTGGACTTTAAATCTAACAATGTGACTGTCTTTATCTTTCTATAGCAATTGTATTTCACATAATTGTCACTTCATATCTAACAATTGCGATTTTTTGTTGTAAATGCGGCTATATAATTCACAATGTGACTTTATTTCTCAGAGACTGTTTATATCTTGCCGTGTCACTTTAACAATCTTACAATTGTAATTTTATCACACAATGTGACTTTTTATCTTGCAATTGCGAATTTCTCATAATTGTCACTTTATATCTCACATCTGTGACTTTGTCTCATAATGTGATTTAATATTGTGCAATGTGACTATATCTTGCAATGACAACTTTATTTTCTGTAATTGTCACTTTATATCTGACAATAGCATCTTTATATCTCACTAGGTGATATTATATCACACAATCTGACTTTGTTTTGTCTCTCACAAATATTTTACTCTACAGTTGAAGCTTCAGTAATAGAGGTTACTGAATATTATTCAGCTGTTCATATCTCAACATAACATAGCCATCATTAAGTAGTGATGCACTTTAATTAAACCTTTTGTAGGCCACTAAAACATGGAGAGTTACATTTAATTAGGACCAATTTCCATATTTCCATAACCTTGGCTGTGAAAGCTTTGCTCGTCTCAATGTTTTCCCTTAATGATTTCTCTTTCAGCCATGAAAAGGACACAGAATGCGTGTTCGGATTCGCTCTCACACAAAATCCTCAAATAATCAGCAGGCTAGAGTCAATAACCTGCATGTTTGCATTCCTGAAACCTAGATGCAATTCTAGCCGCTCTGCCCTTGGGTGTAATATAACAAAGACCTCCATCGTAAACACACAGCTGAAAGCCCCCATCTACCCTCATTCCCCACATAGCCTTCATCTCTAGTGGGGATTTCTGGCAGATGAAAACAAATGAGGTGACTAAAATGGACTATTTTCCGTCTCGTATGGTTTGAGAAGCAGTGTTGTTTAATAAACTCAAAACCAAGCGAACCCTTGAGGTTGCTCTGCATAAAGACATGCAAAATATGAAGTGACAGTTGCAAGCTTTGTCTAATGAGGTAAAATACAATTACATTCAGAAATGCCTTTTAAAAAGTAAGTATTTTTTTCTGTTAAAACAAGGGCTGTCACACTCAAAATGTTAAAATATAAGATTAATTAAACATGGTTCATGCAGTTAAATTAACATAAGTATTTAATTTCACTTTATACATTATTCATTCTGTTCTTTATGATTTCCACAAACTGCTTAGAACGTTCTGATCTGATTGGAACTGATCGCAGATACATCTTAATACAATCTAGTTCCTAGTAAAGCCCCCGTTAATCAGTAAATGATGGATAAATTCCACTTATGAAAAATCCATTATGTTCTCAGGATGCTCAGACATCATAAACATGCACAGAACAACCAACAATAATGCAACATAGACAGAACAAAGACTTACTAAAAACAGGCTCAATATATACTAACTCGAACCAATGAGAGAAACGAGAAACAGGTGTGGTGCATTAATCAAACAATGAATAACCATGGAAACAAACGCCAACAATGGAAACGGAACAGGAAATGAAGCAAAACCAACAAAGAACCAATAAACAACTCAAACTAAACTCAAACTCAGACATAAGTCAAGTCAAGTCAAGTTTATTTGTATAGCGCTTTTCACAATACAGATTGTATCAAAGCAGCTTCACAGTATTAAATTAAAATAATAAAATAAAATAATTGTTTCAAGAGGAATTTATTGATTGATAAAATTAAATTAAATATCCCCAAAATATCCCCAACTGAGCAAGCCAAAGGCAACAGTGGCAAGGAACCGAAAAACTCCATCAAGTGACCTAATGGTGTCCTAAAACTCCATCAGGTGACCTAATGGAGAAAAAAAAACCTTGGGAGAACCCAGGCTCAGTCGGGGGCCAGTTCTCCTCTGGCATTTATGAGCTAGAGGCCGGATTGTAGTTTGAACTGTAGGATTATATGAATGCCTGGCTGAAGAGATGCGACTTTAATCTAGTTTTAAACTGGGAGAGCGAGTCTGAGCAACGAACAGTATCAGGAAGACTATTCCAGAGTTTTGGAGCCAAATGTGAAAATGCTCTCCCTCCTTTGGTGGTTCTGGATATCCTAGGTATGACCAAAAGCCTTGAATTTAGTGATCTCAAAGAGCGCGATGGATTATAGGGCGATAGAAGATCCGTTAAATAGACTGGAGCTAAGCCGTTTAGGGCTTTATAAGTCAGTAGCAATACCTTGTAATTAATACAGAACTTTATAGGTAACCAATGCAGTGATGATAAAATCGGTGTTATATGATCATATTTTCTTGATCTCGTAAGAACTCAAGCGGCGGCATTTTGGACTAACTGTAGCTTGTTTATTGAGGATGCAGGACAACCAGCTAATAAAGCATTACAGTAATCCAGAATAAATCATTACAGTAATCCAGTAATCCAGAACTTGTAATACAGTAATACAGTAATCCAGAACTTGACATAACTGTCAAGTTCTGTTAATTTCATTGTGTTTTAGTTTGATCCTGTTCTGTTCCTGTTTGCCTGTGTTCCCTGTCATTGTTAGTTTTCTAATTTGAGTTTTCAAACACGTTCTCTTGATTAATCCCTTGATTACAGTTTCAGTGCATTTTGTTGCGGTTTAAGAAATAAAATCCTTTTTTTGTTTTTTTTGCGAGAGCGAGTAAAGAGCACTTTTATAAATTTGTGACACCTTCACAAAATGCAGAACCTAAATATTACACATTTTATGTTATATTGCTTTCTTTCCTTAAAAAAGAGCCCAGCATGTTAAGTCAAACATAAGAATCCTCCCAGGTGTCACCACACATCTGAGCTCCACGGCTGCCAGAGACGTTTGCTCATCACATTCAAGAGAATAGTGACATGAATATATAATGTATTTGTCTTCAGCTTTAAGGCTGAAGAACTGCTGGTAATTTTGCACACTCTTGCTTGAGATGGTTTTCTTACAAATTGCGTAAGAAGGAAAATATTCTATAAACGGAGATACAAACAAGTACTACACATGTATATTTATATAACCAACTAGACATCAATTGTGAAACAACTAGCCTATATACAATTATTATTCTAGAATCTAAGTATAATAACCATAAGCAATAAGCATTAAATAATATTAACAACAACAATAATAATAATCATCAAAAATGTTTTTGTAACAAAAACCTTTTTGAAAAGAGTGGACTTATTCCCTTTATACTGACAGCAGACACAATTTAATCAGTAAGTGATCAACCGTCATGCTCATCCCTCCACCTCACTACTTCACTGTACAGTTGCTCAGCAACTGTTTCCACGGAAATGACAGGAGCCTTCATAAAACAAAAGTTTCAACGCAGGTGCTCAAAGAAAAAAATCGTAATAATTAAATGATGGGGAAAAAGCCAGAAGACAAAAAGTAATGAATATTTATGCACAGAAGGATAAAAGATATGGTGTTCTGTTGAGCCAGATATATGAGACAGAGACAGACAGACAGACAGACAGACATAGATAGATAGATAGATAGATAGATAGATAGATAGATAGATAGATAGATAGATAGATAGATAGATAGATAGATAGATAGATAGATAGATAGATAGATAGATAGATAGATAGATAGATAGATCTACACATTTACACAGACACACAATGGCAAACCTGACTCCATGCGTTGTGCATTATTCATGAACTCTCTCTTCTTGTATCTCAAACAAACACTTTTAATAAGCAATGTCTGAAACACACTCATTAATGATACTAATGATCAACTAATGATCCCAAATTTTCAGATCAGAATTTCATAGCTTCCTCAACACACTTTCATCTGTTTACCGCAATACTACACCAACCCTCATAACTTTTGTCTAACTAAACCCTCGTGAACCTGCACACTCACCTGGAGTTCAGCTATCGTTATCTTGTGGTAGATCTTTTCCTCGTCTCGCCGTTCGTCCTGAGGAACCGTGATGTTAGCCAGTGCTGTTTCGAAGTCCAAAATTTGCTGCATCTGACCCCGAGTGGAATTCTTGTCTCCTCCCAACAACAATCCCAACTCTATCATGTAATCCAGATAAGCCTTCAACACCTAAACCCAGATCAGTGGCAGGCTATTAGACATGGACTAAAAGCTACTTTAAATATTACAAAATGTCTTTAAATATTGATACTTTAAGTTCTTCTCCATGATACCTTCTCGTTTGTTTTATTGAGGTAATAATCTCGGGATGGGAGGAAGAGTCCTGATTGGTCAGCCTGGAGAAAGTTTACACAGGTGAGCAAACACCAAAGGTGTGATAAATATAGCAAAAACAATAAAACAAACATGGAACAAAAACTTTCAAACAGCAGATGTTCATTAAAACCTGATAACTGAGTCAATGTACCTGAATGACATTACTGTTAGAGTTTTTAGGGTCCACGCTGACACCAACAGTGAAGAAGGGCTGAGCTCTGTAAGGTCCAGAAACTATCTTTAAAACGTCCAGAAAATTATCTTTATCCCAGGACTCTGTGATGTTCCAGCCTCCTATCTACACACACACAAACACAAAGAAAAGGAAAAACATCAGTTTGTAGCAAAAAGACTGAGGTGGTCCTACTGTAGAAATCAAAAGTGACCCTATTTACTATCTTTTACTATATTCATCATCTTTTTTTTGGGGGGGGGGGGGGGTAAATGTGTTCGCTAAATGTATGAATTTAACCAAGAAAAAAAATCCCAGAAATTGTAAATGCGGGGGCAAGAAATTATCTGTTTTATCTAATTATTATCTAACATATTTCATTAATGTTTCATATTGAGAAATGTAAAGAATGTGAAGAAAAAACAACAATTCCAAAATTGCATTACAACTCACATATTTTAATGTTAATGTCAGCAACGGTTGCAATAACAACAAGAAATGGCAGGATCCAAATGTGGCAGTAGATTTATTAAACAAAACTCAAAGAAACAAAATATTCAGAGTAATTAGACTATATAAACTGGAACAAAACAACCGGTAAATCAGAGGAGAACAGACAAATTAATTGAACAAAACACAGGGCATAACATATCCCCTAATCAAGAAGGTGCGGCCTTGCCTTATTAACTATTAACTATAAAAATTACAAATAGTCCAACAGAGGAGTGCTGTTGGGGGCTTAGGTGGGGGACGCTGAGCAGTGAAAGTGACATGTGAAGGTCAAGTATGGTAACCCATACTTGGAATTTATCCACTGCATTTAACCATCCAAGTTAGTGCAGACACATTAGGAGTAGTGAGTAGTGAACACACAGTGCAAACCATGGACACACACCCAGAGCAGTGGGCAGACATTTTTGCTGTGGCGCCAAGGGAGCGATTGGGGGCTAGGTGCCTTGCTAAAGGGCACCTCAGTCATTTCCTGCCGGTATTGAGAATCAAACCCACAACTTTTGGGTTACCAGTCCAAGCATAAGGGATGACCACTGGAGCCAGGGTGGAGCAGACAACATTAAGAGAGCAGGGATGAGACGACGGCAGCAGAAGCCAGGGTGGAGTTAGCAGTAAGAGGAGCCAGGGCGGAACCCCCAGCGGGAATCCTAAGACGTAAGCCCATAGCGGAGATGAGGGAGAGATGAGCCATGGTGGAGGCTTGGCAGGCAGAACCAGGGGGATAACTGACTGAGATGAGGCTGAGGGCAACACAGAAGGTCCTGAAAACCAAGGCAGAGCTGTGGGGGCAAACGGGAAGGTGGAGCCCGATGGAGCAAACGGGTCGACAGTCCAGGGTTAAACAGACGAACTTTCAGTCCAAGGCAAGACAATGATGCACTGAGCAGACAGCATAGGTGGAGACAAAGGACTGATGAGAGGCAGTGAAGAGAGAGCAGAAGGACTGGGCAGTGTAGACAGGAGTTTAATAAACAGTCTTTCTTGCCTATACTGGACACAGTCTAAGAACGGCCTACTTGGCCGAAGCGGAACAGACAGACATCTCAGGAACAGGCTGAGGAGGTGGGAGCGGGAGGCAGGGAAGAGACATCAAAGACATCAATAACTCAGTTCTGAGTGACAAAACAAGATCGATTCAAGATGGCAAAACAGAGCTAACAATTGTGCTCTCCTCCAAATCAATCAGGGGCTCAGAATTCACCGCATCCACCTTTGCTGACGGGACAGGGCTCCACACCATCCCCTCATATTCCACCAGTATTCCCTAGGTGACGGACAATGTTGCCAGCTCACGCATCTGGTCAGACATGTTCGGCTCGGGTTCCAGGGTGATATATGGCTCAGGCATTGGCTCTGGCATCGGGGCAGGCTCTGTTATCGCCCTTTGAGACGGTGACGGCGGCTGGCACAAAGTGTGCAACGTGGGCGGTTGCATTATGATCCATATTTTATTAGCTGAAAAAATTATGCAATAAACAACTGATTTCATACGTAACAACGAGGACTGCAGAATTCTCTCTACAATTGACTGCAAATTTACATTCAGATCTCTTTTTTCATTATGATGTGGAAAGCCCAAGTTCCAACTCACATTCATTTTCTAGTTGAAATATGTCACATTACAGAAGCAAAATAAGATGCAAATGCCATTTCATGTTGATTTAAAAATGTTAAGATCAAAGGTATTCTGCTCTGGAAGAGTGAAATAAGACAAAAACTTGAAGTGCATGATTCGGGCTGACAGCTAATATCAAAGCCAATTAAATTTCTCACCTCTGAGAATAAAACTATTCTCGGCTCTCTTCACTATACGCTCTATCACTGTGATCCCAAAGACACAGGATGACAAAAAGAGTGACAGATTGAGAGAAGGACATAAGAGAAGGGTAGCATTTGTAAAAGTGTGTTCAAAAGGCAGCTCATCAGAGCCAGTGTACATTTTTCGTCTTCCATCTTCCCAGCCGTATCTCTTTTAAACCTTCCAGAAGGCAGGTGTGTGGGGAGGGGTGTAAATTAAGTAGATGAAGTGCTGTTTGACATCACTGCTTTGTGTATGTTACACGGATTAATCTTTCAGGTCTGTGCTGAGAGTTAGTTTCAGAGCTTTCTTCCTCAAAATGGCTGATTCAGAGCGATAGAAGTGAATGAAAACATCTTTCACTGAAGGATGTCTACATAATTTCAAGGCTCGCTGATTTTAAACCAAGAGGAATTGATAGTATCGTAGCCATTCGAGACAAGTTATCTTGCTCAGTTCAAATAAAGGCTAACACAGAAAATTAATCCAAAAAATAAATCAGGCATTAAATTAAATCAAAGGTCATTCTACAAAATTGGTATTTTTGTGTCCCTAATTAATATACATAAAAATGACTACAAATATATAGCTGACACCAACTTTTACTGTGTTGTTATAAGCATTTTTCTAAACACAAAAAAATCCAATGGCTTTAATTTTCATTTTCATTGATTTTAAAATTAATTTTCTTTTTCTTCACAAGGATACCTTTGTGCCTCCTCACCCGTGTTTTGCTGTAGTAAATATGCAAATTGCATTTCTGCATCTCTGCAAGGACAAATAAAGTTCTCCTCTTTTTTATCAGTTGGTTTTACAGTTTAAAGGATCATGTTACCATGATTTTGTATAGTAAACAATTAAAAATCGGATATAAACATTTGCATTAGCTTTACTTTAAAGAAACCTTCTTGAAATGGAATGGGTTCCCAATTCCTGTTTGCACTGTTTACCTTCCACACCAGGGGTGCGTTTCCCGTACAACTATATAGCTCGCTGCTTAACTACCATAGTACGATGCATCGTTGGAGAAATCAACTAGCTAGTCACGACTGTTTCCCGAAACCGTATGTCACAAAGTATCGTTCAACCACGTTGGTTTATGACGTCTCGCACGTGGTGGACTAATAACTTATTTTAATTAATCTGTTTGAGATCGAATTAATGCTAGATTTTGTCATATAACTTACAGACATGGCATCTGAAGACCATTTATAATTTTTCTCAGTTATTTTGCTTTATTACCAGACTCAATATTTGGCTCGTTCTTAGTAGTAGAGCACGTTCGCACATGCGCAGTCTTCAAAAACGGTGCTTCAAATCTCTTGACAAACTAAAAGACGTAAATTACATTTGTATGTATTCTAAATAAATAACACGGGTTGTACTGAATGTCAGCTTGCTTATTTTGCTAAAGATAAGGATTTATTCAGTCTACATCTCATGTAAACTAGAAACTATGCTTCTAACCACAGCTCGAGAGCTGTCGTTCCAACCACACAAGTTTGCGATGCTGTTTGCGAACGTTCGTTGGAACGATGGTTTCGGGAAACACCAAATCGTTGAACTATGCTGATAACGACGGAACTTGCGACCATAGTTGGCTAACGATGCTTTCGGGAAACGCACCCCAGAGCGAGCGCCACAGAAACACTTACCTTTGCAATCAAGTCGATGAGTGGTTGGGCTCCGAGCTCTTCTATTCGTTGTTCATTGAGACAGGAAAGATAGTAGGACTGCGTCTTTCTCTCTGCCTCACTGCTTGAATTAAAGGTGCCATTTTCTACAGGAACACATAAGAAATTGCATTTGAGTTAAAAAAAAATTATCACCAAAAGATGAAAACTGTCATCATTTACTCACCCTCATGTTATTCCAAACGTTATATCCAAATTTCTTTCTTCCATATAATACAAAAGAAATTTTCAAGCTGCTCTTTAACTTAAAACAAAATATGAGGTATAGGCCAAGGTATAGTTATAGGTTTTATTTTTATTTATATTTTTTTACTTTTTCAATGTTATGCTTTCATCAAATTATTCTTCAAAATTACTTGTGTGTTTGGAACAACATTGGGTGACTAAAAGTGTGACTAAAACATTACCATTTTCATTTTAAGGGGAAATATTCTAGAGCTTCTAATATTCTAATATTTATATATAGCTATATTTATAATACAGCTTCTAATATTTTAGAGCTTGATGCTAAGGCAAAATTGTCCCTCACAGAAATTAAAGGACATGAAGGACAAGAGACAGGAACGTCACATAGATAAGGGGGAAGCTTGGAGCCACCATCACTAGGGTAAACAAACATGACAGCAGGGAGAACAAGTTGTGCGCGGGTCACTGCACAGGGTCATGAAACAGCCATCTGAGTTTCTCCAGCTGCCTGACAAGCTGACAAGACGGTGCCCTCTGATTGGCTCCCGTCATGTTGCATGTAATGATGGTAAGTAAGCAGAAGCAATGCAGTTGAGGTAAACTGAGTCAGAACTGGAAGAACTGCAAAAAGGGTCCCTTCATCCATCTTTTTAATGACACATCCATGACAGCTGCCCTCGCACAACAAAACGTGACGCAATTCAGATGGCATTGGTGAGCCAAACAACCAGGGTGGTTTTCATCCTCAATAACCTCTGCCATCAGTCGCAGTCAAAACACTGTGTGCCGCAGCTGCCAGCGGGAAGACATGCAGAGGGGGAAAGCACTGCCACTGTCATGCTAACTTTATTCACATGAGAAATGGCAAATAAAGAGGATAAATCCGGGACAGGTGATTGGCAGTGCTTGGCAAAACTCCAAAAGCGTACCTATACAAACAATTAACTGCAGTTCCCTTTAGAAAGGGAAGTCACGCTTCGTCCCCTAGGGGTCGCTATGGGTGGAATGCCTCCGGCATTATCGGTGTCTGAAGCATGAAGCTAAACACAACAGTGAACTTGACATTGGCAGACGAAAGCCTATGACGTCATCACCAGTGCGACCGTGAGATTAAAGGGCACCTGTCAAATATGTCATCCTCTTTCTTGTCTTTAGTATACCTTTTTGTTTGAACGTGTGTCTAAACAAGGCGATTATGGCAACTGGCACAAAGTCTTTCAGGCAGTGTGTGCCTCCATGTCAGCGTGACACACAATGACACACGAAATGTGCGTCATTGCATGGGCAAGAAGCATGCACGCTTAGTCCTTGGGGGGCTGTTTGGATGCATTGTGAGCACCTTTCTATGAAGAAACGTCGCTCTCATCTTTCCTTTATCTTGAGGGAATCAGGACAGGCTTCGCGGTTCAGGACCTGCTGCAACTGAGACGAGTAGGAAACTGTGGTTGTGGGGCTCGCAGATGGAGCTTGCGGATGAATTCGAGAAAGGTATGAATATTTATCATTCATCTGCGGCTGACGAGAGTGAGCTGCCGGATGATGATGATGTGTTGTCTCACACCATCCGATCCGGCAGCGAGCACGCTCCTGGCTTCAAGCCATGATGAGCAGGACAAGGCTGATGAGATCGATGATGCTTCCGAGCGCTCTCAGCCTGCCTGCCCCGCATATGACAAGTTACTGGAAGTTATGTCCCATTCCACAGCGAGATTAGATCTGCCATGGAAACGCGTGCAAGCTCCCTCGTAGCCACGTCGATGAGCGTTTCCTCGATGTACGCTTCCACACTCAGGTGAATTAAGCTGGTGTTGTATGGGTATGCGCCCATGCCTCCGATTGAAGAGACGCAGGCTAGCTATCTCTGAGTGTGCGAGGCATCCACATTGAAGGCTCTGACTCTGCCTACGAAACTGTTGCGTGTTCTTAATCGCATCTTAATGGCAGAGCATATGCGGCAGCAGGTCAGGCTGGTGCGACGCTACACACTGTGGCAGTGCTGCAGGCCTACCAGGCCAACCTGCTGAAGGACCTGGACCAGGGCCAGGGGCTCCCCCCTGAGGCGGTAGAGGAGCTGCGCCGCACCACAGATTTCTTTCTCCTCGATGCACCTGTTTTGCCATCTGAGCACATCGGCACATCTGTCGAGACGGTGTTAGGTGAAGTTTAGAGAGGCGAAGGTACGCTCCTCCTTCGAGGGGTAGAGCACTGAGGAGGCCTGAAGCCAGAGGGAGAAGGAAAGATCTGAGGGAAGTGATCGAGAATAAACACAATCAGCGTTTCAAGGTCCCAGAGATGAAATAGCATCTGCCTCCTTCCCTCCTCCTTGGGTCTAAGTTGCTAGGCTCTCATCTCCTTGGTCACTGTTTAACCAGAGCGTTGTTAGGCTTCCTCTTACTTAGTCATTCTGTTAGAGGCCTCTGCTCCTTTTAGCTCTTATTATTGTGTCGGGCTGCTAGCACTGTTGTGTAGCCTCCTTGACAGACATAGGACATACTGTTATTTTGTCCTATGAGCTCAGTCATAGGTTAAGCTTTAGGCAAGCATTGCTAGGCCTCCTCTCGCTAAAGAGCTCCTCCCTGGCTACTGCGCTTTTACTCTGTAAGAGCTCCGCTAGGATAGTAATTGCGAGTTGCAGGCTTTCTGTAAGCCTCCTTGCAAGATTTCCTGAGCGTGGGGCATCGTTAGGCTACCTCTCAAATTAGAGAGTTGTCTTGTTGCTGCCTCCACTCCTAGAGGTCGGCGGCTATGTTTGCTAAGTTGCTAGGCTCTCTGTGAGCCACCTTGGCTATTGTGAGCATTGTTAGGCTTCCTTTCACCAAAGAGAGTTGTCTTTTTGAGGCCTCCGCTCTCCAATGCTCCGCTGGGATAGCAATGGCGAGTTGCAGGCTCTCTGTGAGCCTTCTGGCTAGATATCCTGAGTGTGGGGCGTCCTTACGTCTCCTCTCAATTTAGACAGTCATTATGCTGAGGCCTCCTCTCCTAGAGCTCGGCTATGTTTTGCTAAGTAGCTAGGCTCTCTCTGAGCTTCCTTGGCTATCGTGAGCGTTAACAGGCCTCCACTCACTGTAGATAGTTATTTGTTTGAGGCTTCTGCTCCCTTGAGTCTGCTGAGTTGTTAGGCTCTCTGTCAGCCTCCTTGGCTACTGTGAGCATTGTCAGGCCTCCTCTCGTTAGAGAGAGTCATATGTTCAAGGCCTCCGCTCCCTTGAGTTCCGCTAGGATAGCGATTGCAGGTAGTAGGTTCTCTGGGAGCCTCCTTGCAAGATATCCCATGTGTGGGCCGTCTTTAGGTTTCCTCTCGATTTAGAGAGGAGCCACTCCTAGAGCTAGACTAAGTTGGCTAAGTGGTTAGGCTCTCTGTGAGACTCCTTGGCTACTGCAAGCGTTGTCAGGCCTCCTCTTGCCAGATAAAGTTACATTCATTGAGGCCTCTGCTCTCTTGAGCTCTACTGGGATAGCAATTGCAAGTTGTTGGCTCTCTTTGATTCTCCTTGTAAGCTGTCCTGATCGTGGAATGAAGCTAGGTCTCCTCTCCATTTAGATAATCGTCTTACTTAGTCCTCCGTTCCTAGAGCTTGGCTAGATGCTAGGGTTGTTAGTTTCTTTGGGAGCCTCCCTGGCTACTACTAATCCCTGCCGCCTGCCAATGTCAAGTTCATTATCGTGTTTAGATTCATGCTATTCTCAGGGAACCATGGTTACATGCATAACCTGAGACATTTCCAGTTAAATTGAACATTATTGGCACCAACAACTTTTATTATTTTTCACACAAATTACAATTACAGGGTCAGTTTATCATTTTACACAAATTACGATTACAGGGTCAGATTATCAATTAATAAATACTTATTTTTGTGCAGTTCCTTGCACAATACTTATGTGATCTCAAAACCCTTTTACCATACTGCAAGATTTGTAAACTAATACATCTTGATGTTTGCATCACACAGCCAGCTCCATATGTATCCACTTTTTTATGGTAAATTATGTGCGCAGCCATGATGGATACTAACTTCCGTTTGTATGCTGTCCTGTTCTCATCTCTATAGGAACCCATTGTTACAATGGGGTAAAAAGAGAGAATAAATGAATTAAACAGAAACTTTTTGAAGACTACTACAAATAAAAAATGAGTGCAGTGTTAAACTGTGCTATTGTTGGCTGCAACAGCAATAAACTAAAGAAATTCCAAGAAAATAGTTTGAGCACCAGCAAATCTGAAAAGAATGTCTGTGTACGGTGCCGTATGTCTTGCATTTTATGCCAAAGACTGACAAGAGAAGACTGTGGTATTTGACAGGAATTATAAATGGAAGCAAACGAGACAGGAGTAGCAAACTTCATCCATCACACATTATGTCACAATACACTTTTCAAAATAGTAGTCAACAACAATTCAGTTATAAACACAACATTTCCCCCTTTTTAAAGAACAGAATATTACATCAGAGTTAAGTTAGATTGGTCCTTTAACCAACTAGGCTTCCAAAAATCACGTTTAGGTCTAGTGGCATGAGTGTCTTGTGTAGTGAGCCGTGTTCTTAGCCAGAGATGTTGGTGTGCATGGAAATGCAGTGAGATCTGAAGCATTCCATGTCTTTCCATCACTAAGAACCAAAGTACCCACCAACAGTCTTTTGGCAACTTTGAGAAGATTGAAAAACTTTCTGTGCTTTCTGTGTATCAGTTTACTTTTTCATTTTGTGTTGCAGCCACGTTACCCTTTGACGGACAGTCGTGTCAGTTGCCGGGTGCAAACAAACAGATGGCAAAATATACAGCCTGTGAGCATTTGCCTGCCATAAAGTAGATAAAAGGGTAAAGTACCAGTTGCAGCATGTGGAGTGCTACGGTGCACGTGCAAGGCAGTTACAACAGGTTTCCATGGTTGATGTTGCTGGATGGCCATTTGGATAGAGTGTTTGAGCACACGGTTGAACCTCTCTACAGCACCATTAGCTGCCGGGTAGTAGAGAGAGGAACGATGGTGACGAATATTCCTTCCTTCCAGAAAAACAGTGAAAGCAGCAGAGGTAAACACTGTTAACTGTAACTATACTCAATGGATTTCCATGGCGGCTGAAGACTGATGACAGAAACGAAACCCCAGAATCCATAGTGACAGTGTGAGTAAAAGAGACCTCAGGCCATTTGCTGTAATAATCCATTAATGTTATAGCAAACCTGTAGTCGGATGCAGCAGTGTTAAATTGCCCGATTATATCCACAGCTACTTTCTTCCATGGCTTCCATGTGTACAAAGTTTTGTTAGAACAGGACAGTAAGCATTTGCAGCATCAACAACAGAAAGAGAGTTACTAGCAGCAGAAAAGCAACAAAGTCCTCAGAGCTGGAGCAATTTCATTATCTGCAGGAGAGGCAGGTAAGGGCAAACATGACAGATAATCAGCAGGAGCAATTTGAATCGCCTGTACATGTGATTCATCAGGAAGGAGACCCTCCGTTAAAAGATTATGACCTAAGAACAGCAGGCTGGTTTGGCAGAAACAACACTTGTCTTTATTGAGCTGCAAGCCAGAAGCTTCTAGTCATTGTAAGACTGCTTGAAGTGCTTTGACATGTCACATCCGTGGATGATAATGTCGTCCAGGTAATTTTCAACACCTTATTTTCTGAAATGCTGCAGGTGCTGAAGCCAATCCAGTCTGTTGTGAGTAATAAAGGCTGTGAGGCCACGACTGTCCTCAGCGGCACTTGGTAGTAAGCGTTAGTCAGGTCGATGGTAGAGAAAACAGTAGAACCTTTTATAGCAGAGAGTAGTTCATCCATGTGTGGCAATGGAAAATAGTCCACAATCACTGCTTTATTTGGACCCCTGAGGTCAACACACATCCCAATTTTACCTGACTTTTTCTGCATAACATGGTCAATGTGTTCTATCACCCCAACTGCTTGCAAGCAATACAAACACAGTTGTGACGTTTCATCCAGCTTTACGTAGTGTATAAAGTTTTTAGCACATCCAACTCAGTTGACTCAGCAACAGTGCACTGAAAGACTGGCACAGGAGAAGCAGGCACAGGAAGGGCATCAGGACGAAGGACTTGATTGTTTTCAATCCTCACATGCAGTACAGAGTAGGTCCCTCCCCATGAGTGGTGTCTCTTTGTCCACAATGAAGAACGTAGCAGGAACTGATTGGTCATGAAGAGGAACAAACATCCAAACACCAGAATTTGGGCTTTTGAATACGTTACAAGCCTGGCTGTGGGTTGCGACAGCACAACGTTACTGAAATGGTATGCATAAGTGCTGTAGGGTAGGATAGATACGGAAGACCCTGTGTCAACCACCAAATCCACCACACAAGTCTGTGAGTCAGAAGTAGGTATAGCCATTGTACTTGTAATGCTGGGAGTAAGAGCTGAATATTCCACGTACAGTACAGTAACTTCTGGTAATTAAATTTTATGGACCTCATGTGTATTTGATTGCACTGATCGGCACAGTTTAGCGTAATGTCCAATCTTTTTACACTTCCTGCATGTTGCAGTTGCAGCCGAGCAGTTCCCAGCATTAGCTAAATGTGCCTCCGAGATTAAACACGTGCCAAACACTATAAAACACTTGCCAAATGGACTCTTTGTATTCATGCTGGTTTCAAATGGTTTTTCAAACATTTCAAACAAAGTTTAAATTTAACAACTTAATGTCATGTGGTGTAACCATTAAGTAAAAAGTAATACAAAACATTCTTACACCATAAAAACATGTAAATATATAGATCCAAACCATTATTTTCAGAAAGTTTTTTTTTTATGTATATTTTTCATTGCTAATTCAATGTTTTTGGGGAGCATCACCAATTGACAATAAAAACTTTACCATGTCATATAAAAAGGTTGAATTATTTTAATATTTTATAAGACTTACTGACCTTGACATATACCTTGTCATACCAGGGTTCTTCTCATGATATAATTTCCTTTTTCTCTGCATGCTTCTTGCACCACATGACTTGGCAGACAACCGTTTAAGACAAAATTGCTTCACTGCTTATATTCATTATAGAAGATGTGTAATTGTATGTATGCATTCCATTTTTAATGAATTGTATAAAAAAATGGATCTGGACCAAAAAGTAATCTAATATAATGTTGCAATTTCATTTTGTGTTTCTAGTGGCACATAAATTATACACTTTATCTTTAAACATCTCAACCAAACAAGGAACACACAGAGGTGTGAACAAACAGATAAAGGCACACAAATGATGAGTCGCAAACATACATGAAACCACCCACTCCTGAGCACACAATTATGCTTGTCATCGTGATCTTTGATTGGTGCTCTTAGTTGTTGTCATGGTAATACACCTCACACTTCTTTGGAGGAGGAATAATTCACTCTGCTTTTTGTGTTTTTATACACATCTGTGTTGTGCGAAAGAGAGATGGCGTAATTCATCTACAACATGATCGTTCAAGCAAACAATCCCTAAACCACCTCTTACATTTCACATTCGTTTCGCATTCCCCTCTATTCTTGCTCATTTTTTTTTTCTGTAGTATTTTATCCTCCTAACAGTGCAATTACATTAAGGAACAGGAGGCAGGAATATTCAAGTAATAAATTCTCATGGGAACAGTGGCAGTCCAATTACCGGTCAGCAGGTCTAGTCTAGAGAGAGGACACACGGTGAGAAAGGAATGGGCTTTGGCATGACTCGCTGCTCGTCTGGCAGAATTCAGAGCTGATCTTGTTCTATTTCCAGATTTTGCTTGTGTTTGTTTGTGTTCGCTGGGCAAAAGGTGACCATCAACCAGGCGCATTGGCACAAAGAGCTAATTTGTCTTTTTCAGAGTTTCTCTGTGTGAGGGCAAAGCGTACGCTTACAAACACATAATCTGACTTCACAACTCCCCGTTTTTGTTTTTGTTGAAATAATTTCCCTTTCCAGCACATAATTTGGTGTATCATCTACACTTTTCATTCTTTCTATTTTAGTTACACAACTATTGTGTAAATATCTGTGGTAAATATCACTGCAGTGTAAAAAAAACTCATGGTTGAAACATTTCTCCCATTACACAGTACACCACCCAGTCCATATATGCAGATATTATTGCAAAATAATGAAATATAATACATGTCATGATAAAATATTTATTGTATTATTTAATTTCAAATGATATTTTTATTTAAAATAATTTATCCCAAAACTCTGGAGTGTAAACAAGAATTTATTTTATGACTTGGACCAGTAAGTAGTCACCTAGCAACCACACCCTAGCACCCTAGTAACACCCTACAAAACACCTTATGCCGGGGACACACATAATGACTGTAAGGCCGATTATTAATGTAATTTGATATGTACGACTGATCATGCCCAAATGCGCCGAGTCAGAGACAGTTGCGTTCAGTCGGTGTTTAAAATCTACTCCAGTCTTGGGGAACAGTCTGTAAGTGTATTCAGTTCAGTATTAGAATGTTTCAGCGAGTAGTTAAGTGTGTCCTCTGCATTATTATTAGGCTGCATAGATTAGGTCAGGAACCCGGGAACACTTCCTTTAACACCTAATGTACTCGTTACCTCATAAAAAGAATGGCATCTACGCTAATTTTAGACTTTCTGTTTATTCCGAGGTTAACTGTAATCAGCCGGATCCGGGCCGTATCCAGATCAGATGGTGGACCTTCACATAAACACGACCACAATGCATGATGTAGTAAGCCAGATCCAGACCATATCCAGATCAGATGGTGGACCTGCTCCTAGACACGACCACAACGCATGATGTAGTCAGCCAGATCCGGACCGTATCCAGATCAGATGGTGGACCTGCGCCAAGACACGACCACAACGCATCCCTGAAGTGTCAGCAGAGGTTGTGTCAACTAGACTCCCCCCTTTGAAGGCCTCATCGACACGACAGCCATCGGCACTGATCCTCAACAAACCCGTCTCCACACTGGTGTGATGACTCCGATCTTTAACCAGATGGAACTGGATAACATTCTGCTTGTTCCAATCCAATCTGACTTCTGATCTATAATGCTGCCTGAATCATAATCCTATACTTTTCGTTCGTTCGTTGGCCAGAGAAGAACTGGCCCCCGACTGAGCCTGGTTTCTCACAAGGTTTTTTTCACCATTCTGTCACCTGATGAAGTTTTGGTTCCATGCCACTGTCGCCTTTTTCGCCTTTCTTCGTCTTTGTCGCCATTTGCTTTTGGCTTGCTTAGTTGGGGACATTTAATTTAATATTCAACAATTTTATTGATCTGCTGCATTGACACCATTATGAAAACTGAACTGAGCTGGACGATGACATCACATTTTTCTCCAGAGTGGCTATATTTATAAATTAACTAAATTGATAACTTTTCTTTTTTTTTTCATCACTGACCTTACTTAAGCTGGACTGTGACGCTATTTTCTTCTGGAAACAAACTTTGTTGCATTATTTTCTTGTTATCACAGCGCTACATAAATAAAGGTGACTTGACTTGACATTTGCAAACCACCAAGCAATGCTCCAGAAACTATCCATACAACCCTAGCAAACCTCCAGCAACACCCTGGAAACCACACAGAACATCCTGGTAACCACCAAGCAATGCTCTGGTAACCAACCTTGAACACCCTAGTGACAACCAAGAAATACTGTGGCAACAACCCAGAAGACCCAAGCAACTACTTACCAACACATTGGCAACCACCTAAATACTGTAACCACCCAAAAACAACCTGCTACCAACCAGAATACCCTAGCATACACCCAGCAACAACCCAGAACACCATGGCAACCACCTAGCAATCCTCTGGTAACAAACCTTGAACACTCTAGCAACCACTTAGCAACACCCTGGCAACCACCTACAGTAGAACATCCTAGTAACCACCTAGCAATAACCCAGCAACCAATCAGAACATTCCATCAAACAGTACAGCAACCACCTAGCAATTTCCAGGCAACCACCCATAACCCCTTAGCAAACACCTAGCAAAAATCAAACAATCACCCAGAACACCCTGCCAACCCCTTAGCAACACCCTGGTAACAACCTTGAACACCCTAGAGAACCATTAGCAACATCCTGGCAGGATCATTTATCATTTTTGCATTACGGAAGCCCTGGAGTGTGATGTCATGTACTGTTGCCCATACTCATAGTATCAAACTCATAAAATCCAGTGTGAGTTTATCCCACCACTCCTTCTCCACCCCCCCTCCTCTCTCTCTCTCTCTCTCTCTCTCTCTCTGCAGGGGGCTGCACCAGTTCTCTGACGCAGGTCATTAGGGAATACTCTTCATTTACTGTTCACTGGAGCGTTGTGTTCACTTCAGCATGCAGGGGTGTTCACTGGCCCAATCACACACACCACAAAGAACCACAAAAGATGTATCACATATCTAAGAGTAATTTGAGATCAAAAATATGTTCATGTAAGGCGAGTGTTATTAAATGTGCAGAAGGGTGAGAGGGTGCCTGTGGGTGTGATGCAACATGCAGTGTCAATGTGATGGAGTATCATCCGAGCAAAACGGCTACAGGGACCCCAGTGTGAGAGTGCATTCATTAGACAGAGAGAGAGAGAGCTTGATCACAGCCAGTGCATTACAACAGGTTATTAAATAGTCTGATATACCAACAATTAGAGAGAGGGATGGAGCAATGCGTTTAAACACAAAAGAAATTACATTAGCATTCCTGTGCAGAACTCTAGAGCTCGCAAGGCAGCAAATAAGTAAACTCGAGAGTTCAATAAACAGTTTGTTGAAAAATGAAAAGTTGCATTCAGATATACATCATGGGAATTAGAGGGAGAGAGAGATTGATGAGACTTCCAAAATATGGCTGATTTTCCATTAATTAGTGTTGTTTGCTAAGACAAACATCAATTTGTCTTATGCTATTTATCATACTTAGAGTTAGAATTAGGTTTGTACAATACAGTATGTAACATATGCTTAGCCTATGTAAAGTCACATGGCTTAAGGAGAAGTGCTCACTTTTCTAAAGGCCCCCACTCACTACAAGATAATTGTGCTGATTTTGGGCCCAATTCTCCCCGTCCGACAATCCTAGGTGAAGTGCCGATTATCTTTATTGTTCTACAGATTATCCTATCAGATTTTACTGTGGTGTGAGGTGTGTTAAGGGTGACTGAATCTGCAGCACCAATCTCAAATCGTAAATATTCAACATGATCAGAAATCCTGTTGTGTGGAGGGAACCAGAGGACAAATGCACACACACTCTGTAGATTATCACGTGGAATGAAACAATAGCAAATCAGAAAGCGAGCTGACTTAAGATAGAAGTATACTTTTTCGGATAAGACTGATAAGACTTTTTAATCTTTTAGTGTGGGCCAACCTTAAGAGATCAGACATGTTTTTTTTGTTTTTTTGCCTGGTGGACAATAAACGGGTGAAAAAATTCCCTCAGACTTCCATCAAAGGAAAGACTTCAGTGGGTAGACTCTTTTGATCTTTTAAATAACCACCTAGCAACCACCAAGAACACCAGAGCAAACCACCTGACAATAGCCTAGCAACCATCTTGAAACACCATAGCTACCACCCAGAACAAGCTAGCAAACCACTTGCAGTACCAGAAAACTACTGAGAATATTCCAGCAACCATTTAGAAACGCCCTGGCAGTCATCATGAACTGTGTAGCAACCACCTAGCAGCAACTTGGCAACCGCCCCGACCACCCTAGTAAATGACCTAGCATCACTCCGGCAACCACCCAGAACAGCCTAGCAAACAACTTGCAGCGTCCTGATAACTAGTCAGAATATCCTAGCAACTAGGGCTGAACGATATTCTTTTTTAACATCGACATCGCGATGTGCGCATGAGCGATAGTCACATCGCCGGAACATGCGATGTGAAGGGTAGTAGCACCCATGGTGTATTAAAAGAACGGTAGCACACAGTAAACACGAGTTTGTTGTATGGCTTGTTGCTGCGGTGACATTTGCACGTTCTGCGTTCCTGCACAGTGATTGGTTCGCTGTGCCGCTGCTCACCGCTCACAGCCAACATTCACTGGCAATCCTATAGCTAAAAATGGTTGACGAAGAGGATCCGCCGCAAAAAAAAGGATGATTTCGTACCAAAAAAAAGTCAAAATCTATTTCGGCTACAAAAAGGTGGATGTTGACTAAAAAGAGGTAGGCCTACTTTGCCTGGAGTGTTATAAAGTTGTGGATGGTTGTCTTTTTAAAAAAGTATTTTGTCTTATATTTTTCGTGTTCGCATTTATGAGGAAAAAACAATGTTACGTGACAGTTCTCCATTACGGACGTGAGCGCTCTGAAAGTGGCACTAAAAGACTGCTTTAAAACTTTCACAGAGACCTCAAACAGAAAGCACAAAGCCTTTCTTTAAAACGAATTTCGTTTTGTATTAATTGTATCTTAATTTTAATCAGTGTTATATTATCCAATTTCCTGGATTTAATAAATAAAAAGTAAATATAGCAGATAATAAATAATCACGACACGGAGGCGCCAGCGACTGAACAGGTGGAGCAAGGTAGCTTATATATCTATCTAAATATATCTATTATCTACAGAAATCTCTACTTTTAAACATAACCATTCAAAACAAAATAAAACTGTATGAAATGTGCATTTCTCTTCGGCGTGTTCACTAACGTTACTGCGAAGATCGCGAGTCAGTATCGAGAGAGAATACCATTTTTTTTACTTATCTTGAGGAATTATAGCCTAATGAACAAACAAACATCTGTTAAGAGCGCCGCCACGTTGGATTGCGTATAACGGTCACCGAATTCTTACAGAAATATGTTCTAATTTTGGAATAAAATAGCCTATTAAGTTACCTTTTTGTCACTTGTAATGAAGCTTGTTTATTAGTTAAATTATTAATATCATGGAATGGTAATTATTGACTTTAGCCAGGATTGATGGCTCGCAATATCGCAATATATATCGTTGGGAAAAAAATATCGCAATGTATTTTTTTTTCCAATATCGTGCAGCCCTACTAGCAACCATCAAGAACAGTATAGCAACCACTTAACAACAATCCAGCAACCATCTAGAACTGACTAGTAACCACCCAGAAACCATAGCCACCATATTTAAACACTATGGCAACCACCCAGAACAACATAGCAAACCATTTACATTGCACTGACAACTACTCAGAATACCCAAACAACCTTTTAGCAATGCCCTGGCAACTATCGGGAACAGCATAGCAACCCCTTAGCAACACCCTGCCAATCAACAAGAGCTGTGTATAGCAGTACTCTGGAAATCACCCACAACACCCAAGCAAATGACCAATTACAACAATTACAGAACAGCCTAACAATCACAGAGTAATACCATGGCAACTTCCCAGCAACCCCTCAGAACATTCTAGCAACCACATCGTAACACCCTGGGAAACATTCAGAACACCCTAGCTTTGTGGTGGCATTGCATTTTACATAGTCTACAAGTACAAGTCAATGGCATCATCACTGCCAGTTTGAATAGAAGTTTTTAAATCTTTAACAGTAAATCTCTTGAAAAAAGTATAACCAATAAAAGGCCTTGCAAGCAAAATACTGTAAATCCATGTGAGGGTGAATAATGGAGGGATTTAAAGTTACAGAAACAGAGAATGAGTGCAGAAAGTCATCGTCCCTAATCGAACAATCAGACAGGGATGGCTGCACTCAGAGAAAACAAGAAATCAGGTCACAGAGCAGGAATCGATGAAAGTTTCTGTACAGATCTACAATAAAAAACAACCCAAGTACAGAGAACTCAAGTGTAAATCTCTTCAAAACGCATGAATGCAGCTGTTTTCTTTTGGAAAATCAGTAAATCATTAAGATGTCTTTCTAAATATATTCCATTTTGACAACACAGATAAAGATTTACTGTGCAAATCCCATCCTACAAAAAGGACAAGCGTGTGTGTGTGTGTGTGTGTGTGTGTGTGTGTGTGTGTGTGTGTGTGTGTGTGTGTGTGTGTGTGTGTGTGTGTGTGTGTGTTTTCCAGCACTTACCCAGCAGGTGTTTGAGCACAGCCTGGTTCTGGTCCCAGATGCTGTTAAATGTGCTCCAGCGGGAGCGGCCATCTGGCAGGGGGTTTTTGCGGACCCATCCTCCACAGGCGTACTGGTAAAAATCCTGACATGGGTCGACGGAGCGGTCCAGAGCTTCCACGATCTTACTGGCCACGGTTACACACGCCTCCGTTAGACAGATACTACGGGCTGGATCTGGGGGTTAGAAACAGGAAGAAATAGCTTGAACTCCCATAATGTGACATAAAACTGAATTTTAAAAGTAATAAAAGGAGGGCATTGATTTTAACCATTGGGATTTCATTGGATTGTGAATGATAATACTTTAATTATTTTATTATAGCAATAATATTAAGACCTGTTCATACCAACACAAATGTTTGTCACAAAAGGTTTTCCCATACCATTTGCCCAAGTCGCAATGAAGTCATAGGATGTGTCTGAAATCGCCCCCCTATTCCCTATTTGAGGGAGCAGCCATTTGCAGTGGTGTCCGAAACCATATTGGACATTATCCAATCCCACAATGCACCACTATAACGAGTGTACAACCGATGTACGCACAATGGCTAGAGAATACCCGTAATGCACTGTGAGAGTCGGCGACCGTAGCTGAATCATCCATCCATCCATTTTCCAAACCGCTGGTCCAGAGTAATATTTTTATTGATTAAATTGTTTATACATGGTTTATACATGCTAGTTTCCATGACATGACATAAATCCTTTCCTAACTACTGGAGCAGCCGAATTCACTCATTTGTTTTCATTCACTCCTTCAAGTGCTAGTGGAGTAATGTAGGGAATAGTGAATGAGGACATAGGGGGCGATTTTGAACACAGCCCTAGTTAGATTAGAACAGCATTCAAATGTTCATGTCCTGACAGACGCATTAACAGTCTTTCATTACTTGAAATGTTTATGGCACCAAATGTTCACACCGAACATTCATCTTGATTTGAACAGGACTTTAATCACAGGAAATTATTTTTGGATGATGAAATGTTTGGAATTCACTAAAACAGATATTAATTTAATTATTAAATTACTCATTAAATTATGTTTCTAAAATAAAATGATCCAGTTTGAAACAAATGTATGTAATAATGAAAGATTTTTCATTTTGGGGTGAATTACCCCTTTAAGTATCTATAAGGGGATGTTCCTAGTCAAATTGATGGCGTAAATCTGGGAAATTATTTACTAAATAAATATACTAAACTGATGTCAAAAAAGCATGCCTGCTTTATATAAATCAGTGTTACATGGCACTATATTTATCAGTAAGTTATTGTACATTACACACATTTTACTGTGTGCGTGCGTGCATGTGTGTGTGTGTGTGTGTGTGTGTGTGTGTGTGTGTGTGTGTGTGTGTTTGTGTGTTACCTCTGTTATAGCGGACTCCCAGTGTGATCGCACAGCCAAATAGTGCTAGAAGTGAAGTAAGAAGCAGCGCGGCCAAAACCACCTCCAGCTGAGTCCTCCTGCCCAGGGGACCAAACAACTGAACACCACCCTTACGGAAACCCACCTAAAAGAGAGTCAAATATTGATTCATAGAGTCTTTTTAAGTTAGATTTTTTTCAATTGTTACTAATTTGCTGGTTAACATACCAAACTCTCAAAAAGTTTGGGATAATCTTATGCATTTATTTGATAGAGTTTCCGTAATACCGTGCTTTTTTGGATATAATAATAATAATAATAATAATAATTCATTACATTTATATAGCGCTTTTCTCGGCACTCAAAGCGCTTTACATAGAAGGGGGGAATCTCCTCAACCACCACCAATGTGCAGCATCCACTTGGATGATGCGACGGCAGCCATATTGCGCCAGAACGCCCACCACACACCAGCTTACTGGTGGAGAGGAGACAGTGATGAAGCCAATCAGTATATGGGGATGATTAGGAGGCCATGATGGACAGAGGCCACAGAGGTTACACCCCTACTCTTTGGAAAGACATCCTGGGATTTTTAATGACCACAGAGAGTCAGGACCTCGGTTTAACGTCTCATCCGAAGGATATGTACCACGTTAGTAAAATTTTCTTTGGCATTTTATGTTATGTAAATACCATGGTTTCTGAACATGGTAGTCATTAAGTGCCATGATAGTGAAAGCAGCATTACAGCTGATACCATCACTTCAACACCACAGTACATTTTTGTGAGAATAAAATGTTCAGTGTAAAAAAAGACTAATTGTGGCATTGCAGTTGAAACACTTTCTCCTGAAATGTACGAATACGAATCTCATTCTTCCTTTCTTTCCCTTATGATAAAAAATAGTCTCATACAAATATTCCCAAAGACGAAGTCACCTTGTGTAGAAACTCTAGGAACAGAGGGTTTTTTTTCTTTTCTTTTTTTCTGTCAAAATATACTGCACATCTCTTCATCATTCATCATTCAGCACCCAAAGAACATAAAACAAGTTGCCTGAGGAATACCATATCCAATACATGCTTCATATCATTGCTTGAACAGAAAGCCAACAGAAGAGGCATCACATTTCCTGCTTGACATTAAAGTGAGCAGCAAATGAAAGGGACCACATAAATCGCTTTGAATTCATATCAAATGTCACTCATAATTCATTGAACTAAATTCCCTGGATATCTGACCTGCTGTTTTCATCACTTAAAAGTTATCGCTAATGCAAATGTCTGCATGAGAAATAATGCTTTTTATTAAACTGTTATCCATGATCTCTTTCCAATTACATATTAATCCACCATTTGATCATTTTAAACGGTTTTATCTGTTTTGAGACCATTATTCATGCCTGGATAATAATGCCTTTCTATAACAACAACAACAACAACAACAAAATAAAAATATCCTAATCCACAAGATGTTTGCCCATTTAGTCATGAGTCATTATGTAATAATCACCTAGCCATACTGTATGTCCAGACTACTTGTGACTTGTTTATGTTTATGACTTCTTATATTA
Organism: Leuciscus leuciscus; assembly: GCF_965113295.1. Taxonomy (NCBI): domain Eukaryota; kingdom Metazoa; phylum Chordata; class Actinopteri; order Cypriniformes; family Leuciscidae; genus Leuciscus; species Leuciscus leuciscus. The sequence continues at coordinate 33,866,827 of NC_138733.1, forward strand.
TCGACTTCAATATAATTGGCTAATCTTAACATACTGAAATACTGATCATCAGGGTCCAGTTACTGAATGCTGAACATACTGCTATGTAAATGTGGGTGGTAATACATTCATGTTTATTAGCTGTGACATAATATCTGTGACAATTTCTGCCTTGCTTGTTTAGTTTAGTTTGATTTGTTTAACTGGTGAGGAAGTTGTGTGAAATAAACACATTCTTGTACTGCAAAAGAACAAGACAAAATCATGTTCATGAACAAGAAAAAAAAATCATGAGTTTTAAAACTCCGAAAGAGAACGACTGAAGGGAGACTGCACAAAAATGTCTGATAAAAGTGAATTCACAAAAAGTGAATCTTCATTCTGCTGGACATTCCTCACAGTAAATAATCTACCCTTTACACACTGGAAGCAGTATCTAAGCAATACCAGCTAACCACTGAAGTACCTCAGGGTTCGGGGCTTGGCCCCTTCCTGTTCTCAAAATATTCACAATACATGAGATCTACACACTTAAAAATAAAAGTTATTTATTGGCATTGATTGTTCAGTGAAGAACCTTTAACATCCATAGAACCTTTCCAAAGCACAAACGATATTTATATATATATATATTTTTTTAGGGCTGGGGGAATTAACGCGTTAATATTTGCGATTAATTTGAGATGTTTAACGCGTAAAAAAAAAAAAATAACGCAATTAACGCAGCACTTTTTTTTGGCCTCGTTTTAATGACTTCCTGTTGCAGCTGCTATTGAAAAGGCCGAAAATATGCCGTCCCGCCCCTCCGTGTTCCGCGATCAGGTTTCATTCTCGCGCAGCTTTCATGAGCGGGTCTTTTCAGCTTCGTGTGTGCGCCGCACTCTCCGTTCTGTGTGTGTGTGTGTGTGTGTCGGCGCGCTACTGCGCTCTCTGCTCAATGTTCAGATCCGTGTTTGCGCTGCGCGTTCAGCTCGTTAACGGCCCAAACGCTCCAATCATGTAGGCCTACCAATCATGCACTGGAAAAGCAAAGTTCGCTCAAATAACATGAAATTTCTCTGTAGTAGACTTCTGTTTGCTGAGCTGGTATAGCCACTCTGGGCAACAATGGTACAATTACCTGCTCTGATCACATGCTCTGGTAATAATAGCTTTGTAGGACTATATTTTATTTAGATAATTAGTAAAAACAATAATTAAAAAAAAAATCTTTTAAATTGATAATGTTGATTGATTATTGAAAAAGATTAATATATTGATATATTGATGTTTAATATTATTTTAATATAGGGCTATTTTCTGTTCCTTTTTTTCCCTGTGTTGTTTAATTTAATTAGGTGATTCTAAGTTTAAATATTGATGATTACAAGCTTGGGGGAAATGCAATTAATTGCAATTAATTACAGCAAATTGTGCAATTAATTAGTTTAGGTTTTTTTTGATCAATTCCCAGCCCTAATTAATTTTTTTTATGTTGACAAACTAAGAAAAAAAATTGTTCTTAAAAGAACTGTTACTAAAGTTTATTTGGGGAACCCAAAACAGTTTGTTTTGTAACGGTTTGTTAGGAGTGTATTTTCCTATGTTTTATGTATCTGGTGTTCCTACATTGTCTGTATATATTTATATTTCGGCTTGCCTGGATATCTCAGCCAAGAAGAAAGAACTTCACCACCAACTCATTACAGAGTTTCTTTCCTGCTAGCCGAGCACCACAACATGGACTGTCAGCTAGATTTGTCAGCGGTAAAAGCATCCAAGTCAGCCAGGAAACAGCTGAACTTCACAGAGAACATCACAACTACCCAGCAATTCACTATTCTCTCACTGCTGTTTTACCGTGTTTTAGTGTCATTTCTGATCTTCTAATTTTCATGGGAATTGTGCAACAGTAATACTTCTCATCGTCCTAAATGGTTGCTTTATTTATTTGTATGTGGCATTGGATAAAAAAAAAAAGTCTGAAAGTAAACATAAAATGCACACATCCACACTGAGCCCTGACCCACACTCACCTCCACACTGTCAGGAGAGATGGCTCCATCAGCAGGGATGTCTGTCCCGTCCTCCTCCTCAAACGTTGCACGCTTGTAGTTAGACATCTGAAAGGGAGAGACAAAGTATGTATAAATGTGTTGAAATATTACCATGGTTAGCAATGAAGGTCAACTTACATGTTTGCTACATGAATAAAAAAAGATCAGATGTGATGTGAACAGCAGCCTATTTTACTTTCTTGATATTTGTTCCAACAGAATCTACAGAACAAAATTGAAAGGCCTTGAGTCTGAAGAAAAGAGAGACTGCAAGAGTGTGAAATGGCGATGAATGTTGGGTTGGGACTTGGGAGGCATCCCTTGTTTCCTCACCCCCGTCTTGGACATTGGACAGGAATTTATACAAACACACATTTGCACACACACAAACACAACTCCCACTGTTCACAATTTAAGAGGTGACTAATCTACACACAAAGGTCGCACTTTGCTGCATTAGTCTGTTATAAGCATTACCCTACAGAGAACAGAAATTCTTAGTTAAATGTGTCCTTATTTATGCTGTCTATTGATATCTGACTGCCGGCACTGACAGCCATGTAGACAGCAGACGCATTGGCCTAGAGCAAAAACTCCCACCCAGGTTTCTCTACAAGAGCAGACTAAACAAGACAGCCAGAGAATCTCTCTCACACATTGACTTAATGAGGCCAAAACCACTACCTTTCATATACATATAAAAAATATATTTCATTAATATAAATGTTTTATAATAAATGCTACTGACTAATCCAAACCCTGACCCTTTGTGCATTTCTACAATAACACATTTTGTTCGTTTTATGAATTGCTTTATCAACTGAAGATGTACCCGTAGGAAAACTGTATTGCTCAAAGTTTGCTCTTTGGAGACTTGATGGAGTTCTCAATTGTTACATTTAAGTGTCAACTTTAAAAGAAACAATGCGAGACTGGTGTATTTTTCTCAGGAGGAAAATTTTCCATTCGCTTTCTGTACAGTCTCAATGGTGATACTGGTTTGTATTTTTCATTCCTATGGATATCTTTCCTTTTCAGTGACCGATAACAGTTCAGGTATCTAAAGATCAGGGTGAAAATCTTATTGCAAATGAAACATACACAAAACTTACATTAAATTAACACATTTTAGGCCATTTTTACTAAGGAGTCAATATAAAAATAAAAATAAACATTTATCTAAGTATATCAGTAGAATTGGAACAGACAAGAGAAAGAAAAAAAAAAGATTTCTTTCTAAGGCCAACATTATGTAACACACTTTACATACTCTCATCTGCTAAAAGCCCTCGTCTAAAAGGACAGATGATTGTATTGAAGGTTTTGCACACACACACAAACACCAGAGCAAGTAAGACACAAGAAAGCATTTGGAGCCCTTTGCAACATGCTTTAAAGTTCAACCGGAACACCACACTCAATCATCTTGGCTGTTAGTGTCTGAGTTAAATAAATGTTGCATCTTCACAGCCAGATATGGAGTTTCGGTAAGCTATTCCTCAATGGGCTTTTACGGGAAACCGTAAATGATATTACAAAGACGAAAAACACTGACTCATGGACATGGTGATGTGAAACAAATGCATGTACACATGCTAAGCCTACACAAACATGCATCTTAACAACTGCTAATGACTGGCTTGATAGTTTCCCATCATTTTATTTTTGTTTGTTCCTCATAAGCAGTCAATTGACACTTCAGTTGTTTGTCATTTGTTCCCATACTACTTTGCAATGCAATGACCGTGGTTTGGAAGATGGGTGTAGTTTTAAGAAGTCATAACCACAAGAATTCCCTCCTGAGATCTAGAGATGATTCCTGGGTGGCTGGACATGGAAGCTTCTTAGGCTACGTCTACATTAATCTGAATCAATTTGAAAACAGTTCATACTAGTGTTTTCAAGAGTTTCCTTAAAGTTTATCATCAAAACTCAAAAAAATATTTTACTGCACATGCATAAAACATAATAAAAGCTCACAGAGATGTTCGCTATTATTCTAACATGATCATTTCATTAGCAGAATATCCCACTACTTACTACTACTTACCAAGTCGCTCTCAATCGTCTAAAACTCAACTGCCCTCATGTTTTGCCACAGGACTGTAATTGCGAGTACATTTTCTGCCATCTTTGCAGTAATGTAATATGAAGAATGTACAAAGTATCTTTAGCAACACTGAAGAGTGAAAAGCACATAGCAAACACATGTCGGTATAAGATATCTATGGGTACAATATGCGTCACATGACTAAACATCATGTGGCATCCTTTTCAAATACCTTTGTTTTTCACAGTCTACACTACAAGTTTTCAAATTTATCCAAAAACACCATCTCAGTGTGAACGTTAGGCCAAAATTAGTGTAGACATAGCCTTAGAGGATGGAAAAACAATGTTGGACACCTTGGTGTGAAAACTACCCATGCATACTAGTACTGAAGTTCTTCTTTGAACTCTAACTGACACATTCATGACGTGGAGTCATGTGAAATTCAGTATTTTAGTCTCTAAGGCTATGTTGGGAACAGCATACTACTAACTATATTTTACATTTCATTGGCAAAATGTACTGAACCTACTGTATACACTGCATACTGTATCCCTCAACAATGCATTGCACTACACCTGACTGCTAATTTCCATTGTGATGAATAATATAGAACAGGGGTCAGTAAATGATGGCATGATAGATAATCACTGGCATGTAAACAACTGCGAGAGAGGAGTTAGTTTTACTTTGTTTGCTGCTCTTAGCTTTCATATAAAAGAAATTACCGCTATAAATGTTGGAGATTTTCAACTCAGTTTACAGAATCCTTCACATTCCACACACAAATCCCAATGACGGTGGTGTGTGAACTACAACATTCTGTGGAGTTCAGTAGGGTCACACTGGAAATCTCTTATTCAAAGTCTTACACCGCAATGATGCACCAAAAAAAACGGAAACGCTTTTCCTTCGAGTTTTTCGCATACAGGCGGCAACGTTGGCAAAACGCTCTCTTGTTCACACGGATCCGTGAAAACGACTAGAAACGCTGAATTCTGCTGCCAGGCCAGTAGTTGCCGATGTCACTCTGTAAAGAAACACTACGCGCCTAGAGACTGAACAGGTAAAACACATGCCATTGTTTTTTAAAAACTTTGAAATCTTTTTCAAAAGCTAGCGTTTTGAGGCCCCCAAAACACTGTTTTTGAGTAAATGAACGTTCAAAACTCATAAAAGGTGGTCTGTGTTTAGTTGAAAACAGTGTCATGTAAACAGCCCCTAATTTAAACCTAAAAATATACAAACTTTTACCCCTGGTTTCACAGACAAGGATTAAAAATGCATGGTTTAGCTGTTTTAACTGAAAGCAACTTGTACTAACATATCTTAAAATATGTCAGTGCCATTGTTTTGTCTCACCATACGTTTATAGAAGCTACTTAAATGTCCTAACTGCACTTAGGCCTAATTCTGGCTTAATCTAAGCCCTGTCTGTGAAACCAGGCTTTAGGGTTTTGAAAAGACCTGACAATCAGCTTAAGCTGGTTTAAGATATTAAACATCAGGGATATATTATCACCTCTTTCTTGACTCATTATTTAACTGGACAGCCAGAAGTTAAAATAACAGTCAAAATGCAAAATAATCAGAAGAAGATATCAGGATGTGGCATTAAAAATGCAAAGTACGTGCAGCATTATGCAGTACAAAGTGCAGTTTTGCACAGTATGTATTCTATTTTGAACAGATCCATATTCTTATATAATAACAGATACAGAATGTCATTACAGACTCCAACAAGCAACATTATACAGCAGCCCAGACAAAACCATTGATGGACTTACCGTTCATCAACGCAGTATAAGACACACCAGCAATGCAAAAGCAGAAGTGAACTGGTGCCACTGCTGTGGAATGAATGGAATAAACCATCTACTGGAGAATGGGGGGGAGGAAAGCCAATGTTTTGTTAACATGACCCAGAAAGGGCAAGTCGCTACCGTGGGAGAGGGAATGCTGCTGGGAATGAGGAACAGATAAACCTCACTTCCGAAAAGGAGACTCCTACCTCGGTTACATGGGTAACCGTGAAACACACGCATATGGGGAAGTTGTAAAAAAGTCACTAAAGTTACATTAAACAGCAGTTGTGGACTGAACCACTGATGGATGTTGTGAGGATATGGGATAATGTGGGATGCTAACCATGTGAAACCAGACGCCAAACATCTGCATTTGTTTTTGACGCATTGGCACGAATACACTTCTTGTTATTGAACAATAAGTTAAAAAGGAAGGAAATATGAAATTGCTTAACACGTCCGACGACTTGAATGCACATCATGTCATAATTATGACTTTTCAAGAGGGCTTGAAAGTGGCATAACACACATTCTTTAAAGCAACACTAAAGAATTTTTCCTCTTCGGTCGCCCTACAGGTTGGAAGCGGAATTGTCCATTACCGCTGTCGTAAATTATTTTGCCGCCCGCAGCCTACCGTCGCACGCACACTCGCTGTTTATCCAGCACCGGCTTTGGGATGAACGATGTCCACAGACAAGGTAGAGTATGTTGCATGATTTCATGAAAGTATGATGTATTGCGACGTCGGAAACGAAGAAAAACTAAATAATGACTATTGTAACGCTTGCCGTAAAGCAAGTCAAATTTGTAGTTTTCTTATGTCTCATTCGAACTACAGAAATGCGACCCGATCTGGCAAACTTGCACAGTGTGGTTATAGCAGATATAGGGCTGCAAAGCGAATCCAGAAGTGCCTTTCACCCTGTTACGACTTGATGAACCACTGAAACGGTTTTGGAAAGTTAAAAAAAGTTATTTAGTGTTGCTTTAACAGAATTCATGTTTTGACAATGATATGCTAAAATCTTGCCAAATATTCATCTTCATCTGTTCCATGTCACACTCGTCTAATCATACGGATGATCAGGCAGCCTGCTGCACTTTTATTCTTCTGTAAACCGTCCTCATTCCAGAAACAGCCGGTTTGACTCAATAAGCCTGCTCCTGTTTAGTAAATATTTCTTAAATATTTGTATTGAATATTTCTTTGAAGACACTCATATCTATAACGAATAACCAGAAAAGTTGACCAGAAAAGTCATATTGTAGGCTACTAAAAGTTCTCTAAAAATGCAAAAAAAATTACAAAAAATGTCATGTCTTGCATAAGGTAGTATTTTTCATACACCTTGAATAAAGTAATTACGTGTACTTACAGTGAGCTTACCCATGACCGTACTGGTAATGTGAGTTCAGGTTGGGTTTAAGTTTAGGTTCAGAGGTAGTACCTAGTTATAACCCAGTTATTGTAATTGCTATAAATGCATAGTATGTACATGGGGAACAGGACTGTAAAATAATGTTCTACCATAATAAATTATTCATAAATATCTTATCATAAATAAGATTTGGGGGAAGTTGTATCAGATGACATTCTACAACCTGAACAAGACTTAAAAAATCAGAGACCAGAGACTGACCTGGATGATATCATATCCTGTTTTTTCCACCCAAATATTTATGACATTTTTAATCACATTTGACATAAAAGTTTCTAAATATATAGTATATAGTATATATATATATATATATATATATATACACACACACAAACTTTTATGTTAGCTGATATTAATCACAATTAATCGCGATTAATCGATTTGACAGCACTAGTTTTAAGGAATTTTGTTATGTGCTTTTATAATTTTTTTTACGTTTATATTTAGCTTTATTTTATCGGTTTAGTTTTTAGTCAGTTCTTCAATTTAAACCTTTCATTTAATATCTATATATTTTCTTCTATTTCAGCATTATTTCATTTAACAAAAACGTTTTAGGTTTAGTTAACACTCACAACACTGCGTCGCACAAGTGGTGTATTAAAGTTGTTGTTTTTTATCAATTGTACAGTTTATGTTTTTTTTTGTTGTTTTTTTTTGATAAATTAAAAAATTCAGACAAAACAACAGAGGTGAAAAAAATTAAAACACTGAGGGACTCAAAAGCTGCCTTGTCACGTGTGTACTGTATATGTGTGAAAGATACGGTGATGGCTCAAAGGTCAAAGCTCTGTTTAAAGGCCATCATACACTCTCTACTGCCGGAGATCTCACTGCCCATCCCATCGCCATGGCAACAAGGCGCCCATCAAGTGAACTATCACTAATTAAATCAATATGTATATCCTTTCACAGGCTATTTGACTGTATAGAGAACTCTCTAATCAGAAGCCTTTAGCAAGAACAGCTGTGAGGTCGTGTGGGGTCACCAGGACTCAAAGAGCGAGAGGCCATTTGTGCATCACCACAAGGAAACACAATGACACACAAACAATAAACAGTAATATGGAGATAATAATAGAGAACACTTACAGTACATGCACATGGAGGTCATGAAACAAGCAAATATTGTTATTTACAAAGGTCTTTTTAAAGCTTTGACGCAATGGAGGAAAAGTGAAGCTCTCTCTACATCAGCCATGATACTTTTAAAGGTGAACATGATATATTATCTAAACATATTCCAGTGTTATGAAACAGAGGCTGGAGTTTATATTCAAGGTCCTTGAATATTTCAATCCGACATCAAAGCTGGCTCGAATTTCACATGTAAAATAAATCTGCATGTGCTCAGATATCACTAAACCAGGTGTCTTTTACTGAATATATACCGTAGGGATGAAACAATATAAAAATTCTGACTGATACGATACACCAATAATTTACAAATGATATTAAAAATAAAAAAATTGAATCAATCCATTTTAAATGTATATAATATAAACAATCCAAGTAAATTTAGGCAAGATTATAATGTATGTTATGAAATAGGGATATTCCTTAAAATATTTGCTAAAGACTACATTTTACAGTGTAATTATAAATAAATATAAAAAATACATTATTAAAACAACCAATTACAGACTTACCTTTACAGAAAATCCTGATGTTAATGTTTATCATATCTTAAAGTCACCATGTTATCAAAATTGACAATTCTTATTTTTTATGGAATAATGCATAAATTATTTATCCGTGAACATCAATATTTTTGTTTCATTTTTTATGCCCTCATAATCTTTAATCAAAATAACTTCCCCTCCCTCTTCTATGATGTGTTTACTGGCGTGAGGGCGGGGCAACCTGTCACTCACATGAGATCCCCCAATAGTAAACCACTGTCAGGGTTCTGCCCTGTCTGCCATGTCTGTGTTATCTTTGTTTCGTGTCTCTATGTTTGTGTGTCTTTGTCTTTGTTTGTGTTTGCCATGTGCTGCTCTTGTTCCGCCTCCTTGTTTCCCGTTACCACGCCCCCTTGTTTAGTCCTTGTCTAGTCCTCGTTTGCTTGAATGTTTTCACCTGATCCTCATGTGTTGTTCCCTTTATACTGTGTCTCTTTCCCTCATGTCTTTGCTGGTTTGTTTTGTCTGGTCATTGTGTGTATGTGGTTCTTACAAATATTGTCAGTCAGATTTAGTTTGATTTGTTTTTCTTCCCTTTTTGTTAAATTCTAGTTTTTCTTTGTTACTGTGTTTTTGGTCTAGTTCTAGTCTTTCTTTCTTTGTATTCTGTAGTTCTCTCAATCCTTGTTTTTGGTTTCTCTAGACACTTATTTTTTTGTCAAGTAATCTATTTTTTTCCCTCTAGTTCCCTGCAAGGTTGCAGTCTTGTTTTATTTCTTTTTGTTCCAGTTACTTATTTCTAGAATTAATTTTAATTTATTTTCCCCTTTTGCTAGCTTTAGTTTAGTCTATTTTGTGTTCGCTAGTCATAGTAGTTTGTTTCTGTTTCTGTCATCTCTTGTCTTGTCTCTGAGTATTGTTGTGTGTTGATTCCTGGTCATCGATTCCCCTGTCCTGGTAAGCCGCTCTAGAGCTGAGTGCTGCTTACATCTCCCCTGACCAGCCAGTTCTCCTGCCCTATTGTCTGGACTGTGTTCCTGCCTGTGTTTTGTCTTTAATAAATATCACTCCCTGCTCATTCTGTGCCTGGGTCCTGACAACCACAACCATCCAATCAATTCCCCATGGACAAAAACAAGTCTCACCCTTCATTGTTCTTGTTCAAGAAGCCGTTTGACTCAGATATACATAACAATAGGGAAGCAAACATAACATAGTCTTGAAAATATAGCAATCGAGTTGAGATTTAACCACTTAATATATTAATATTAACATACTCATTAGTTATTTTAAATTTAAAATTTCAGTGAGCATTAGATGATGGCAAATCTTTCTAAGGGAATATGACCATGCACAATTAAATATTGATGCACCTGACCATTAAAGCAGAAGGGACTGTAATGACATTCTAAATACATAGACATTAATATGGGGTTGGTCCCTCCTTTTGCTGAAGCATTACAATTCCCCCTCACTGGAAGTAAAGGGCCGAGCCCAACCCCTGAAAAACAGCCCCACACCATAATCCCTCCTCCACCAAACTTTACAGTTGCGCCAAACAGAGAAGCGTGACTGGTCACTCCACAGAACACGTATCCACTGCTCTGGAGTCCAGTGGTGGCGTGCTTTACACACTCCGTCCGACGCTTGGCATTGCACTTGGTTATGTGAGGCTTGCATGCAGCTGCTCGGCCATGGAAACCCAATCCACGAAGCTCCCGCCACGCAGTTTTTGTGCCGATTTTAATGTCAGTGGAAGATTTCAGCTATGGTATCAGCATTGGCATCTTTTACATACTTCAGCACTCGGTGACCCCGCTCTGTGACTTTACCTAGTCTTTCGCTCGTGAATGATTTGCTTCAGGTCCAAAAACGCTTTGCTTTCCAATAATAAAACTTAATGTTGAGTGTGGAATATCTAGCAGGGATGAAATTTTATGAACTGACTTATTGGAAAGGCGGCATTCTATCACAGTACCACGTCTGAATTAACTGAGCTCTTCAGAACGACCCACAAATGTTGGTGAATGCAGACCGCATGGTGCTTGATTTGATACACCTGTGGCGACTGAATTCAATACAATTAAGAAGCGTGTCCCAATACTTTCGTCCATATACTGTATATTTTATGCAAACCGAGGCCAGTGCATGTTAGCCAATCAGAAAATGTTCTGATTGTACGAGATTCAGGAGATGAACTAATCACAACAGACCTCATTTACATATAATATTACTTAAAGAAACAATAGCAAAAAAAAAGGTTGATGTAATTCTACGAGAAAACAATTGCCCGTATGTGTAAGTTGATGGCCAACAAGAAACCTACGGCGAGATGGAGACTCACTCATGAGAGCGAGATGGAGAAAAAGAGTAGCCTTACGAGGGGAAGGGAGAGGTTTTCCCAAGTTCCAGGAGTGGTGCGGACCTTTCTCTGTGCGGAATGTGATTGTTTGAAGTGGTTTCCTGAGGAGTGTTTTTGAAAGGAAACAGCTCGGTGGGGGGAAGGCTGGCATAGCCCAACCTCTGCCCCCGAGAGCTAGAAATACCCTCACACTCCTGCCCCAAGAAACCCACCCAAGCCAAGCCAAAGCCACCTTGAAGGGAGGGAGCGCAAGCTATACAACAAACTCTCTGAACGGTTATTAAGAGACTAACGGGGCCACACACGTTTTAATCAGCCCTAAGAGACCATCCGAAGGAAAGATGAAGTAACAAAGCCTGCTTTGAACAGCCAGCCTGGGCATTACTCGATCCAAGTGAGAAGAATACAGAAGAAGGGTGAACAGAAAGGGTGGGAAACAGCGCAAGTCCGAGAGCCAGGCCATCATCGGTCTGCAGTCGTCCAAATGAAGGTGCTCAGACATTCTGTCGCCAGCAGACGTGGGTGAGGTCCAAGAACAAATAATCACATTCACATACATAATTACACACACAATCTACATTGTCTGACTTGCTAAATATGAGTGCGCTCGCAGACGAATGATGACTACAAATATTGTTCATGCAAAAATAAGGCTGCATGATTTGGGAGGGAATCTAATTGTGATTTTTCTTATAAAAAATGTATAAAAAATTTTGTACAGCTACACAATTTGGCAAAGATTTTGTGATTATATATCAACATGGCTATAAAATAATAATAATAATAATGTATTACAATTATTATTACTAAATAAAAATATAAAAAATACTAAAATAAAAACAAAACAAGAAATAGTACTAATCAAATGTTTCACTGTTAACAATTAAAACAAATTATTAAGACATTTGTATTTATTTATTTATTTTTATTTATTTATTTTACATTACAGCTATAAATATTACTTTTCTTATTATTATGACTGGAAAACACCTAACCTATATATATATATATATATATATATATATATATATAACAATGTTTGGTAAGGTTTAAGCTTAAAAAAACGATTTGCTTATGGTCTCAGTTCTACAAAAAATATTCTCCTACTGACTTTTTTAGAGGAAGTGAGTGGCACTTTCCAGTTTAATCAGGGCTTTGAGGTGTGACGCACACTCACACACACACAGACACAATCTGTAAAATCTTAACAGCAAATGTCAGGGCCTAAGTGACCTTGCCTGATCATTTGAGGAAGTGGAATTCCTCGCAGGGTGTGGATTACACAAACAAAACACACTTACGCATGGAAAAACATTGCCTAGCCGAAAGTGGATATTGAGCAGCTGGGAAAGCTCTGATAAATTGGATGACACCAGATCTGTAATTAGGCCAGTGCTCTACAGAGAAGTGAACTCACAGCAGGGCTGCTCGATTAAGGCAAAAATCATAATCACCATTATATTTGGTCAATATTGTAATCAGAATTATTTAACATTATTATTCATCGGCGATATGATCAAAGTCTTATTTCATGATTTGAGTCATTTTAAATATCAGTGAAATTTTCACAATTATCGATACTAGAAAAAAACGAATAGGTTAACTAATGTAAGAAAAAGTAAACAGTCAGCAATACAATAAGAACAAAGAAACTAATTACAAACAAAACGGACAACAGAACAAAATACGAATTAAATCATCATTTGGGAGGGAATCTAATTGTGATTTTTCTTATTAAAAAAATTATAAAAATTCCCTCCCAAATTCTGTGTCATAGCACAGAATCTGCATTGCTCAAGGTCACTAACTAATGTTATATTATTATCATTGGACTCAGGATCACATGTTGTTCTAGTTGTATTAGATCTAAGCGCTGCCTTCGATACGATTGACCATGAGATTCTTCTCAACCGTCTGGAGTGTTGGATTGGTGTCCAGGGTACAGCCCTTCAGACCTCATATTTAAAAGACAGGACAGTTGCTGTGAATCTGGGAGACTTCTCTTCCACATTGGCCCCTTTAGTTTGTGGTGTTCCTCAGGGGTCCATTTTGGGACCGTTGCTGTTCTCTCTGTATATGCTCTCTATATGCTCAGCTAAAACTGAGGTAAAACATTTTCTATCCAGTAAGGATTTGGAAATCGTGGTTCACTCTTTTATCTCATCAAAGGTTGATTATTGTAATTCTCTATATATTGGTCTCCCCCAGACTATGCTAGTCCGCTTACAGTTAGTGCAAAATGCAGCAGCAAGGCTTTTTACGGGGGTGAGAAAGAGAGACCATATTACCCCTGTACTGCAATCCTTACATTGGCTCCCTGTTAAACTCGGGATTGATTTTAAAGTTCTCTTGTTTGTCTACAAGGCCCTTTCAGGCCTTGCCCCCCAGTACATCAGTCATCTTATTATTCCCTACTCTCCTTCTAGAGTTCTCATGTCCTCTGACCAACGGCTTTTAAAGGTCCCTCGTTGTCATTTAAAATCAAAAGGAGATTGTGCTTTTTCTGTGGTAGGTCCCAAACTCTGGAATAGTCTCCCACTCCATGTGAGGTCAGCGCCATCAATTGCCACTTTTAAAGCTTATTTAAAAACGTATTTATTTTCTTTAGCTTTTGAATAAGTTATGTTTGCTTTGTTATATGATTTTAATGTTTTAATTTTTGTAAAGCACTTTGGGGTGACGTCTGTTGTTTGAAAATGTGCTATATCAATAAAGTTGCTTGCTTGCTTGCTAAATAAACAGTGTTTTAAGTTTTAGAGTGGTATTCAGATTTAATAATCAAATGTAAAATAACACTGCTTATGTCACTAAAATGACAGACTGCAGCAGATTTATTAGGCTGCTGTCACTTTAAAATCTAATGTTACACACATAGCCCATTTGCTTTTCCGCATTCGACTCCGACTCGGAGTGCACACAGAGAAAGTCGCCCGGGGAACAGCTTTATGGGCTTTTTTAACACTGTTTAATATCAAACACATCCCGCAGTTTAGCAACAGTAGACTGCGTTTTACAACGCTCACTTATTTGGCTGATTTGAATGTTCAGCTAAGGCTTTTAGGGAGGAATGAAAGCGCACTGCTGTGAAGGAAAGGAAGGCGCGCTGGACGGCACAATAATAATTTTTACCTCGATTATCTTGTTTCCATAATCGTTGGAAGCCAAAATCGAATATTTTCTACTATCTTCTTAACTATTACTTAAAATGAATGCCTCTCCTAGCTGAAGCGCAAGGGGAAAAGAGAGAAGAATGAGTTTGGAAAATGGTGGATTCAAACTCAGGTCAGTCACAACAAAAGCTAACGCTTTACGCCCCACGCCACTGATCCTGTTATCAGATGAGTTTTTTTTGTAATTAATGACAGAATTTACATTTTTGGGTGAACTATGCCATTAAGTATCCCTATGCCTGATTTCTGTGCCACTAATGATACCAAGTACAATCAAACACACACACACAAAGATTTTTCCATCCCAAAATATGGACAATGCCTGTCTGTGCAAAACTCTCCACCACTTGTGTGTTGTAGGTCGTTGTTAATGTGTTCCAAGTGGTTTTTGGTGTGTTTCTACGTGGTTGTTTTTACATTGTTTTAAATGAATCAGCTAAAAAGTTAAATCTAATCAATCTAATACATTTATTTTCAGTTATGCTCGATCAAAAGTCATAAATCAACTGGTGTGGGGCGACCAGAGAAGAACAGTGCTTCACCTTTAAAGTGGGAATATTCTCGCCGATATGTTTGCTTCTGCTTCATCTTTTTATATAACTTTAAGATGTGATGATTCACTTATTATTATCTCATGTAAAACAATTACGTACGGCTCTATGTATGAAATGACCTGTTTGAACTCTTAAGAAATACTAGAAACAAAACCTTTCAACTCCTTGGCCGATCAACAGATTGTCCCGCCCCAAACTCACACCACTGGACTGCTAAAAAACAGAAATATGTTTTTTTTTAAACCACAGAGTCACAGATTTTAAGGAAGTCAACCTACCAATGGCTTACAGTCGCTACACATTACACCTTCCTTATTGTAACGTAATTCTAATAAATGCTACGAATCTAAAAGAGCGAATACGAGTGGGTGAGAGGGCAAAACAAGGGTGAGAGAGCAAACGAGAGAGAGAGAGAGAGAGAGAGAGAGAGACTGCTGGCCCGAGCTCTCAGTGGTGACACGAAACGGAAGTCAGGGTTCAGCAATCTCCTTTTCCTCTTTTCTTCAATTCATGACCTCTCTCCACACTCCGACAGCGAGACCCGCTCAATAACTCACACATGTACACAAACAATCACAACACACACACACACACCTGTTAATGCAGACTGAGCAAACCACTAATTATCTCTTAGACATATCCTCAGACACGTTATTGTATCCAAACAAACAGTGACTGTTTTTGCTCGGCAAGACAGATCAACATCTTTTGTGGTTCTTGAAACAAAGTTCCTGTGAAACATTCCTAAACATTACCATTGACTACAGCTACAATCAGAGGGAAATGTTTGGATGAAATTATTGTTGTTCAAGCCACTAGCCCAAGCCTTCCCATAGGAAAGAAAAACAACGAAAAATATGTATATCTTTGCCACGAATTAAAAATGAATTCCCATGTCAGCACATTTTACTCAATTGTTCCCTCATTTTAAGTTAATCGTGCATATGATATGATAATTCAGTCTCTTGTTTTACTAAATCATGGCCATGTTGTAATAATTTGTTCCCTTGTTTTAGTTTAATCAAAAGATATACATACACACCATATATATGTCATGTGCAGAGCAGAGTAGAACTTTCTACTTGTTGGTTACACCACTTGACATTTTAGCATCTTTACAACTGAAAACTGTGACAAATATAACATTTCTAAGAACTTGACAGCTCTTTCATTTAGATTTTCTTTAAAACTAAGTTTTTCTTCTGGCTCATTGACAAAGATGCTATTTAGACCAAGCGTATATTGATGTACATGCTGTGCACCAAATGTAAATAGCTAAAAAAAATTGTATCTTGTTTGAATATAGTGCAAATGGCGATAAACGCAATTCACACAAAGTTCAAATAAGCTATTTGTTCTAAGTGTAAATTGTCTGAGCAAAAGTGGGCAGAAACACTGCCATAAACATAATGAAACAGCCCGTAGTAAACACATATAGCTTTAGTTGTGCATATATTCTCACCAGCTCTGTTAAGTCAGCAACGGCTGAGCCTGCGCCCCGGACAGCAGGAAAACAAAACAATAAATCAATCCCTCATTCAACACGTCGCATCATACAGAACCGAGAACAAGCACTGTAACGTACCTCACACGCCACAAACACATGAAAGACACTGCCTTCCTCCCCCTCTCATTTCCTTTTCTCGTCTCTCTCTCTGGTGGTGGCCTCCGTCACAGAGAGACCATAAACAGCGAGCAGAACGCTTTCAGACAGGGGCGGGAGGGAAGAATGAACGCACAGACAAACAACACATGCAGGGGAGTTTGAAAAATCACAGTCAGGAGGGTCTGTGAGGGTAGGAGGGAGTTTGAGACATAAACAAGGGGATGAGAGAGAATCAACAGGGGAGTTCTCTGAAGGGATGAAGATAGTGGGAAAAGTAAGTGCTATGAAAAATGCCTGGGGCGGCTGCTTGTTTTATTCCACATTATGACAAAATAGAGGAAAATTCCTTATAAATGAATGTAACACATAGTGAAAGAGAGAGAGATGTCAGAATAGGAGCTTTGGCCTAATGTTCCACATGCTGACACATTGAGCCCTGGCGCTCCTATGGGAAACATACGTTTGAATCTTGCTCGCAACATTAACATTAACGTATTCTGCCAGGCAACAATTTGAAGCCCCATATGGGACGAGGTGATGTTAAAAAATGTAAGATGGGAGGTAAAATTTCTTTTTTGTGTTACCCCGAGAAACTTTGCATTCTCTCTCAGAACTTTTGTGATGGAAATAATATGAGGTGGGAGGAAAAACGATATTTTAGTAATGTTGTCGAGGAACACAATAGTTTTGCCACAGAACAAAAATGTTTTACTAGCGAATGCAAAGTTTCTCGGGAAACACAATAGTTCTGCCTAAGAACAAACGTTTTGCGAGAAAACAATTTTTTTGTGCGAGTGAACACAATACTTTTGTGAGAGAAGTCAGCATGAAGTGAAAATTCGCTATTTTGAAAATGCATGTTGTAGATATTTTTTTGACTGATTCATCCTCGTCTATTTTTTACTCTTTTTTTTTTTTTTTTACCTTGTAATGTTTTTCAATGTTTATCAATTGGTGAAAAGGACAGTTCTCTGATGTATGACAAATTTAGCCCACTCCACATTTTAATGCAACGCCTAAATCTCAAAATCCCAAAAGATAAAGATATTGAAGAACATGGGGGGAAAAAACATGGAAAACACAAAAGAAGTTATTGTGAAGAATGTCAGTAACCAAACAGTTGATGTACCCCATTGACCTCCATAGTATGACAAAAATATACTATGGAAGTCAATAGGGTCCATCAACTGTTTGGTTACTGACATTCTTCACAATAACTTCTTTTGTGTTCAGCAGAAGAAAGAAATCCATACAGGTTTGAATCAACTTGAGGGTGAGTAAATGATGACAGAATTTTCATTTTTGGGTGAACTATCCCTTTAATGTAAGGATGTTTGCCCACTAAAATGCCCCAAAATAGGGATAGTTTATCCAAAAAACGAAAATGTTGCAATAATTTATTCCCAATTTGAGCCATGGTGCTCATGTAGGCAACTCAGATTCAAATCTTGCTTGCAAAAATGTTCATCCCCCAAGTCAAAAAGTCTGATTTTCTTTTTAAAGATGAACACAAAATGATATATTCAGCAGAATGTTTATTTTGCCCTTTTCTATACAATCCAAATGGTTGGAGACTATTAGCTATCAAGCTCCTAAAAGGTAAAAATAACACCATAAAAGCATCGGAAAATTAATGACTCATGCACTTTCAATCTAAATGTATACTATATTTCTGAATCATTAGTTTCAACATCTCCATTCGTATTTCACAAAAGTAAGAAAGTGATACGACTTGGAAATGACACGAGGGTGAGTAACTTACGACAGAATTTTTATTTGGGGTGAACTCTTCTTTTAAAAGAAAAGTGAGTAAAAGGAAATAACAGCTAAAATAGCATGGACTCCACCATCTCGCAGTTTATACAGTAACATACATTTACATCAAGCTATTTAGAGTATCCACAGAGTTCGAGGCATTCCCCGTAAAAACAAACCGCAACCCTTCCTTTCCTATGTACACATTCGCTCCACAGTAACTCCCATTGAAAATCAGCCCACCACCCCCTATTCCCACAGTCCTCTGACCGCTCATTCATAGGGACTTCATTCAGGCTGACCGCTCAGAGTGTGCTAACACTTCTGCACCGTTAGAGGGGGCTTCCATTGTGGCCGGTTAAAGGGTACAAGGACAGAGAGTCGTACTGTTGTGGTACAAAAGGCCATTCTGTTCTGTGCCGGCAGCCCAACATGCCCTGAAGTAGTTAGACACTTGAGCGCACTTCACACGAGCCCCCCTTCCACTGTAAACCAATACGCACAATGTATGTAGACCTGCTGATAGCAGCTTTTTTAATGAAATATTGTTTTTGACAATCAAGTCAAAGTGAAATGCCATCTGCAACTCATTTAACAGGACTAACAGGGATGTCAAATGTCGAAGAATGCAGGGCTGGCTTTAATTTTATCTGCAAGGAATTTATTAGATCATAATAGTGGGTGTTTTATAATAGAACGGAGGCCGGTTGTTTGAAGGGAGGAGTCGATAAGTAAGCGAGATTGGTGACATCAGTTGTCTCACAGGCGGAACCAGTTATTAGGCAGACAAACATTTGTGTAATACCATGCACTGGTGAATCATTCATAAAAATCTAAGGAAATAAACGTGGTAATTATTCATTTTAAAGAGAATTTGTATCTGTGAGAATACCATACCAGGATGTAGACCATAGAACAGCACCCAGACTGCTCTCATCAGAGTTAGATAAGAGTATAAATTACTTGCTCTTATCATCTGATCTTGTATATCTATTTTAGTATTACTGGACCTTAATGTTGCCTTTGATACTATTGACCACAATTTTGCTCAAAAATGATGTTGGTATTAGTGGAATGGCATTTGCATGGTTTAAATCTTTTTTTATTTTTTTATCTGACTGTTATAGTCAGATAATAAATAAAGATGAATCACAAGTTCAGTATGGTGTACCACAAGGCTCAGTACTAGGACCGTTGCTTTTCTCAGATGATGCTTAGCTCTATATTTCTTTCAGGTCTGACAAAATCTACCAATTCTCCAATGGGAAAAAAAACAGAGGTCTTAATTACTGTGCCAAAAACCTTAATTATTGTAATAACAGAATATAATCTGTCTCTATATGGATATACTGTCAAGGTCTTAAGTCTTCAGTTAGGAACCTGTGTGTGTGCTATTCGATTACAATCTGTCATCTGAAAGCCACATTGCTAGTATTTGTAAAACAGCATTGTACCATCTCAGAAGTATCGCAAAATTATAACATTATCTCTTAAATTCCAAAAAGCTAATTCATGTATTCATGACCTCAAGACTAGATTCCTGTGATTCATTACTGCAGGTTTATTCAACAAACTTCAACTAGTCCAAACTGCAGCAGCTACAGTGAAGTTTCAGTCGGAATGGTTTATATCAAATCTGATGTTTTATATTAAATTAAATCAGAGGTAAAATTTTTTTTTTTTAACATGCCACGAGTATATTAAATGTTTTTCCACATTTGAAAGTGGCTCAGATCTGAACTGAAAATATCAGATTCAATATGATCTTTGCTGTTCACACATGGAAAAATTTAATTTAAGCCATGTTCAACAGCAGTGTGCATGCAGCCATTAAGGGTAATAAAGGCATCTGCTTATGAGAATGTACATTTTCTTTTCCGTTTGCTATGCCACCCTCAGTTTGAGTGTGTCATCGATTAAACGAAAAGAACCACACTCAGTGTGTGTGTTTTTGTGTGTTTCTGAGAAAGAGAGAGAGTATGTTCCCCAGGGTGCCCGAATGACGTCACCCATCTGGGCATCAAGGTTACCTCACTCCCCGCACGCAGACTGTGAGAGGAAGAAGGGAGGAACGGAGGAAAAACAGAAGGAAGGAAGGAAAAGAAAAGACAGTGGAGAGAGTGCAAAGAGTTTTGATTGGTTTGCAATGATACTGTGCTCTTTTTCTTTGAAACAGATTACCACCAGATTCAGCTGAACTTGAGCATCAAACAATGATTTATTTATTTTATTTTAACACAAACTGTTGCCCAACGCACATTTTGAAAGGAACATTTAGGACTCATAATACACAAATTATGCAAACACATACAGCTTTCCTCCGAGCTCGAGTGGTAATGCACCACAGGAATCATGGGAGGGAGCCGTCCGAACGTCACACTCTGCTGTAGAGCTGTTCTTCACAGCATATCGTCATCTATTAACTGCTTACTTCCTGTCTTCCTGTGGATTTCTGCCTGTGCAACCCTGACAGACTTCAAACAGCTTCCCTCCTGTTGTCCAAGCTTTCACGCAGGTGTGTTTGCGCACAGAAAGCTTACACTGCAAAACACATTTTCTTAAGAAGTAGTTTTGTACAGTTGTCCAGTACAAATCTAAACACTATAAAAACAACAAGTTAAATCTACTTGAGAGGAAATAATGTGTAAGATACTTCCTTTCGGAGAATAATAATAAAAATGTGTAAAAGTTCCAAGAATACCATTTTATTCATATAGCGTCTTTTATTACATGCAGCTCAAAGTGCTTCACATATAAGAATATATTTTTTTAATTTTTGCCAAACATAAAAAAAAAAAAGTTTAATTAATTAAAGATATCATTTCTGAAAATAAATATTAATGTCCTATAGATTTTGATTCTCATGTGAATTTATCTTGTTTATGATTATAGGGCTGTCAAACAAATCAAAATGTAAATGAGCAGTTTATGCAACTGCACAAAACAAGACAAATGCAGTCTGTAAAAGAATGAGCAAAAAATATAGAGAACAAATCATAATAATATTGTTTAGATCTAATACGCAATCTGTAAGCGATCTAGACAAGCTGTAAATTTACTTCGGGAGGATGTGATTAAGAGAAAGAGGAATTGAGTTCTTCACAGTTGACAAAGAGAGATCGCAGCAGGCAAAGCCAAACCTCGTCTTCCCTCTCTCTCTCTCTCTCTCTGTCTCTCTCTCTCTCTCTCTCTCTCTCTCTCTCTCTCTCTCTCTCTCTCTCTCTCTCTCTCTCTCTCTCTCTCTCTCTCTCTCTCTCTCCCTCTCTCTCTCTCTCCTTTGTCATTTCCATGCCAGTTTTCAGGTACTGCAGTGCAGAGCTGGTAGAATGTTAAACAAGCCAATAATGGCAGCATGGAGGAATAATAGAGACACAGAGAAATAAAAAAGAAAGTTAAGAGAAGGTATAAAGTGAGCAATGAGGGTAAAGACAACAGGGGGCAAAGCTGAAGGACAAATGCTGATGATGAAGTAGCTGGTTTGAAAAGATGAAAGAACGACATGACAGTCAGGACAGACGGTCCCTAGAAATCAATAGTGAGTCTTTTTACTCTCTTAACCTTCATATTCTGTTTTAATAGCTCAAAAAAACATAATTAACATTGAAGTATATGGTTAATACTTCATGAGTTTTCCTAATCTTATGAGAACTGTTAGTAAACAAAATATCAACTTGATAACACACTTCAAACGGCCTCTAAGATTTTTTATTTTTTTTACATTACTTATGTCTGGAGGCTCAGAGACGCCAGATAAGCATAAATAAATGCAATGAATTTTCACGCCGATTGATGTATAAGCTGAAGAAACACTTTTGACAGGTTTTTTTTTTCTTCATTTTTCTACAGAAGCAGATGCAAGATCACTATATTTGATAATAGTTGTTTTTCTGAAAAGTCTACTTTCTGAAACAACACAAGATTAAAGCTTCCGTAATGTCTCTCAAGTGAATTTTGATTAGGTCAGAGGAACAAATTAAAAGAATCTGAAGGGAACATAAGAGGTTAATTGCACAATTACTATCATTATCTGCATACATCCATCACTGGGGCCTCTGGGAAGCAAAACAACTGGAAAGTCAATCTCAAAAGAACATGAAGGTTAATACGCATATACGTGTCTTCATAATATTGAATTAAAATTAAATACTATGCTCCGCTTCTGAAATGACATCACCTATACTATTAAAAAATAATGTTTGTTTTTCTCTTTCTGAATGCTAGTTAAGGCTTACAAGGTCATGCAAATAATAGCAAATAAAAACAGATTTTAAAAGATCTGAATCTGTAAGGTTCAGCCGCAACACCGGTTACACCCCCGCTGTTGTTTTGATTTTTTAGTAATACAAATAATTTAGTTCAATTAGAGAACAGACACTACGACAAAAACTGAAGGCGTCTGCTCAATTTAGCATGAGCTGAAGGAGAGTCACAGCTCAGATCAGCAGCAGGAGTCAGATTTCACCTCACTTTGCCCATTTCACCTCACTTGACTGACAAGACGGTTTCAAAGCCAAATGTAAAAGAGCCTATTTAAGTGAGTTTGTCATTTTTTCCATTAAGAAAAATAAGCAATATAATATTGATACGACCTCAAGCATTTGCCGCCCCCGAAGGCTTTTTGACCCCAAGACTCAACTAATCTCTGCAATTCTCCATCTGTGATCCTTGGAGAGTCTTTGGCCGCTCAAACTCTCCTCCTCACCGTACATTAGGATGATATAAACACACGTCCTCTTCCAGGCAGATCCGTAACATCTTTAGTTGATTATAACTTCTTAATTATTGCCCTGATGGTCAAAATGGGGATTTTCAATGCTGTAGCTATTTTTTTTACAGCCACTTTCTATTTTCTGAAACTCAACAATCTTTTGCTGCACGTCAGAACTATATTCTTTGGTTTTACTCATTGTGATGGATGATTAAGGGAATTTGGCCTTTTTGTTTCCTCATATTTAAGCTCCTGTGAAACAAGAAGTCATAGATCATTTCATGTTCCTAGTCACCCTGGTGTGCTAAAAAATGTAAAAATGAATGGGAATATACTTCAGTGATATTTTACTGATAATAAATTATAGGGGTGCCAATAATTGTGGCCAACGTGTTTTGGAGGAAAACATTTATTTCATAATGTGATTTTCCCCCCACTTTCAATTCTTTTACTTG
The DNA here is from genome assembly GCF_965113295.1 of Leuciscus leuciscus. Lineage (NCBI taxonomy): Eukaryota > Metazoa > Chordata > Actinopteri > Cypriniformes > Leuciscidae > Leuciscus > Leuciscus leuciscus. The sequence continues at coordinate 33,890,371 of NC_138733.1, forward strand.
AATGAAAGATTAGAACTTGAACATTTATTGCTGCAACAGGCTCATTGGAAAAATGTTCCTCTGATTTCTTTATGTCTGATTGATTGGCAATAAATTGTATTATTGCCATTATATTGGCCATTGGCTATAAAGATATCGACCTTGGCCATTTAAAAACAGAGGTCAACCTCTAGCCTAGAAGTCCAGTATTGTGACTTTGTATAAGAGACAATCAAATGTTTCAGAGTCCAAGGAAACACTGTTCAAAAAGACCTTCTCAAAGGAACATCAGATGGTGACTGAGAAGGTGGATTGCTAGATTGCTGACCTTAACTTGGACCCTGAACACACACACACACACAACACACCGGTACAGATGGAGTCTTGGCGTAGACAGGAAAGTGTGGCCATCTCCCTGCTCTCACACACCCAATGGCAGGATGTACCAGTGCTCTCGAGCCCTGAGCAGTGCTTCAGGGGTCACGCAGGGGATGACTAGAGAGTGCACTCCACCTCCAGAGAGCTTAACAACCAGCCTTTCCCACAGCAAGCCACACCCTGGAGTCTCCCTGTCTTTCTGATCTGGAGCCAGTGCTGTGTTCTCTCCAAAGATGGTTACGGTTTGGATCAGGATTTGACAAGCCGCTCCTAGATTAGACCGAAAGGGCAACTGCTGCTCAAAAGAAATCATTTTATTACTACTACCATACCACAGTATGCAGTGCTAAGCCTAAAATGGTACCATGTTGGGATAAAGACAACACTATTCCAGATAAGTATGGGTTAATTTTCAGAAAGCGTTGATGGAGATAGTGTGCATGAAGCATAAACATGCAAACAGGATGATGCTGGTTATAACATCTTTATCTACACAATCAAATAATCCAATAACTGTCGACACAAGCCAGTGCGTCTCTGGCCATACCAAACATCAGTAAAGCTTGGCCGAAAGTTTACAGCAAGCCTCTGGAAATTACTAAACAATAGCATTGCTATTTAAATGTGCAAAAACCACCAAAAAACTGACGCTGGTGCTATTTCGATGATGCACAAAGTGCAGAAACACAGAGGAAGTAGAAGATAAGATAAAGAAGCAAGCTATCAGCGGCCTTGTGCACTAGAGTTCAAGCCGAATCAGAGAACACTGCAAATTTGGTGAATGTTTTGATGCGATGCACTCCGACGTAGTAGCATCCAATATAAATGTCAGAGAGCGGTGGGTAAGTGCTTTTAGAAATGCAATTTGCCATATTCTTGTTTCACGAAACCACACTTGCATATAATCAGATATACATGCAGTATTAAATATGTGTATTTGGCGTGCTGTCCAAGGAGAGGGCTCCGAGCTTGGAATTTGGCATGAATCCAGATCTCTCTTCCCCCAACACCCTCCCCCTGGCTGGGATAGGAATAATCGAGAGTGAGAAGTTGGGGTGGAGGAGGGATGCTGGAAAAACTATCGTGGAACAGAAGTAAGTCGGCTCTATAAGCCTCCTCTGGTGCTGATTATCTGAACATACTCCTCCTGAACTTTGTTAATAAAACATTATATAATGTTTAGACTGTGTCGGATCTTTCCACATCCTAAAAACAGATATATTTGCCAAAAACATGTTGAGGGGATAATCCACCCAAAAATGAAATTTATCTCATTCTTTACTCAATCGAAACCTGTATGACTTTCTTTTTTTCTGTAGAACACAAAAGAAGATATTTAGAAAAATGTCTCAGCATTTTTTGTTCATACAATGAAAGTCAGTGGGGTCCAAAACAACATCATATTTATTAACAAAATATCTTACTTTCATTATATGGGCAAGTGGAAGAAAGATAGTCATAGAGGTTTGGAACAACATAAGGATGAGTAAATGATTAATGAAATTTACATGAAATTTACGAACTCATGAGAAAACGTAACTATTTTACGTTTTGGCAAATTGGTTGTGAATTGGTGTAATTTTTTTTACGATTTGGGTCTTACAATACACGTACTAATTTGTTCCGTCGTTTTGAAACTAAAACAAGGGAACAAATGACTATATTGCGCACAACATTTAGGCTACTTAAAAGTAATGAACAAATTTATTGTGCACATGATTTACTTAAAACAAGGGAACGAATTAGTAAAACGTGCTGACGTATTAGTCAATCGTGGAAACGATTTGTTAATTCGTGGCCAGGAATCATATATTTTTTCCCACATCATGTGCGGGGCTCCGTAATACAAAAATGTATGATTTTTAGAAAAAAGGTTAAGCAGATTGTATGAAATTGTATGCATAAAATTGTACGAAAACATACCAATTCGCCAGAAAGTAAAATAGTTACAAATTGCAATGAAAGTGTGTTGGAACTATCCCGTTAACTGAAATCCCAGGACTGATGGACAGTGAAACTATGTCTAATGCTACAGTATACCATTCAGATATACCGAACTCTTTGAACCAATCTACAAACTGCATCGGTTTCAAATTATTTGCTAAATTTTTATACTTAATTGAAACTGAAATATTCATTTATGCATTTAACAGATATTTACATTTTACATGTAGCAAGACACTTAACCAAAGTGACTTAAAAAAGAGGAATAAAAGCATTTTGTCAGAAAGCCCGCAATAATATACAAGGCCACTAGTTCAGTATTACTCCTATAGGCTATACAGCATATAGCCTACCCTTTTTATTTTAGTGAATATGCTGTTAAGCCTATAGGAGTAATACTGAACTAGTGGCTTTTCTTGACAGGAACAGTGGTGAAGTCATTCATCATTTTTTATATTACATTAGTACAGCATGTGGGAACACAGTGTACAACATGCATCAGTCTACAAATAAATAATCTTGCAGATCCGGATAACAAAGTTGTGGAAATGGCCCTCGTTCTGCAAGCAGTAATTGATTTACAGCCTATTGAACTGGGCTAATTAGAGCAGCTCCATTATGACCTCTGTGCACTCCTCCCTAATGTGTGCCTTCACATCTGCTCGAGGTACATTCAATTTACAGAAATTAGTTGCACTTATTAGTGGTGATTGCTAAGTTCTTCAAAAAACCCTTTTTCTTAGTTTTAACACTTCAGCGAGTCCACACTATTTAAGCTACAGACATGATGCCTGAAATCGTGTGGGCTGTTTAGGAGGGGTGTGCTGGGATTAGACGTACGATTTTTACTAGACAGACAATAAATGAAGCATAAAATTTCAGAAGACTTTAGAACCATATGCAGGGACCGGGTTCCCACACCTTTAGATGTTTTTTAAATAGTGGTTTTACTGAAATGTAGTGTATATTCATTCACTGTAGGCTTATCTGTGATTTTTAGATAAAAGAAAAGTGTTTAAGGCTGTTCTGCTTTCAGCTTTGCCAAATGATTGGAATGTGTTACAAAATCACTGAAAATAGAGACGTATTCAATCTCTGCTTTAAAATATTATTAGGGAGCTTTTGGTTACTATTTGTAAATGCTTTCACTAATCCCCTTTTCTTTGTTTTATAGTTTGATTTATTGTATTTGTACAATGTCTGTCTGTATGTCCTCCGGGGAGATTATTCTCCTGCCAGGCTGTTGTAAATAAGAATTCGTTCTTAAGTGGCTTGCCTGGTTAAAAAAAGGTTAAATAAGATAAGATAAGAACGTGAGCCAGTAAGGAGCCACTTAGCAACAACTTGGCAACACCAGCAACTATCATATCAGCCTAGCAACCATATAGCAATGTGTGACAACCACTTAAAACACCACCGTTACTGTACAGCACCACGCTGGCAAGCACACACAATGCAGTTTTTAACTTGAAGTCCCCCTGTAATCAATAATTGTACCCCTTAAAACTCATATTTGATCACCAAAATGACATATTTAAAAGTTTTTTTCCTTGGAAAAAAAATCTTCATGCCTTAAAATAGCTTGAATGTAACTTTACACCCTTGCCTCATTTAGTATACAAGGTTCTATGAATATGCAAATTGGCCCCGCCTCCACTCACTCACAGCAACTCAGAGATCCACTCGTTGACTATCACGATATGTTTGTGACATCAGAAACACCAGCGATTTCAAACTTTGGTTCACTCCAGTTTTAAGGAGAAAATACTCACAGCAATGGTGTTACACTTATGAACTTGTACATGGTTTGTCTTAAAGCATATTAAAAACACCACATAGATAAACAACATTAAAAACTTGATTTTCACCACAGGGGGACTTTAAGAAGTTACTTCTACCTGAGCTTAAAATTAAATTTGTTTGTGTACGTAACCCAAGGCTTTTATTTGCATAGGCTACCTAATATGTAGCCTATTTCAAAAACCGTTTCGATTAGCCTACATGAATCACTATACTTTCAATTCAAAAGGGCTATATATAAGCGGATGTTACTGTTGGCCTTTTAACATTTCATTCGCAAAACATCTGACATATTTAAATGTTTCCCTGCATCTTACCTCACTCTCAGTTCGACGTAATTCGCGCTGGAATTGGCGCTCTGTAAACCCCGCCTACTTTGATTTGATTGGCCATCTAAACAATTTCGACATTGACAAGTAGACCAGAATAATAATAATAAAACAAGTCTCCCTCAATGTCTATGGTGGTTACGGCCTTCAACCTAATATTTTCAGATTGATTCTTTAGTATTAAGTGTACTGTGCATTTCAGGTTATCTGACCATTTTACAGTGTAAGATGGTCATATGAGTTTTGCACGAGCATCACTCACAATTGCATAAACCATGTCTTGTTTGTAGGCTATCATATCTAATTAACAAACATTATTCAAACGACATAACTCTAATTTAAAAAAAAAAAAAAAAAAAAAAAAAAACAGGTTTCGCATCGTAGTACTAAAGGAGAGCTCACGCGAGAATAGCAAAGTCCTACCTGTTACAGTACAACCAGTAAAACTATCCTCGCGCGACCCCCCAGTTGCCATGGTAGCGTACGTCTATAAAGCGCTGTGCAACTCAAGATGCTCTCGAAGCCACTCCCTGTAAACAAACGAGCGAAACCTCGAACAAACAAAGAGTCAAAGGGATTAAAACCAGTTCGTCTGGAGTTGGGAAGCTGTTCTACAGTAAAAAGGAATCTGTGTTATTCTAGAAAACCAACGAGTTCGGCGTGTCGTGTTGTCTTCGGGGAATAGTTGGTTTCAGGGAATCTACAAGCGTTACAAAAAATAGTTTGTTTGTGACAGAGAGCAGCGCTATAGCCTGATAGCGATGTCACATTTCAGCCTTACGAACATTTTGACGTACATCAACTGTTTATTTACATACAAAAAAAAAAAAAAAAAGATGCTTCGGGCTCAATGAAACGCGGAAACGAGTGTGGAAACCAGGAAACACAAACACAATAAAACATTGGTTAAAAATAAACAGTTTGTTGCGTTATACAAGAGTAGAACATAATTTGTCATGAGTTACGTTACATCAGTCATTGCGCAACCGAAGTGTAAACATCAAAAAACAGACGCGCGATAACCATGATGTGGTGCGTCTCCAAATGTGCACAATTTGCCTTTTTACGTGCCAAGAATCAATTTAAAGCAGCTTCGATCAATTCGCCCAATGACACGGCTTGCAGATGCTGTGATGTGATCAAAAAAAAATTATAATAATAAAAAAAAGCATCAGTGCGACTCACGTTATTTCGTAAATCTTGCAGCGCTACGCTCATCGTGCAGCATCGGCGCTCCGCACGCGACTAAGCCATCATCCCTCGCGCCTGAAACAAACATGACCCGTGAGAGTTAAAACCATCGTTCATCCATTCTCAGGCGCTATTAGATATTGAAAACAGACGTTTACCCCAGCGCTGTACGTTTTCAGAAGACGGCGCGCATTATGGGTTGCTGTGCCACCGTCAACGACCAGCAAGTCCTATGCTCTGTGTGTTACATAGAAAGATGTCTGTGGGAGATAGATAGAGATCAGCCTGTGCGCTCTCTCTCTCTCTCTCTCTCTCTCTCTCTCTCTCTCTCTCTCTCATTCCCCCGCCCCTTTCGCTCTTATGCGCGCCGGCTCCGATCTCGATCTCCTGCCGCATCTGTATGGATGGAGGTGATGCTGACGCTGTCATAAGCATCAAGAGAGATGAGTGCTAATAACCTCATCATGTACTCTTAAAAAAACACTTGTATGTAGTTCTTGAGTTGCCATATGGTTCTTTGGAGATTAAAACGTCTTGACGTTATAGATTCTGGACTGGTTTATGATGCCAGATAGTTTTCTAAAGAATTATGTTTTTTTTATATATATTTTTTATATAGTTATTCGAATTTATAAAGTCGCTTCTATTTGTAAAACCATTTAGCTTCTGATTTAAAAATATTTCATTTATCGATATATTGATCTATTGATCTATTAATCTATCGATCTATCTATCTATGGTTTAAGAGTGTATCTAAAACGACGTACTAAAAAAATGCATAAACACAACATATAAAATACCAACATAATATGGATATTATTTTGCTGGAAATCGATGGCATATGGTGCAAAATATAAATGATTTGTTTAGCATTTTCAACCCACAACTGATAAATCACTCTAAATAGTTTTACATGAGCAGATTTCACAGAACATTGTTTAAAACATCACGGAAAACTAAATGTTCAAGTTTGCCAGACATAAAAACATAATCAATGAATGCAACACTTTAGAGACAGAATCTTAAAGTCACCAGTACTAATGCAGTATTCATTAATGATTTATATATTCCGTACACATAATATATTTTTTATTCATGTGCCTCGTAATCTTTAATCAAAATAACTTCCCCTCTCTCTTGCATCTCTTCTCTTCTCTTATGATGTGTTTACTGGCGTGAGGGCGGAGCAACCTGTCACTCACATGAGATCCACCAATATCAAACCACAACCATCCCGCCCTACATTTGTTTCTTGTTCGAGAAGCCGTTTCACTCGGAAATGCGTCACAATCGCAACTTCTGTTTCATATGAACTTTAACACTGGCCATGGGGTCATGAGAGCCTGATCGATGGGTTCCCACGTGAAGAAACAGACATAGCTCAGCGCTGGATCTCGAAGCTGATTGAAAACATATGTTTTAAATGACTTGAGCCTGTGTAGGGTTATGTAACAGATTTGAGCCGCTCTCTCTGCTTCTCTCTCTCTCTCTCTCTCTCGTCTAGGAATGAATGCAAATATCTCTGCATCTTGGAGCCCACCCAACCCCTGCATCGTTTAAATGAAATGGAAACTGCAGTAAAGTTCTGGCCCTATATCAGAAAGCAGATTAGACTGATTAGCTTTTACACAAGATGAAGATATACAGAGACTGAGGTTTCTCAAGTGTATCCACCAACTGAGTTTCACCGTTGTCTGGATCCATCCTTAACTGTCTACTACTCTTTGAAAATGGCATGAGAATCAGTATATACACAATGCAACAATACGAACGCACCTTTCTGAGACTTGAAAGTGGTAGTTGCGTAGGCTGTCAATAGAGACAGAAAGCTCTAAGATTTTATTAAAACGTGAAAATGATAACTGCGTCGGCCTGAAACTAGCACAAAAACACTTGTGTCGTGCCTGGATCTGCATTGCGCCTGGTGTATGATAGGGCCCTTAGAGTCTTAAGGCCCATTCACAAGAACGATAACTAACAATAGCGTATAAATAACGATAAATAACTATAACGAACAAAAGTTCTTGTTCTGTTTATTATACGCATGCCCTTTAGTTTTGCTGTCAATGTTTTTATCGTTCATCAGTTGGATAAAATGTTCTGAAAGTGATTTCAACGATATCGTTTCTCTGTGCCGTTATCGTTATAGTTGTGGTGTGAACTCTGCTATTCTTTATTATTGAGAACGATTTGTATAGCTATTATTATCTTTAAAGCAACACTAAGTAACATTTTTTTACCTTAAAATAATGTTTCCAAAATCGTATCAGTGGTTCATCAAGTCGTAACAGGGTGAAAGGAACTTCTGGATTCGCTTTGCAGCCCTATATCTGCTATAACCACACTGTGCAAGTTTGCCAGATCGGGTCACACTGTAGTTCGAATGAGACATAAGAAAATTACAAATTTGACTTGCTTTACGGCAAGCGTTACAATAGTAATTATTTTGTTTATCTTCGTTTCTGATGTCGCAATACATCATACTTTCGTGAAATAATGCGACATACTCTACCTTGTCTGTGGACATCGTTCATTCCAAAGCCGGTGCTGGATAAACAGCGAGCGTGCGGGTGGCGAAATAATTTACGACAGCGGTAATGGACAATTCCGCTTCCAACCTGTAGGGCGACCGCAGAAGAAAAGTTCCTTAGTGATGCTTTAAAGTTATCGACCTTGGTGTGAACTGGTCTTTAGAGTGTATAATTTAAATACATATTCCAAGTGTTCTAAAGCAATGCTTTTGTGAGAAATGAAAGTTTATGTAATTAATGAAAAAGTCAAATTTATGCATTTTGTTTTCCAAGGACAGAAAGTTTATAAATTGACATGAGAGTGAGTAAATGATGACAGAACTGTTCCTTCATTTATAAGTCACTTTGAACAAAATGAATAAACCATGTCACTTTTATTTTAATTATTCAAAATTAACTGCCAAAACATTTGACGCACGGTAGAGAGCAGAAAAGTTTTTCATGTTTCGAAATTGGAGCATGAAAATTAACATCTCCTACCAAGGAGAAGCAGCAACAGTGAAGTCTTTATCTCAGTCTAAATGCTTTCTGTGATCAATAGCTGAAGGCTGTAACTCTTGGAAGGTTTTCATAAAGTGCCCCATGCATAATATAACTCAGCTCTCAACTTTGGCCAGATGGGAAAGCAAGGTCAGCGGGCAGATACGTCTGCTGATTTCCCCGTCTGCTGCCATTCTCATCTCTCACCTTGAACAACATCAAGGCCTGCCAGAAACCCAATGATCTGATGCAACCGCACACACTTACATTCTCTCCTTTCTATTTCATTTCTCTTTAGTGCAAAGTGTGATTGACTATTCAGTTTCCAAACGACATACCGCAGAAGAGTTTCTCTGGAGAAAGCTTGGGGCGCTGTGAAGTGAGAAGCACCGCAGTTTGACACATTTCTTGCTCCTCTTCCAAGTTAGTTCTAGTTTAGACTTCATTTCTGTTCGCCTTCACAATCTCTCCTGCTTATTTCTGGCTGTCTCTCTTGGCCTCCTGCTCAATGATGTTTTTGTGTCTGCCTCCAACAGATTTCTGTTCACCTCCTCCCTCCTTTCTGCTAGAAGGTCAGCTCTTGCCATTGGGTGAAATGAACAAGCTCCGCATGTGGCCTTGTCACATTCTTAGAGGAATATTCTAGGGTTCAAAACACGTTGAGGGAATTGTTTAATCAAAAAAGGAAAGTTTGCCATTTTACAAATCAGGCTGAGTGATATGTGAAGGATAGGACTGATTCATACATGATTCTGACTGATTCGTTCAGCAATATTGACTTCACTGACACTATTGGATGAGAACTCAACATAGCTGGATGACGACTTCACTGTTTTACAGAAGAGTTGAATTCGGTTTGCATCACTGAATTTCCTGTTCATCACTTCAAAGCTGATTTGAAACAATCTGTATTGTATAAAGCGCTATATAAATGGATTGTTTTGAGAGTAAACAATTCTCAACAATTCCCTTTTCTCAAAGATACGATTGGTAAATGAGCTGTTTGATGTAATTTTAACCTACACCATTTTGCCCACTAAATTTTGCCAATCAAATGTGATCACACCTTGAGTGTTACTACAGTACTACAGTGTTCAACATTTGAAGTGGATCAAAAAAGTTCATCAAAGTTGTCCTTAGACAAGAACGGGTATTGTTCAAAATTCATGTATAACTTTGATGAAAGGTTTTGATCCACTTCAGATGTTGACTTCTGTAGTTAAGAAGAATCCCAGGATCCAAAACGCATCATACGCTGGTCTTTTCAACAGGCTATTAAACTGCCAACTCTAAAACTCTTTGCAAGTTGGAATTCCCAAACTGTCCCGGATTCTCTCACCAGAATGAAAGTGCAGCCGTGCAAGACGCAATCTTGTTTCAGATAGTGGCATATAATGGAAGACTAATAACATGCTGTTCAACCACAATAGAGGTGTGTGTCAGGACAGGGCATAGCATGCATAAATAACACCAGCAGAACTGACTTTACATCCACAGTGCTTCTTGTTATCAGGGGTGTAAAACACTCGAGTGACAGGGATACTGAGCGAAAATTTGACTCAATTAAAAGTCCAAGTATATAGCCAAAAACATACTTGAGTTAAAGTAAAAAAGTACAATTTTAAATTTAAATGTAATACTTTTTAAAGTATTCCAAAAGTAAGTAACCTAGCAAAAATAAAAACAAGAGAAACGAAGAACATCATTAAACGAGGTATTTACAATGTGTTATAACATTTTATAAACACTTATTGTTTTGAGATTTATAGCATTAAATAATGGCCATCAAAATACAAATATTTACATCAATATTGCTGAAAAAATACTTATTTGATTCTCATTTGCACTGTAGTGGACAGTTACAATGGACCAATCGATTTCGCTGTTAAACAATAAGTCATATTGACATATAGCTACTATCTCTTAACCTCAGAGCTCACAAAAGGTCTCTCTTAAAAGGTTTATAAATACCTTTTTTAGTTTTTTATCTGTTTTTATGGATTTTTTTAAATGGCATTTTTTACTTCTGGAGCCATATTGTTGCACTCTATTGCTCAGTTAAATCACAGGAAAAAACACCTGAAAACCCTGTATGGATATTAACTGACTGTCAAACCTGCAAAACAAGTACTTTTCAAGTCGAAAATACGTTTTTAAGGTGTGTTTTCCTTTGGAAAAAATTTAAAATGCACTTGAACAAAATACAAATCCTCCAAAATAATCCTTTAGTATTGTAATAAAGTATAATTACACAAGTGTTTTACACCCATTAAATTAACAATGGTTTAACCAACGGTTATGATCATAACCTTCGTCTCTCCAATGAGTTTTTGTCCTAACCATTCAAAACAAATGAGAAGACACTTTGTCAGCCATTCAGCAGCATTCTGAAATTCACTGGTCTAAAATCCACTCATATGCATATTAAATATATTTATTTAGCCTGTTACTGTGTTGTGATGCACAATATTTTCACAAAAAAATAAAAAAATAAAAACCTTTCACGCCTGAATGTCATTTATTCATGTTATAGAGCTTTATATTTCAGCATGTTTTTCAGTATTTTTTTTTTTATGAGGTGGTGTTGTCATCTTTACCTGACTAACAAACAAAACAGCGATCTTAAAGGACTAGGTGCTATCAGAATAATGGACACATCCCAGAGATGACCCAACAAAACCAGGCAAACAGACACCAAGTGTTTTGTATCTTAGTGCAGTATTTTTAAAGGATTATGTAAAAGCGTCACGTTTGCATGACTGAGCATTCACAGCGCACACAGGCCGCGATACGTTCTGCGTTGGCAGGATACCATTGTGCCATGAGAGTCTCATGTTCTGATGTGGTCATAGCATCAATAATGAGATGGACTAAGGCGCTGTCATAGTATTGCCATGGCAACCGTTTCCAGCCAGTTGGAGGCCTTAAATCCTTTTTGTCCTGTGGCGAGAATGAGTGGTGTGGGAGGATGGTGGGCTGACAGCAGCGTCTGGGGGGAAAAAACAAGAGTGTTTTCTCAACTTACAGACTCATTTTTATCATTCCATTGAGTTGTACTGAAATGAAATCTTTAGCGTAAGTTCTGCCAGGAAGACTCAGTTGTTACGTCACTTATTACTTTCACATCTAACCAATCGTGTTCTAATACTTGCAGTATAAAAGATCGGTACTTACACACGTCTGAGTTTACAGATGCGGACGCCATCAATTATCTCCATCCTCCCCACCACCACCAGGATGGTCCCTGTCCATACCTCCCGGGGGTCGGCTGCGCCCCTGCCTTCGTCTCCAGGCAGGAAATGCAGGTCCGCTACCCCCGGATTACGAGCTACGCCAAAGAACTTTATAAATACTTGCTTGCTGGGCTGTTAATAAATGTATGCTTTGTTATGCTATTTTGCCTCCCGAGCTCTATTAGTTGCTTTGAGTTCAACATCAAATGTGGCAATTTGATGTTGTAAACAGCCCGTATTTAGAGCGCTTATTTATTTATGAAATTCTTGATGTGAAATAAACAGAATACCCTCATTCTCATTGTGATTTTGGACATGTTCCCAGATCAACATTCCTATCAATCAGCCAGATTTTACGGATAGGAAAAAGGGTTAGGCTCATTTTAGGACTGCTAATGTGGTTTTCCTCTATAGCATTGGGACTTGAATTGGAAGTGAGAGTTTAGACTAAGAAGATGGATGGGGTTAAGGGTTTTGGATTAAGGGTTTCATGCTTAAGGTTGGGAAAAGGTTAAAAGGCTTACGGATACTGTAGAACTGATGAGGTTAAAGCAACACTATGTCATTTTTAGGTTAAAAATGAACAATATTTAGACATTTGTAATGAGGATATTGCAGTTTAGGACATAAAATATATTACTTTAAATGTTATATCAAACAAAACTACAGTTAAAATGACTTAACACTAAAATGTATTAAATAAAAAGTACTATACATGTGTTTAAGTACGTTAGTCAACACAAAGATAAGTGTATTTATTTAAAGCTTGACAAAAAGTTAAAACAATTATTTAAAAAGTAAGACATTTAATTAGAAATTATTACAAAATGCACTTTTTAAAAGTGTACTTAAGTGTGTTAAGAAACACAGTCATGAAAGTGTACACTATTCAATTAGACTTAAATGGCCTTTTTATTTCATAAATATTATATTATCTGCAAGTAGTAACAGTTCTGTTCTGTTTTATTACCATGGTATTTTGGTTTCCCTGTTTGCCTGTGTGTGTTCATAGTTAGTTTCCTTGTTTATTAATTATACCCAACCTGTTTCTGTTCATGTTAATTACTCACCCTGAGTTTCCCAGGTTCATTTGTCTGATATCATCAATGTTAATGTGGTTATGTTACATTCTTCTGCGATTACCTGAGTGTTCTGTTTTTGGATTTATTAAAGACTGTTCTTGTTTGATTCCTCGTCTTTGTGCGCTTTACTTCAGGCATATGTGACAGAATACCAGACCTAGACAAGATTTTTTGCTGACTTTTTCTTTTTGTTTTGCTATGAATTTGCAAGCCGTCCAGCTGCTCTGCCTCGGGCAGGAGGAATAAAGCCTCGAGGACCACACAAGGAAAGTTTTAGACCTGGTGATCCTCATCAACTTCCCTGACCTCTCGCTTGTGTGTTTTTTATTATTCCAGCCAGCATGAGCGGTCCAAGGCACGTCTGCCAGTGGATGGTCCTCGGGGAGGTTTAGCCGCGTTTGTGGAGTGGGTGCTGGCGAACATCGGATCGGCGTTCACCATCTGCCCAGCGGAGGACATCACCAGCTCTACTTCGGACCAAGAGCCCAGCCAACCGGCGTCAGAAACAAGGACTGAGCAAGCCATCGCCCGGAGCCTGAGCTTCACAATTTGTCTGACCACATGTGTGAGCCGGCAACATCATGTGCCGCCGTGGGATTACGAGGATTACTTATGGAGTACGTTCTCAGAAAATAAAGTACATAATTGTACCTTTAGGGGTACAATGGCTTTTCACTGGGGCTGTACCCTCAAGGGTACAATATTGTACCTTAACATTTAAAAGAAACGGTACATATATGTAACTTTTAATGCTTTCTGACCCTCAAAAAGGTTCATATATGTACCTTGAGGTCCAATAATAGGCCCTATGGGGTACGTTAGTGTAGATTGTACCTTGGGGGACAGAAATGGACTCCTACTGTACCCCTATTTCTGACAGTGTACGAGGGAATGGACGAAGACCCTGCCCACACTCCCACCACTGAGGGTGAGCTGGAGCTGACCTTTGTATTTTTTATGATTTGAAAGAGGATGCTTCTATTAATCTCCCGCCCATGCTGGTCCCGTCCAGTTCAAAGTCTCCTGTGTTTCCAGAGTTCCCACCCAGCCTCCCTCTCCCGCCTCTTCTAAAATCAGCCAGTCCGTCAGCCCCGCTTTCACTGGTTCCCTTCAGCCCCTCGACTTCTCCTCTAACTCCACTCTGTTGTGTAGATCTGCCTGAGGTCTTCCAGTCTCCAGCTCAGAGACCGTCACTCCAGCTCGGCTCGTCGACCAGACGGCTCCACTTTGGCTCCTCCCTCCCTCTGTTCCACCTGGGACCATCGTCCTTACGGCTCCACCGGGCTCCCTCGTCCCTCTGGTGCCGCTTTGGTCTGACATCGCTCTGCCTGTGCGATGGATTTCTGGGCCTTCAGCTACGCTTCGTCCATCCACTCCTTCGGCTCCATCGAGCTCCGCCTTCTCTCCGTTTCGTTTATCAGCGTGAGGATGCGCCTTCCAGGAGGGGGAGCTACTGTGACATTTATGTTCTGTTTTCTTCGGTTTCATTACCAAGGTGTTTTGTTTGAAAATCCCTGATTTACATGCGAAATTCAACATTTTATTAGTTATATTATATTAATGTCTCAATTGTATTAAGATGAATGGAAACTATTAAGACAAGCATTGGTCCTTCATAAGAGCTTTAGGCATAAAGTTTAATAAGGTACACAATAGAACATTTGAGGCACCTTTAGTTGTTACACCACAAGCTTTGCCCTAGATCACACCTTCAAATTATTTTGTCCACCTATAAATAACTTGAAGGTGAAACACATCTTTGCATTGGCTTAATACCAAAAACATGCGGCAAGCAAATTGCTGTCCTGTCAATTATTCAGCTGCTCTTGTATTAAAAGATCTATTATTCAAGAGGAAGAAAACCTGGCTGAAAGAGTTGTAAATTAGTCTTGCAAATCAAATACGGGTGCCTTTCATCATAAAGACCAAGACAGAACACCTGTTTATTCATTAATGCTGAAATCACCGGTCACAATAGGGCACCTTAAACGCTTTGATCTAAATGCGTTGGTTTCTTGATGCTCCGTTTTCTGTGTTAACCATCTCAACAAACTGGAGGAAGCTCAATATAATGATTTTGAAGTGATTATGAATCTATAAAGCTTCAGTTTCTATTAAATAATAATGTGCACTTGTATAACCATCTACATTCGGGTCCTTCTCATTTAACTGTTAATACATCACCACCTTGTGGTAACCAGAAGAGTTACATTACCAACCTCTCACAATGAGCTGAAGATGAGTGATTTTGCCAAGACAAATGTCTCGTGGGCAGTCTTTTACATACTATATATTTTCCAAGTATTTTAATTAGGCCTATAGAGAACTTTCACTTTATTGACTATATTTAACTTTATTGTTATTTATAAAGGTAAAATCATTTGAGCTGCAAACGACAAGTTGTTTGTGAACTAAATCACGAGCGAGCTGTGCTAATGTGGACATTTACATTTAGACTAGCCTAGCTCTAATACGTAGGGTTAGGGGTTTGAACAAACTTTGTAACTTGTCAGAACTTTGTTCTTTGTGAGTGATGCCTCAAATCGTGCAGTTGAGGTGTGCTATTAAATTTCTCAGTGATTAGACCTTTCTACTGACTAATAATAACACACAAGTTTTGCACACTCAAGCTCTGCTAACATTTTACTCAGAAAGTCTAGGTTGTATTTTATGCTTTCCTTCCTAGCTTTGCGAAACTGTTCCAAGGCCACTGTAAGTAAAAATTATTTGTCCTTGATTATGTGAACACTTTTATAAATAGTACTCAGCAAGAGGAATATCATATCTGCACTGTACTGTATATTAAGATTGCTGCGTTCAAGTCCTGGGAAGTTCGTATTTAAGAGTTAGGAAATCGGTGCGTTCAAGACACTTTCGTCGAAGCAAGATGGCGGCATGGCGCTGTACCTTCTCTTAATTATCTACACAAAAATACAGTAAGGTTTTTAAACTCTAATTCTAGAAAATGAAGAAAGAATGTTCTTCAGGTGTGTGTTTCATAATAATTAATTTATGAAGCCACTGTGATCTTTATCGTTACATACATTGGTGTGTTACAATGATATTATATTTTGTGCAGGATTTTGTTGTAAATAAAAAAATTCTGACAATGTCATTGCTAAATACCTGTAAGTATTGTGGTATTCCGCCACATTTCTCACTGACTCATGAACTCAGGGCTTAAAGAAGTTCCATCATGGCTTGAACAATCATCATGATTTTACTATATAGAAATGTAGAAATGTACATTTCCTAAAAATAAAGGTGCGTCCACGTTCCCGTTCATCTTCGTAATTATAACTTGTAAACTCATCATTTCTGAGACCTCCGCCTTGTTCCCCGTGACCGCTGCCACCTGACCACGCAGATTCATTTTGCCATTGATAATGTTGCTTTAGAATCGCATAATTCCGAGTCCGATGACGTGAACATCTCAGAGTAGAACGTCACGTGTTGTCATCTTGTAATTAGTTACGGCATGGCATGAACACAGCATCAGCTTCATTGCTTCTTATACAGTCCCATTAAACAAAGGCAGTCATGCATGCCAAGCCAACTATTACATAACATGCAAGATACTAATTTAATTTAGAAGGGATTGCATAATTATAATGGGGAGGTCTTGCGTGTTTTACATTGAAATCAACAGAAAAGAGGACCGCACCAATAAGATTAGCATTGAAGGCACCAAACGGGTTTGATCTTAAACTGTAAATGGCCATGCTGTTGGAGGCCTTAAAGCTCTCAGTAAGTAGTGGCAGGGAGATATACTCATGCCAGCACACATCAAACAGACACTTTGCCCTGCAGCTCAGCTTGATACGAGAAGATAAATCCAAACGTATCCTTCTGTCTGCACATAGAAAGTGATCTGTCCTCTCTCACAGTCCAGAAAGACTCCTAACCACTGCGGGTGAGTTGTGTTGGCAGCACTAACCGTGGCCTTCCCTAAACCCAATAATCCAATCCTCATTCGGGTTTAGGGCCCACTGTGCTTTCCAACATGGTATATAAAGAATTTGCCCTCAGGAATCAATAATGCCTTCCTGTTTGCTTATTTTTCTGTCAATATGAACAGTTTCATTCTTTTTTTATTTCGTCTGTATATTGGCAGATTGAACAAACCAATATTGATTTGTAGTGCCTGAATTAATATTGGCATGTCAGTCAAATTAAAGGAGTGGTTCACTTTAAAATTAAAATTAGCCCATGATTTACTCGCCCTCAAGTCATCTAGGTGTATATGGCTTTCTTTTTTCAGATGAATACAATCAGAGTTATATAAAAAAAAATATCCTGGCTCTTCCAAGTTTTATAATAGCAGTGGATTGCAACCAACAGATTGAAGCTCAAAAACGTGCATCCATCCGTCATAAACGAACTCCATGCGGCTCTGGGGGGGTTAATAAAGGCATTCTGAAGCAAAACAATGAGTTTGTGTAAGAAAAATATTAATATTTAAAACTTTATAAAGTAAAATAACTAGCTTCCGGCCAAACGAACATACGGATTCCACTTAAAGGGGACATATCATGCTAAATACACTTTTTTAGCCCTTAAATGCATTTTGTTGTATATTTGGAGTGTTTAGAAGTACAGAAAAGTTGAAATTATTCTCTTCAGGTGCTTCGTTGATATCTTTATATTCTGTTTTGGTCATATTTTTCAACCGGTTCAGATTTTTCTGTTCTCTATGACGTTTTTTGAACTATTACGTCACAGTATTTGCAGTGGAACTGCCAAATAAGGACATTGACTTCCGGCCCAACACTTCCAGCAATCCGCCATTTTTATTTCTCGTTGCAATTTTGTAGTCCAAGCTAAAGGATGCAGAAGTTACGAGAGGGTAAGTTAAAATGTCGGTTGTTGGATGTAGTAACCCACACGCTTCATTACACCGTCTAATGTAGATGAACTGCCGCGCTTGTGACAGGGCGCATGTCTAACTGAAAGAACGAGCAGAGAGAGAGAGACCCGGTCGCGCGCGCGCGCACTCTCTCTTCGGAGCCAGGCAAAAGTGTAAACAAGACTTCACCGTCTCCAAACTAGATGCTGTCTTGCTCTCTCTCCCTCGCACATATTAATCAAAATCGACACGGTGGTAAAAGGTCGGAGGACCAAAGTTTCATGTGTAAATACAGTAACACACCATTGCGATACATCCATATGAAGACGTTGTTCTGCAGGTTCGTCGTCTTCATTTTCATCTCGCTCCGGCTCCGACTCTGGCTCGAACATGTAAGGCTGGATGGACAAGTCTTCCGTTGTTGACATTTTGTTAATAACGTGTGAATAAAACGTTTCTGTGCCGCTAGATAATCATATCTCTGCTATCAAACTACAAAAATGGCCGAGCGGGGTGGAGTTGAACCGAGTGTCACCGCTACAACCTGGAGAGGGGGCGGGGTATGAAGTGTCTCAAGTGTATTTAAAGAGACCGCACCAAAACGAGTTGCTCTCAGACGCACATCAGAAAAGGGGTAGAAAAGGGGCCTGTGGAGCTATAATAATGAGGAATTCAGACCCAAGCATTGCAGTTGCACTTTATATAGACTACAAATGTATGATTTATATGTAAAAAGGAACGATTTAAAAGCATGATATGTCTCCTTTAAAAGTGCAACTTTATACGAGTAATGTGACGTACTGCTGTATTTACGCTCCGCCATGACGCACTACGCTATATCCGACGTCACAAGTTGTGCATTAGGCACAAGTAGAGACTGCGTATGGCCGTTTGGCCAGAAGCTAGAATTTTACTTTGTAATGTGTTAAATATGAATATTTTTCTTACACAAACTCATAGTTTTGCTTCAGAATGCCTTTATTAACCCTCGGGCCGCGTGGAGTTTGTTTATGATGGATAGATGCACGTTTTCAATCTGTTGGTTGCAATCCACTGCCATTATAAAATTTGGAAGAGCCAGTATATTTTTTTATATAACTCCCGATTGTATTAGTCTGAAAGAAGAAAGTCATATACACCTAGGATGGCTTAGGGGGTTAGGGGGCCTGTTTGAACTCGTTACCTGTATAAAAGACACCGGTCCACACACTCAATCAAACAGACTCCAACCTATCCACAATGGCCAAGACCAGAGAGCTGTGTAAGGACATCAGGGATAAGATTGTAGACCTGCACAAGGCTGGGATGGGCTACAGGACAATAGGCAAGCAGCTTGGTGAGAAGGCAACAACTGTTGGAGCAATTATTAGAAAATGGAAGAAGTTCAAGATGACGGTCAATCTCCCTCGGTCTGGGGCACCATGCAAGATCTCACCTCGTGGGGCATCAATGATCATGAGGAAGGTGAGGGATCAGCCCAGAACTACACGCCAGGACCTGGTCAATGACCTGAAGAGAGCTGGGACCACAGTCTCATAGAAAACCATTAGTAACACACTACGCCGTCATGGATTAAAATCCTGCAGCGCACGCAAGGTCCCCCTGCTCAAGCCAGCGCATGTCCAGGCCCGTCTGAAGTTTGCCAATGACCATCTGGATGATCCAGAGGAGGAATGGGAGAAGGTCGTGTGGTCTGATGAGACAAAAATAGAGCTGTTTGGTCTAAACTCCACTCGCCGTGTTTGGAGGAAGAAGAAGGATGAGTACAACCCCAAGAACACCATCCCAACCGTGAAGCATGGAGGTGGAAACATCATTCTTTGGGGATGCTTTTCTGCAAAGGGGACAGGACGACTGGACCGTATTGAGGGGAGGATGGATGGGGCCATGTATCGCGAGATCTTGGCCAACAACCTCCTTCCCTCGGTAAGAGCATTTAAGATGGGTCGTGGATGGGTCTCCCCAACTAAGGAGTGGCTCCGCTGCTGCAATGTGTGCAAACCTGGTCAAGAACTACAGGAAACGTATGATCTCTGTAATTGCAAACAAAGGTTTCTTGAAAACCTGCAAAATCGGCAGTGTATCAAATACTTGTTCGGCAGTGTATCAAAAACACTGTATTTTTAGGCACATTTTGGGATTACGCATTAAAAAAAACTGCTGGATGGAAACGCTGCTTTATTCGCAAATGTTTTATGCGATATTCCAATTCTGTGCATAAGTTAAATTCGCAACTTTGGATGGAAACGTAGCTACTTTGACTATGGACATGTTTGACTACAAGAAAGTGTCACATTTTGACAGTTTGCCTTTACAGGATAGGAAAGTGGAGAACATGGAAAGAGATGGAATGTATTTTTTTTTTTTTTTGAAAGTCTGTGTCTGGAACAATGGTAAACAATAAAAAGTGTACATGAAAGGTAGGCCTATTTGAAAAGTAGCAAAAACAAATTATGAATGCATGGTCCTGTGTCCTTCAGTAGCCTATAGGCCTATATAAATTTGAATCTGTTTTTAAAGAATTCAATCCCTGGGACATGAAAGTGTCTGTGTTAAGTCTACTGCTCGGAGTTGCAGACTTGATTACAAAATAATCACATACAGGTGGAAGGAAGCAGAACATAACCAGGCAATGAATGATGGGAAATGCAGTTCATTATAAGATCAAGGAGACAGGAGGAGTGCCCTCTGGTGGCTATCGTCGGCACTCCAGCTGACAGGCATGACAGTCTGAAGTTAAAGTCCCCCATGGCCATAGTCAATAGTTGTATCCCTTAAAACAAATTTTTGATCACCAAAATCTCATATTTAAACGTTTTCTTCTTGAAAAAAAAAACGTCATGCCTTAAAATAGCTTCAATGTAACTCTACACCCTTGCTTCACTTAGTATATGCGGTTCTATGAATAAGCAAATGCACCCCGCCTCCACTCACTCACACCAGCTCAGATATCCACTCGTTGACGATCACACGTTGACCTGATTGGTTACAAGGTAGTTTGTGATGTCAGAAACACCAGCGATTTCAAACCGTGTTTTTGAGATTGTCTTTGGTTCACTGCAGTTTTAAAGCTACACTGTGTAATTTTTTAAGTTGATTCTTAGCAAAAAATATTTGGTTCTTTCAAAATGATATGTGCTCATTAATGTGTAATTACTTCTACCAACTAATCAAGTATTCTCGTAAGCGTAGAATCTGCCATTTAGAATACATACGAGCGAGTCGCTCGGCAGCCATGTTGCGCCTCCATCTTGAAAATACATTAGCCAAAGAGGGACATACCTGGTAATTCAAGCTTCGCCTTTCGCGTTTTTACACGCAGTGGCACCGTGACGAATGCGAGCGGGAGATTACTCGCGACTGCCGGCAGATTTGAAATAATACGGCCACCGTAGGAGTTAAAGTGCCCTCGGAAGGGGAGGGGCTAGAAAGTAATATTCAGTTGGTAGTCATAAACGATTTGCACATAGTTTGTCTTAAAGCATATTTAAAACACCACATAGACAAATGAACAACATGATTTTCACCACAGGGGGACTTTAAAGAAACAACCACATATAAAGTAATCCTTAAAAAAAAGGCTCAAAACAAATTTAAGGTGTAGTTTTGCACTCTTCATCTTCTAATAGGGCTCTGCTGTTCAGAACTGATTGGTGTTCAGTTAGTGTTCAGTTCACTACTGCCCTCCACTGGCCAACAGATCCTGACTGCACTGCCACTCTACAAGGAGGCAACTTCTCCAAATAAGTCTCTACAAATCCCTGTGTTATAAATACATAAAATATAAATGAAGCCTGTGGTAAACATAACTTGACTATACATTGACGTTTTGTTCAACAACAACAAAAAGTCAAAGCATGGGTCAAGTTATGTTTACCAAAGGATTTATTTTAACACATAAATAAAATAAAAACATTGAAAAATTTCAAAGGAACCAGCTGAATATTTGGGGATTGCTAAAGCAATCAAGTCTTTAAAAAAACACTTTCAAAATGTGTGGCTTGGAGTAAGATGGCTGCAACAGTTTCTCTCTGCTCAAAGGCCTGATGAAATCCATTAAAATCATCAAATTGCACTGACATCCAACAAAAGTCAAGACTGCTTGGAGTACAATGGCCACTACTGCAAAAATAGCAGCTGAAATGGCGGAAATAAAAAATTCCCTGAATTTTATGTCAAGGGAAATAAGTGAAGTGGTGGAACAACAAAGAAAACTGACAGGCCTCATGGAGGAGATCAGGCAACTAAAAACTATTATCAGACAGAAGGATGAACGTATTGAGCTCCTGGAACAAAGGGTGGATGACTTGGAACAGTATTCCAGAGCTGATGACCTTGTAATCACCGGCCTAGAGACTAGGCATCAAAGTTACGCCCGGGCTACAGGCCTAACTGGTGACCAACAAGGTGAGGATGCACCATCTGAGGAGCTTGACACCCTGGAGCAACAAGTGGTGCGCTTCATGAAGAGTAAAACCATTCCTCTGGACAGTCAGCAAATTTCAGCATGTCACATTCTTCCAAGTAAGGACAAAAAATCTAAACCTAAAATTATTGTCAAGTTTGCAAGTAGAAGGCACAAGGTGGAAATCCTGAAGGAAGCTAAGAAACTTAAAGGCACCGGAGTGTATTTAAATGAGCACTTGACAAAGAAAAATGCAGAAATTGCTTGGTCCAGTCGTACACTGAAAAGGGAAGGCAAAATTCAATCAACCTGGACCAGGAATGGAAAAGTTTTCATCCGGACGAATGGACCTCCAGAACAAGACAAGGTGATTATGGTGAGAAAAATGAAGGACCTGGATCTGTACAAATGACAATAGTGAGTGCATCATTCTTTCTTTCTGCTTGATATTTGGATCTCTTATAAAGAACTCATGACTCTTTCATTTAAGACTGAAGCCTTTGCAAGTGTTGATTATATAGAACGTGATACATATGATTTTGAAAATAATGTGGATCCAGAGACTAATTTATTTAATTATATTAGGAACTCTTGTCAGTATTACACTGAGGAACAATTTGATGAGGTACAAATTGAACAAGCATTTTCTTTTATTCATTTCAATGGCAGAAGTCTATCAAAACATTTTTCTGAAATCAAACATTTTTTGGAGACACTTAAAGGAAGATTTAAGTTAATTGCTTTATCTGAAACTTGGATAAAGAAAGGCAAGGAGGATGATCTGAAATTAAAGGGCTATGATTTATATGTCACCAACAGAGCCAATATGACTGGAGGGGGATTGGCCATCTATATCTATAATGAATTGAAATGTAGACCAGTTAAATGCATGACAACAGCAATTAATGACTTAATGGAAAGTGTAGCTGTAGAAAAAGAATTAGAACAAAATAGGAATATTGTTGTTGCATGTGTATATAGAAAACCAGGATCAAAAGTGGAAACCTTCATAGATAAATTAGAAGAAATGATTCATGGTCTAAATAACAAACGAAATATCGTAATTTGTGGAGATTATAATATTGATCTTCTAAAGGTAGATTCACATATACAAAACTCAGATTTTCTTGAGGCATTATATAAAAACGGGTTGTATCCATTAATAACGAAGCCTAGTAGAATAACCACAACTAGTGCAACTTTAATAGATAATATCTTTACAAATGTTTTGGAGAACCACATTACTAGTGGGTTGGTAATAAATGATATAAGCGACCATCTGCCTATATTTGCAATATTTGACTATAAGTTGCCTAAAAAAACAGTATACCATCAAATATACAAAAGAAAAAGGAGTGCTGATCATATTAATAAGTTTAGGAATGATTTAATCAAACAAGAGTGGAAAGAGGTGTACACAGGTGATGTAAATAATGCTTATAATTCTTTTCTTAAATGTTATCTTACTTTGTATAATAAGCATTGTCCTGAGATCCCATGCAGATCCAAACAAAGGCAAAATAGTAAACCTTGGATAACAAACGGATTAAAAAATGCTTCTAAAAAGAAAAAATAGACTTTATAAGGAGTTTATCAAATTAAGAACAGAGGATGCAGAAAAACGCTATAAGAAATACAAAAATAAGTTGACGGATATATTGAGACAAGCAAAAAATGACTATTATAATAGAATGTTGCATGAAAATAAAAATAATATAAAGGCTACATGGAATATTCTGAACAATGTAATTGGGAATAAGACTGGATGAACGGAACTACCTAAATATTTTGAAAAGGACAATAGGGTGATTGAAAAAAAAGATGAAATGGTCCATGAACTAAATCAATTGTTTGTTAATGTAGGACCTAGATTAGCAAACGAAATACCAATATCTAGTGATCAGCTAGGGGGAGTCTGGAAAAGGGAAAATAGGATTATGCAGTCAATGTTTCTAGGTGAGGTGACTGAAAATGAAATATTATCTGTGGTTTATAACCTAAAAAACAAGACCTCAACGGATAGTGATGGTATTGACATGAAAATAATAAAAAACACAATTGATTGCATTATTAAACCATTACATTATATAATTAATTATTCTTTTACAGAAGGAGTTTTTCCAGATAGTATGAAAATAGCTAAGGTAATACCTTTTTTTAAAACTGGAGATAAACATATTTTTAATAACTATAGACCAGTATCTCTCCTACCTCAATTTTCCAAAGTGTTTGAAAAACTCTTTGTTAATAAATTAGACAACTTTATTGAAAAACATGAATTATTAAATGAAAATCAGTACGGATTTAGGTCAAATAGGTCTACAAGCTTGGCTATCGTGAAAATTATTGAAGACATTACAACCGCTATATATAGAAATAGATACACAATAGGAGTGTTCATTGATTTAAAGAAGGCATTTGACACTATAGATCATCAAATTCTTATTTCTAAATGATATACTTATGGAATTAGAGGAAGTGTACTGGACTGGTTAACCAGCTATTTACAACAACGACAACAATATGTTGAGTTTGACGGTTATAGGTCAGAATGTATGAATATTGAATGTGGACTTCCACAAGGCTCAATTTTAGGACCCCAACTTTTTATTTTATATATAAATGAGATTTGTGAGGTTTCAAAAAAAAAATACACTATGTATTATTTGCAGACGATACAAATGTATACAGTTCAGGAAATGATTTGAAAACTTTAGCTAATAATATTGTAGATGAAATGGTTAAACTAAAATTGTGGTTTGATGTAAATAAATTATCTTTAAATTTGAACAAGACAAAGTTTATGATATTCAGCAATAAAAGAAAGGAGGAAGTCAGCTTATCTATAAACAATGTAAATATTGAGAAGGTGTCTGAAATGAGATTTTTAGGAGTCACCTTAGATGAGAAATTGACGTGGAAAAGTCATATATTGCATGTAAAAAATAAGATAAAAGCCTATTTATTTTGAATAAGGTTAAATACAGTTTACCGTATAATACAATGAAAATGTTATATTGTTCAATGATTTTGCCTTATTTAAACTATTGTGTAGAAATATGGGGAAATACATATCATAGTAACACTATGCCTTTATTTATTTTACAGAAAAGAGCAATTCGCATTATTTTCAAAGCAGGATATAGAGACCACACAAATCCACTCTTTATTAGGTCAGGATTATTACAATTTAAAGACATTGTAGAATTACAAACTCTATTAGTGATGTTCAAAGCTAGAAGCAAAGCTCTTCCACATGACTTACAAAAGTTATTTGTTTTTACTTCTGAAGATGGAAATCACAGACGGCCGTATGACTTTAAACATTTAATAGCACGAACAAACCTGAAACAAATGTGTTTGTCTGTTGCTGGAGTAAAAGCATGGAATTCTTTAAGGAAAGATTTAAAAAGTTGTAAAAATGTTTTGGAATTTAAAAAGAGTTATAAAAAGAAACAACTTGAATTATATCAAACTGAAAATTGATTTGGACTGTATGTGATCATTGTAAAACGTTTAAACAAATATCAGATATGTTGGAGTTTGGGTGAAGGTGGAGGGAACAATGTTAATGACATCTACTAGTTATGTTTATAAAGGGGGCAGATAAATATAAGAATATTATTCTTCCATCTGCTCCTTTCTGATCATGGAAATGTAAAGGAAAATTCAAATGAATTGTATGTGCCTTGTACAAATAATGCATTTTCATGAAAAGAATAAAGAGAAAATGAATGAAAAATGAATGAATGAAAGTCTCTTCAGAAAATGTTGGACTAAACCACTCAATTCATATGGATTAATTTTACGATCTCTTTATGAACTTTTTGAAGCGTCAAAATGGTAGTTGCCTAGACTGTCAATGGAGGGACAGAAAGCTCTCAGATTATCAAAAAGATCTTCATTTGTGTTCCGAAGATGAACGAAAGTCTTACGGGTTTGGAAAGACATGAAGGAGAGTGATTCATTACATCATTTTAATTTTGGGGGGAACTAACCCTTTTGGGAATCAGTTCAGATGGCCCAATGGTTCCTAACGAAACAAACAACTGTTAGTTCAGATGTTTTTTCTAATGGCTGGTAAAACTTTCTTAGTCGTGATGAATGTTTATCATACTGTGGTCCAAAACTTAAAGAAAGAATTCACATGATGGTTCTACATCTGTGCCAAGCAGGACCAGCTTTCTCATAGCAATCCACTGAGAGTGGTTCCAGGTCAGAGGTCAGGTTCCTGCAGGGGAAAAGCTCATTTATCAACACACTCTCAAACCACTTGATCATGCCACTTCTTCTCTCAAGCCCCGATTTCTGCTCTTGACCCTGAGAGTTAATGCTTCTGTTATCAAGAGCAGGGCAGATTTGAGGCCTGAAAGCCAGTGAAGAGGCACAAGAATTCAGACATTAACTCTCTGAAGTGTCGACACACACACCAGTCACATGCTGGAGGTTTGTACCTTGTAGATAGTGGCATAAGTGTCAGGTCAGGTCAGGTCACAAAGTGTTGAGGTAGCCTAACTTTTCTCATGAGGGTTACCAGCAGTAACATCTTGCTTATGCCACTGTTGTTGTTGTTGTTGTTTTTATACAGTTATATTCAATGAATATTTTATGCATTTCTGCCTGTTTGTTTGAACCCCTTTGATCTGAATTTTGTACAGATCTTGTGGTCTTTGTCTTGAGACCACATGGTCTTAAGTGGGTTTTCATGCATCTTCACTGAGGAGAGGCTTGAGTCTGTAAACTCTGTTTCAGTTAATTTCTCCAATCTCCATATATGATCATGGAGCTCAACCAGAGTAACCATGAGCTTCTTGGTCACCACTCTGACCAAAGCCCTTCTCCATAGATTGCTCAGTTCTGGTCTAGGAAGAGTTACAGTCTTCTTCCATTAGAGGCTACGCTTCTGAACCTTCAATGCAGCAGAATGCTTTTGTAGTCTTCCCCAGATCGGTGTCTTGATACAGTCCCGTCTCTGAGCTCTACAGGCAGATCCTTTTACCTCATGGTTTGGTTTTTGCTTTGATAAAAAAAAAAAAAAAAAAAAAAAAAGGTGTACGAATACTTTTACAATGCACTGTATAAAATCCCGATTCCCGTTTTGTTTTGAGAAAACCCTTTTCTCACTGAATCATGTGATACGCATGACAGCCGCTAGAGGGCAGAATTACAACGTGTTTCTGTCACTATCATTTTTAAACAGGTGACAAGACAGTAAGAATTTTTTAGTCTCATGGCAATTTGTAACTATTCTACGTTTTGGCGAATTCGTCTGAATTTAAGCAGTACAGAGAAATATTAGTGTGATAAACAGTATGTATTGTATGACGAAAACCACTTCATTGAATAACTAATTATATGATGGATACATCAGACTATATGACAAGTTGTAAAGGATTAAACATTTAAATAGCCATTTATTTCTATTGCTTTTAAGAGTACATATTGACAAATAATTAGTTTTCTGATTGGTAGCAGGATTATTCTGAAAAGGTTGCCATCTCATGTTGCATTTTAACATGTCATATTTATGAATTATGAGCAGTTATACACTACTTATCAAGTTTAAGGTCAGCTATATATATATATATATATATATATATATATATAAAATAAAAAAAGTACTTTTATTCTACAAGGACGCATTAACCATTATCCAACTATATTATCCAAAGAATCCAAAAATGGCTTTTTTTCCAATTATATATATTTTTTCACTCAATGATAGCAGGATTAATGTACAACTTTTATCATCTTGACTTGCATTTTAACATTTCATTTTCAAGTTAAAAATACATGAAGTTAATTATTTGCGGTTATGAATTTCCACGACTTCCACATGTAGGAATTCAGCATCTCGATGAAGAAAACACTCGATTCAGCCAAAACAAACCTTTGTTTAAAATCACTTTTATTTCAAGATTTTTAAACTCATACAGATCGTAAGGCGTCTGCACAAAGAACAGTTTCTGCAGAGGTTTAAAAAAAAAATAATCACTTCCCTCAGATGGTGGACGGGTTTTCAAACAAGGTTTGATATAGATGATGTTTTTTTGGTGTTTTCCCTCCCCTCCCCCCTCAATTTTTTTTTTTAATTTCTCAATAATCTTAAATTACAGCTATTATATAATTTCATACTCTTGATTTCTTACAGCAGTCAGACAAAGTGAGAGCAATGACAGAGGAAAAAGTGTTTAAAATCCATTAAATATGTACATAGAGGCTTCACATCACACACACACACACAGACACACGGCAGGCTAAACAGTACTATGAGGGGAGCACATCATGTGTTGATGCATCTATTTACAGGTCCCTATACTTACTACACGATGACACTAGGTTCTCTCTTACGGGGAGGCGTCGGAGGAGAATCAATGTGACTTTCTTTTTTTTTTTTTTACCTTTGCATTTCATTTCCAGTGGGGTGTTTTTGGATAAAAGGGTGGTTCTGATGAGAAATAAGTCCTAAAACCTTAAATAACGTCACACATCCACACACTTTCCCAACCCTGACACAGGGCCAGAGGAGGTCTGCATGCATCGAACTACACTGTAATCCAGGACGAGTTTTAAACCGGACCCTAGACGAGCATTCGCAGTACGACCCTGATTTAAACTCGCAGGACGCCACACGGGGGACGAGGTGTACGTGATAAACATGAGAAGGGACCGGGTTTGAGTGAGAGGAACTGACATCGTGCGTCTCCGGGGATTGGTCCAGGCTACTTGGACACGTTGACCCGGAAGGTGACCCGGCCCATGAACTTGTCGCGCTCGTCGTTGTTGATCAGGTCCGATCCCTCCACCTTGCACTCGATGATGAGCTCAGAGTTGTAGTCTTCCTCAGCCAGCAGAAGCTTCACGGCTACAACGGGCTGGACGTAACCCGCCTGGTGGAGACCACAAAAATTGGAAAAATATGGTAAGAAACTCGGCAATAATTAAATATGGTGATGATTACCTATATTATGATTTTTGGTTCTAGACAAACTTTCCTAGAACTTGAACAAACCCAGAACTTGTTCTTGTGTTCGATCATGTAAAGAAGATACTATTAAATATCTTGGTGTATGGCTTGATTCTAAACCAAATCACATAATCATGTTTTACACAAAGTCAACTTTGGAATTAGTATTTTACATCGATCTTTCGTAGAATTTTTTTAAATTTAGTCTGTATATTAATGATCTCCTGCAACAGTGTGAAGGGACACAAGCACAGATGTATGCTGATGATACGGTTATTTTTACACATGTGAGAACTTTTTCTCAAAAACAAATGTTAAATTTGATGTTTATTAATGGGGAAAAGATAAAATAGTTAACAAGTTAAATTATCTTGGCATAATATTGGACTCAGATCTCAGTTTTAAAAAACATGTAAAGAAAATGGTGAGGAATATTAAATATAACTTGGCAAATTTTAGACAAATAAGACAATGTCTCTCTGTTGATGTAGCAAAGACTTTTATGCATACTACAATCCTTTCTCCCCTCACATGTCTTACTGTCTGACATGTTGGGGTCAAACTGGTGAAACTGATTAAACCCTTAAAATCCCTATATAAACAAACATTACACATTTTTGATAAAAAAAACAAAAACATTTTCATTATTGTAGGATCATAGAGAAACATAATTTTTTGAACTTTGACAATTTTAGACTATTTTAAAGTTTGTGTATGGTTTATAAAATCTTAAATGTCTTGGCTCCTTCTGTATTATGTGACTTTGTTCATTTTCGCTCTGAAAACTCTGTGAGATCTACCAGATTATCATCCATGAGTAATTGTCTGGCTCCCTTTCGTCGTTCTGCATTTGGACTATCGTCTTTCGCATTGAAAGCTAATCAGTGGGATACCCTACCAGAGGATATAAAAGGGTGTAAAGCTCTTGGTCTTTTTAAAGCTACACTGGTTAGGATTTTCTCCCATCTAGCGGTGAAATTGTTTATGACTACCAACTGAACATTACTTTCAAGCCCCTCCCCTTCCGAGGGCGTTTTAACTCCTACGGTGGCCGTATTATTTCAAATCTGCCGGCAGTCACGAGTAATCTCCCTCGCATTCGTCACGGTGCCACTGCGTGTAAAAACGCGAAAGGCGAAGCTTGAATTTACAGGTATGTCCCTCTTTGGCTAATGTATTTTCAAGATGGAGGCGCAACATGGCTTCCGCCATTCGAGCGACTCGCTCAGTGGCGTAACTTGGTTTTAAAAAGTGGGTGGGACAGGTTGGGTGGGGGTTGCTAATACAATGCTAAATCAGATATATGTACCTTAATGGTCCAGTGGTAGAACTTTCGCTAAGCGTGTCAGAGGTTCTGGGTTCTAATCCGCACTCGTATAGTTTTTTTTTTTCTCGTATAGTTTTTTTTTCTCATCAAAACCGATTATGTTCATCAGTGGTTGTATATCAAGCATGGACACGTTTGTGTGCATTATGTTTTGTGATTTCACCAGAACGAATAGAGAGTATCCGCAACGGATTGAAGCGCGCGTCGAGTGAAGACAGTGGCACACAAGAGAACACTGTATCCGCGCCTCTGATCGCAGCGGCAACGAGCACTTTGATCACTTGATTTAAAAAAAAACACATTTCAGCTCTAGATCGTCTCTTATTTAAAAAACGAACGAAATGAATGCTCTGCCAGTTAACTGGGGATGTTTTATTTATTTGTAGAATTGGTACATTCGTGCCGAGAGATGTTTTAAAAAGTGGTGGGGACAATATCAACCCTGGCAAAAAGTGGTGGGGACATGTCCCACCCGCAAATTACGCCTATGGACTCGCTCGTATGTATTCTAAATGGCAGATTCTATGCTTACGAGAATACTTGATTAGCTGGTAGAAGTAATTACACATTAATGAGCACATATCATTTTGAAAGAACAAAGTGTTTTTTGCTAAGAATCAACTTAAAACAATTACACAGTGTAGCTTTAAATTGAAGTTAAATTTTTTTTTTTTTTATCGAACCAACTCTGTAAATTACGGAGCCCCTGAGGGGACCTTTGCAAAAAAAAAATAATAATACGGACTTTCGTGTGCGCACGAGAAACTTTTCGCGTGCGCACGCGTTACAATTTCCTGTTTGGTTATAGTGTCATTACTACAAATGTGGGAAAAGGGATGAGATGAGAGTGTGCTTGGAGCATGCCTCTAGAGATTTGTCTTATTATAGGGAGTTTGCATTTGAGATTGTTTGTGGACTGTGCTTTACTGTAAGAAAAAAAGCATGAATATCACATAAATGAATATCAGGTCCCACATCATGGATTACATAATCAGAGAGTAGCCCATTTCTTTTCTTTTTGAATTGTTTCGTTTAAAGACATTTCAAGCTATCTTCAGATGTATTTCTCATGTATGTGAGGCATACACTGAGTTTCGGTTAATTTATGATGAGATGCGCTCCAGTTCACGTGCAATGCAAGTGACCGCGCCGGCGCCTCCATGATTATATTGTCTGCTATATATTTGCCTCTCATTTATTAAATACAGGTAATTGGTTGATGAAAAAATTATTAAAATTAAGATACAATTTATACAAAATGAAATTCACTTTAAACAAAGGCTTTCTACAAAACAAAACTTAATGAACACATTTGTAGTAATGACACTATAACCAAACCAGAAATTGTAACGCGTGCGCACGCGAAACTCAATATTATTATTTTTTTATAAAAAAACTGAAAAAACTCAGTTTAATTTATTTATTTTTTTTGGCCCTGATAGTACCGGTATGTGTGTGAATGCATGTTTTTATTGAATGTGAACACATAGGTATTGTCTGTGTAATTGTATGTTAGTGTTGACCTGCCTGGGGACTACGGATGAAAATCTGCCTTTGGCTAAATCCGGTACAATGCATGAAATGGAAATATTTATGTTGGTGAAAAATTGTACATGGTCCCTTTATAAATAAATAAAGAAGAAGAAGAAAAAAACAGCATCTAAATTAGATGTCGTTTCGATTAACACAGCGTATAATAATCTTTGCCAGAATCATTTTGGGATGTTGTTTTTTTACTCTGTATAATGCATGATGCACTCCAATGCTCATAGAAGACATTCATTGGCTTCAATTTATAATATTACTTTAATTATCTCAGTCATGTAAAACAATACTTTGTACCTTTTTCTTTAAACTACCAAGTTAGACATTCTTCCCAGACGCATTTCCTTGTTCCTCATGCACAAAAAAACACTTTTATATTTAAAGCCCAAATAGACTGGAATAATTTACCTGCAGACATTACAGATCCTGTACATCATTTCAGTCGTTTAAACAATCTTTGTCATCTTATTTTACGTTTTTTTTGGGTTGTTTTTTTTTATTTATTTATTGGTTGTTTTTTTATTTATTTCTTGTTTTATACTTGATGTTCATTTACACTTATATTCACTGATCATTATATTTTGTTGTACATTCATTATTGACTATTCTGGTAACTTGGTAGTGTAATATTTTTGTTTTGTTTTGTTGTTTATGTACTGATAATTGTATTTTATGTTTTGTTTCTGTTATTACGTTGTGATTGTGTTGCGTTTGGCCCCCTTGAAAATGAGACTGTACATCTCAAGAGGTTAATCCTAATAAATAGACTAAATTCTTATATTTTTGTTTGATACATGTGTAAAACGTCTATAATTTTTTTTTTCTTTTTTAAATATTTGGGTTTATTCCTTAAAAATGACTTCTCCCATTAACAGCACAATCAAAATACCAATCATCATTTATTTTATATATTTTCTGTACATAGAATATACACTTTAAAATGTAAATACTTTTAAATATGCATTTTATATTATAGATTATATATTTTCTATATATCAAATATGCAAAGAATGTTTTTTTTTTATTTAAACATTAAAATAATATATAAGTGACAATTGTTTACATTTCTACATATAAAATATACATATAATATTAAAAAATATATACACATTTACATTTATAAAATAAATATTATATGTATATTTTATGTTTAATACATAAAAAACAAGCCCTTATTTTTACATCTCCCATTAAAGGAACAATCAGACCAGTTCATTTAAAATCAATTTTATATGACATATTTTTGTATACGTCTATATTTTCATACATTACACTTTAAAACGTATTAAAATATTTTATATGAAAGATGTATACATTTTCTATACATCAAATAATTCATTTTCATTCATAATAAAATTCAAGAATTCATTAAAAGTTACATTTATATTTTATTATATTTTTTAAATATGTCAAATATATTTATATTTTATACATGTCATATTTTTCACATTATTTATTCTGACAATGGTCACCACTATATTGTGCATCTCCACATTTAAACACTGTGATCTAGCTGCATTGTACTCACATGCAATTTCTTGCCATAATAGGGGTAGTAACTCTTGTCCAGTATGCCCTCAGTGGGGAAATACTGCATCTGCAGGGGAGTTTCTCTCTGTACCTGGAGACACGACGACAAAGGGTGAGATCACACTGCTGCACTTCATAGACAATGTGTCATGTGACTCATGAGCAGTTGCCAGTAGCAACAGACTGCCCTCACATCACTCAAACTGATGACAAGGAAAAATAAGACCCTCTTCAAATGCACAAAGACATTAGATATTTCATAAAGCATGTTACACACACACACAGAACAACCTTTCATACAATACAGACAGGATTTTGCATCATGTACTGTATATGAACGCATGAATCCATAACTCTCTGCTCGCAGTCCATCCAGCAGTAGCAGGAAGCAACAAACTGTTTCAGGAACAGTTGCAAGGTTCTGATCCTAATGTGCATTCAGCAATCGGTTCATCTTTCATTAAGTGAACCGAATGAGATGATATGCTGGAAGCCGTAAGCTTTTGAAATGGCTGTATATCTAGAGAAAGGTCAAAGTGATGCATGCTTGCAGACAGCGTAAGTCCAACGAAAAAGAAGATCATAAAAACACTAAAAGGTGTTAAGTTAGTCATTTTAAAGCATCAAACGACTACAAACCATGATTCATGATTTAATAATCAAATTCAAATAAAGAATGTAATTATTAAGAATCAGCACAGAAGCTCAAAAAGTGCAGAGTTTCATTCGTTGCTTTCACACAAACTGCTTTGGCTGTAAATATACAGCATTCATTCAACGCAAACTAGAAATTGTTAGAGAAATTCACTTTACTCCTGTTCGATACTACAATTTATGTAAAAATAATCTGTTTACAATTTATGAATGACCACTACTGTGCATTCACTATATTTTCACAATAGTTGTTTGATAAGGGGTGGTATCAAAATGTGTAAAACACCAAACACAGTTGCTTGTGCGCTAACAGATGTGGTATTATCACTGGAAAAGTTAACGTCAAAAACGCAATGGCTTTTCTTGTGTGAAAGTCCCAGTGAAACATTGCAAGGACTATTTGTAGAAGTTTGTTTAGTAAGAAATGGCAAGATAGAAACAGCAGAATTATCAGCATAATTTAGCAAAAGCGTTAAAAGTTCAGAGGACAGAGAGTTCCTGAAGGAGCAGAGAGCACTTCCTTGTGTCCACTGTATACCTTCAAGGGTCACACGGGTGAGAGCTCTCAGAGAAGTCATGAGGTACAAGAATGACTAAAAGATAAGGGGCAGTAAAGAAGTTCTCATGGGAGTCGAGTCAAAAACAGTGCAGGTCTGATAGGAACGGCTCACATCTGCAGCAAAGAACTACGTCAAGGAAGCAAACAAGTGTTTGAAATGGGTCCAACATTGCATAACTCGTGCCTGATATCGGTTAGATGTTTGTGGACGTGTTCGTAAGAATTCGTAAGAGGTTTCTGAGGTCAAAAGGCAATGTTTTGCAAGGGAAAAAAAAATATTACTATGTCAATAAAATCAATTGGAATACCTGGAAAAACCATGAATTTGACCCAAACACATTTAACTTATGTGTGGTAGATTCCCAATAGCAACTGTTTACACCTGATATGGTGATCCAAAAATAAGTGCTCAATAAGCACTTGTAATGTAAACATTAATGTGGCCTGAACAACCCTAAAGAGCTGTCATGTTTACAAGGTAACCGGCTGCTACAGTGAATAGTGATGATTTTGCCTGGTTCAAGGCATCAAATCTGAACTAAATCACAGGGTTTTGCCTGGTTCATGGCATCAAGATATTTTGAGTTTGGTGTGAGCACTTAGTAGCAAGTAGACAGGATATTGTCAATGTAAAAAACTGTTTGTTCGTTTACATGTCATAATTTGGTCCCTTCCTATACAAGTTGATCCTTTCTGACCAGAATACGATGTCAAGTGTAGCAAACCTTCTGCTAATAGACCTTAATATGCTCGTTGCGTAGCCATACCTTGGACTAAGGGTGTCTTATCCTACTGGAGGACCACCTTTCAGTAGAGTTGATCACTAGCTCAAATAAGCATCCCTGAACCATCTAATCAAGGGCTTCAGGATCACTAGAAACTCCCAGGCAGGAGCTGAACTCTGCAGGAAAGCGGCCCTCGTGGAGCATGATGGGATACCCCTGGTCCCCAAAGTATGGCTGAGCAAACCACCTAACATGCTACCCTTCCACCAATAAAGGGTTGCCTGCTAAGTCAGCGCTAAAAGAAAACAACTGACAGATTGGAAATGTCTTCACTATGCCCGAAAATGAACACGCAATGACGTACACCCTTAGTTTAAAAGCATTCCACAATTTGCATGTTAATGCTAGATGTATACGGAAATCTTGTGATTGAATTATTCGAATCAGATGTTAATATCAGGAATAAACATGGGTGCCTATGGTGTGGAAGGACCCACCGCTAGGGTTGTTCTACCAAGACACTATGCGTTTCCTTCTCAATGGCTGGGGGATCTGAAGGTATACATCATTTCTAGAAAGAGGGCAGTTAAAAGCACCATAGACAAAGCAGTACAGGAGAGAGGCAGCAAAGAGATGGAAAAGGCCCGGGACAAGGACCCTGGGGAAACAATGGGAAGGGAGGGGGGCCCAACATCTTACCCACCATTAATACTGCTGACCCTATAGGCAGCGTGGAGAGAGACCAGATACAAACAGATGTGTGAAAACCCAAGATGGGAAACAAGCACATTAATTCAGACTCGCACCATCATGATACACTCATCCTGACATTGTCGTCACTGTGATTCTGCCAAATAAGACATGTTCTTGGATCAACCTATTTTGTTGATCACGGAACAGCTTTTCTGTCTGAAAAATTAAGCCTCATCCATATCCCTACCCCTAAACCTAACCCGACCCAAAACGTATCCCTAAAATCAGAGGGTAATGATAGGTGAATAACACTGATGTAGAAGCAACTAACCCTGGTTATAGGCCTACTTGTAACTTGACATAAACCGTAAACTTGTCCCTCAAATCTGATTGGTTGATTGGAATGTTGTTCCAGGATCAACAAAGATGTTGACCCAGGAACATGTTGTACTTGGTGAAACCACGTTACACCTAATATTGTACACATTTAAGCTAGTATACAATGTATGATGTAGGAATTACCTTGGCTGCGCAGCTGATACGTGGGTCTCCTTTTGGCCTAAGCCCAATAACCTGCAAAGGATAAGGAACATATACACTGAACAAACATCCTTAGATAATGATCCGACTACTTCCACAACAGCATAACACTTCAGTTGACGAACTAATGAAACACAGAAATGTATAAACAAGTCTGGTCTCTCATTCTTCAAAGGGGAAGTGATGAATTTCTGAGATGCAATTACAATACAACAATTTTGGAAGTTTTTGTCCATGCATGAGCACCATGGCTCAATTTGTCTGGAGAACATATGAAGACCTCCGATGCAAAAGCCTCTAAAAGCCACCTCTGCCAAAAATGACATAATATTGAGTGAATGCTCTACGCACATCTCCGTTCATCAAATACTTTCACTTCAAACTCACTAAATCCCAGCCTCAGCCCATTCAGAAATGCCAGTACTTGGGTAGAAACCTATACATAGGAGCCTGATAAAAAATGTAATATTATTAAACAAAAACTTTAGACGGACTTGGAGGCTTTTGCATCTGAAGTCTTCATATGCTAACAGCTAGCCTGCGTTTTCACCAGTAGGTACCTTTTACTGGGAAGCACGTAAAAACATGTGACTCACTCGATTCATCTTGACTAGGATGCATGGCTGGCCCTCTGAATAACCAAAATTGCTATCAGCCAGTCCAGAGCACTGTCGTAGAAAACTTCTCTTGAACTGGCAGGCCTTCTTCTCCACAACAACATCATCACCTTGCTCAAAGTACTCCCCCTTGGTACAGATCTGGTTCCCATCCTGTAGCGAGTCATTGTACGCTGAAGTAACAAAAGAGAGAGAACAGATAGTGAGATAACGGTGCTGAGCTGAAAATCATCAACAGTAGTTTGATACAATTGTGTGGTTGGGAGACGTTTTTTCTTGTCTACAAGTGTGGCCAATTTGGAAGTCTTTGAGTGCTCCAAATAAGAGCTTAAAAGCCCCCCCAAAATGGTTTGAGAAGCGCAACATTCCCTGTTTGATATGTCCAGTTGAGGAAAGACATATCAAAAGTTGTACTGCTCTTTGAACTGCTAATAGTTTTAGTTTAAAATCAAGGTCAGAATTGGGACATTTCTACTTGAGACCAACTTTAACATAAGAAAAATAATCATAGTTGTCTTTAGCACCCAGTAGGCATCACATTTGATGAGTAAAGAACTTTATGACTGTTAAAAGTATGTTCTATATGGTAATGAAATCCAGACATACTACATCCGCCATGTCTGATTTGTCATATGACCTACGGCACTTCACAACTCCTCTCCTTTGGGCTAAAGGGATAGTAAAATGTCCATCAGATGCACAGTTCAGAATCTCGTCAGAAGTAGGAGGTTTTCTAAATACTATAAACTTCTGTGAATACTCATGTCAAACATTTACCCTAAACTATATAGTATGGAAGTAGGCATATTCGAATGCAGGGCATGTTTTACACACCAGTTTCTGCACATATTTTCGAAACAGGGTTTAACAATGTAATGGAGGAACTTATTGACTTTTAGTTCTAAAATGAATGTCATGTTTGTCATTAACCACGGACCTGGATCCTGCTCATCTCGACTAAAATCACAGTTGTGGATTTCCAAAAGAGTAGAAGTTGGAATTGTGACTTCAAGAGGTGATCTTTGCACTTTTAGCAAGCAAGATAATTGAACATAGCATCAAACAAACCACTGAACCATGATTTGCTATTGCTAATGCTAGTCTAAATGCCTCTGAGCAGCAGATGATGTCATTTATATTTCTGGTCCATTTTCCCAGAGTAGAAACACTTCTACTTCAGTGTATCTCCTAAAACTAACATCTAGATAACCTTAAAACTAATTGACTTAAAGCCACAAGACTCCAATTTTGATTGCATGGGGTCCTTAAATGAGTCACTCATGACTAATGTATTAGATCATTAGTGATCTATTTAAGTAAGACTTTGGCAGCATGTCCGAAAGCTGAAAAATGCTGCCTCCAGCCATGGTCACACTAGACTATGAGCATGCAAAATTTAACTTATAACAATAGTAATAAACTGAAATCTTTTTTTTTTTTTTTTTTTATCTACTCGACTTTACAGCAAAGATATTGTTGAATTAATTCAGCTAAAAGGTCATGCCGTGATGTATTGATCTTTTACTTGTCACACGTCTTCACGTGATGCAAATTCGCGGCTCAATGTTCACCAAACTTGAACTTTTGACCGCAGAAAAAAACTTTTTGCATGAGCTTGCGTCTGTGGCCTGACGCATTCGCATGTGTATGAATGGAAGTCAATGGAACGAAAAATGTAGTGTGAACGCCCCTTTCGGAGCAAGGTATGAAGGCATCAAGGCATGTCCAAATCCAATGTTAGCTTCACTTCCTGTCTCCTGAGATACCTTCATCTGATTGAAGGCAGCATAGATGTATCCTTCACTGCCTTGAATATCCCACAATCCTGTGCTTTCAATTATGTGACCGTTAAGCTAAAAAATAAAGATGGTGTCTGAAAGTTGCGGTTGGTGGACAGCATGTGTGTAAATGTACGTTTTTGACCAACTTTTTCCACTTTTACTTTTAGAAATTACCATCGTGGAAATTAAATATTTGCTTGGTTGTCACCAAAGTTCGCTCTATTTTGTTGTAGATCATTAAACTGTTATTCTGCCTCAGAAGTGTGTCCGAAATCGGTTTCGTGAGGTACCTTCATGCGCAAACACTGCCTACAAAGTCATTGCCTGATAAGGCAGTGAGGCAACAAGTCAGCTGCCAACGTTTCCGGATGCAGCCTTTAAGTTCTACGTCCTCAAGTGGGGTGGTGATCGCATACAGCTGAGAACAATTTGTGCAAATTCAAGCACATTTAACCATCAGCAATGGGAGTATTACGAAGATCACATTCAAACCATCCAGACAGAGGCTACACAAGGGGGACATTATCTGAGAGGTTTATGTATTGAGAGAAGCAAATCAAAAGAAACTGAAAACATTTCACTATTTAGGCCACTTCCTAATACACCTTTTATATTATGATGGATTTTAAGTCCTCTTATTGTCTTGCAAAATATCTGACTACGCCACCTCCTCCTGATTACTGAAAGATGATGTGTATTTTCAGTTAACTTTAGTCAGATGCATTTACATTGTTACTGTGTCTCAGATGTAATCAACTCTATCTGTATCTGTAAAGGTGTGAACCAAATGGCCCATACAGGTGTATGGCCTATATAAACTGAATGGCCCATACAGGTGTATGGCCCACAGATTGATTGGTGTGAATGACAAAGAAACAGCATTGCACAGAGTAGATCGATCTCCTATGGGAGGCCCTAACAGTTTTCTATTGTTTGTAGCACATTTGTCTTCATGTATAAAGCTCTGTCTCACAGACAAAACTTTGGGATAAGATTGTTGAAGGGTGACATGCTAACATCGCTGCTGAAGGACTGCTACACTACAAACCTTCAATAAATTATTCTCCCCACAAGAACTCTGGTCAAGCTTACTTATTTTATGCATTGGTGAAATCTAATACATTGGGGAGCCATCCAAACCACTGCTCGGCCAAATACAGCAAAATCTAACAATTTAAGTGTAGCGGTTGCTTGTCCCAAATATGACCTTGATGAGCAATAGTGTAACAAAAACACCTATGTTAGTAAAAATGTCATTATTTTATCTAAAATCTGGCTCTATTAACAATATCCTCCTAATATGATTTGTTGCAAACATTTATTTTATCCACCCATTGCCTGCCATACATGGATAATGTTAGCTGGTTCTGGGGGGGGTTAAAGTATCCTCTGATTTATCTGGTTAGGTTCAGGTGGTGCTATGTTCAGTATCACTTTATACCTTTACAAGGCAAATATGTCTAGAGGTAAGGTACTTGGAGCGTTGATACTCACGCTGCAGGAACGACTCCAGGTGCTGCACATACTTGCTGTATTGCTGGGGAATGGATCGGTTAAATCCAATTTCCAAGGACCTCGGCCTAATCATCAGCCCTGAGGACAAAAATATGCCATGCAGATAAACATCATACAAATTTAATGCAGATTAGAGCACATATATGTGCCCAATACATTGATTCAATATGTGCATTTTTAGAGTGTTGACACTCTGCAAAACTTGACTTTTCAAATATGTTTTCCAGTTAATGCCCATTTCTAGCCAACAATTACTAATAATGATATTCACTAAGACATTTTAGAAGGGAGTTTAAGGTAATTATTTCCACTACTCCTTGAATTATAAATTCCATGTGGGAATTTAAGGCTTATGTCTTAAAAATATGTCCATATAAAAATATGACAGCATAATATGCTTTCAAAATGGTGCAAACCTTCAAAAGACATCTGACTCTATGTGTGCTCATTGGGAAATGTATATCATTATTGTATCAGGACACCTCAGATTCGTAATCAATGCGCATTTGTGATCATTAACACTCAAAATCTTGCTTGGAACATTCAATGCACTGATAATTGGAGACACTAAACTGCAACTTGTCTGAAATGATGTCCAACTGTGTCTGTACTGAGAACATTCTGTTACTAAAAGATCTCGAGAAACGTGGGGGGAGCTGAGGTACGAAAAAAAAAGATCAGTGGGAGGAATAAATTGACACTTGGGGAAGGATGAATGATAGTGAGTGAGAGAGCGTTTCACTTGCCGGGTTTAACGGCGCTCATAATTGAGAGAGAGGATGGATTTGGAGCACTCATCGCAACCACTGTACACAAGTGTGTGGGGGCTGTACAGTGTACGACCGTGTGTGTGTGTGAGAGCGTGGGAGGCTAATGGATGATGTGTAACACTGCTGAGACTGGTGTTGTGTGTTCTGACTGTAATAGAGGTAATGATAAAAATAGCACTGAATAAATCACACCAGCTAAATGGCACCTCTAATGCAAGTTCTGTCTTTTCCGTTACTTTCAATGTCAAAATGTGTGTATATAGAAGGATTTATAAATCTCAAGTCACTTCAGAACCAGTAACTACGTGAGAAGATCAATAAGTCTTAGAATGTGTTATTAATCCACTGAAATATTTCAAGTATGATCACACATTTATTTAGCCTACCTGTATAAATAGTGCAGTATATAATATACAAATGTACTACTAACAGACACACAGAGAGAGAGAGAGAGAGAGAGAGAGAGAGAGAGAGAGAGAGAGAGAGAGAGAGAGAGAGAGAGAGAGAGAGAGAGAGAGAGAGAGAGAGAGAAATTCTGCTCTAATTCTTGCCTTTATTAGGGCTTTAAAAGTCAGATCAGGATCCACTGAACATTCACCATTTAGTTTCCGCCAACCCTAACCTTGTCACCCTTGTTTATTTGTGCAAGCATCATTTTTGGCCAGTCTGTCTCTGTGTCTACACTCTCTCACTCTATATATATATATATATATATATATATATATATATGTTTAATAAGTAATTAGGAGTTTGAGGCAAAAGTCGTTGAGAATTGGACCCTAATCTAAAGTGTGACCATATCTTAGTACAGTATATAATGTATACACACACACGCACGCAAAAAGAAAACAAAGGCAAAGAAAACAAAAGGCACTTTTTTAATAAACAGTGGTTTCACAGAGATATGCATTGCAAAATGATCAAATATGGTGTGATAGACCGTTTCACATGTGAGGCTTGCTGTGATAATAGACAGCTTTGCTTTAAGAGATTAAAATGCAGGTGTATATACAAGTAGATAAAGTATTTTGTCTCTGTCATCTACGGTTTTACGCAATAGAACTGATTTAGAAGCCCTCTACATTCCCCAATAAAACTTCCTCATGTACAACTAACCTGTTATGAAAGTTACATATAATTTATACTAATTAAACTGCACAGCATTATTTAAAAAACAAAAACAAAGGTGCACCAAGCCATTTTTTTTTGTGTATGG
This sequence comes from Leuciscus leuciscus, assembly GCF_965113295.1. Taxonomy (NCBI): domain Eukaryota; kingdom Metazoa; phylum Chordata; class Actinopteri; order Cypriniformes; family Leuciscidae; genus Leuciscus; species Leuciscus leuciscus. Next base: position 33,933,008 of record NC_138733.1, read on the forward strand.
TGATGTTCAGAATAGCATACTACAGTCCTGCAGTATATGATGTGCAGTAGGGCTGGATATTGACAAATTTCACGATTCGATTTTGATTCAATATAGATTATTTTGGGTATATCAGGTACAGTACATGCCGATTTTTCTCAGGGCAAAAAGGCTTTTTTGAAATAAATGCAATGTTAGGTGACAAGCTGTTTTATTGACATCTTACTGTGGTTGAAACACTGATTGATTGACTACATGGAGACATATTGCATTTTGGAAAGTTGTTCTGTTTCTTTCAGTTTCGTATTTAATTTGCAAGAAAACGGTGCGCCTTGCTAAAATTACGTACAATATTCAATGTGGCATTAGCCCTGGTTAAAACCAGACCAGTAGTAACTGAGTTATGGTCTGGCAAAGCTTCATTAATAACTCATTTCCAAAGGGGCGTCACCAACGGACGTCGCTCAAATGCCTCTGGGATAGACCTAAAACCAATCAGAGCGATCGTCATCGTGTAAAGCCATATGCTGCGTCCCAATTCGCCTAAGTTACACTACGCCATAAAAGTATGTACTCTTTTTGTGAAGAAAAGGTATTTAGGTAAGGTAAAAACGTAGGCAAGCTTTGGGACATACTACTTCCTCATCTTTATCGGACGGATCTGTCGCGTGCATCCTGTCACGTAAACTGCCCTGTCAATCATCTTCTCACAGTTAAAATCCTCTATTAAATCTAATTTAATTTCCTACCGTTTCGGAGAGAAATGTAGCAGCACGTTCATCTGCCAGTGGGTCTTTCATGGAGACTGCCCTCATGTGTTTTCAATCAATAATAATAATACATTTAAAAGTTGGTGCGCTTCACCAACGGACGTCGCTCAAATGCCTCTGGGAGCTAAAACCAATCAGAGCGATCGTCATCGTGTAAAGCCCGCCTCAACGTTTCTGATTGGTGCCTCGATTTGGACGGACTAGAAATCGGCTTGAATGGGCTCTTTGCCAGACGGAAGTTTGTCTGGGTTTTCCCAGGCTAATGCGGTAAACTACTGTTTGAAAAATGTACTGCTGCATCTTGTTGAATTTCAGTTTACAACTTCTATTGATTTGTACCGCTTTGCATAATACATACATTTCCAAAGGGGCTCAACAAAGAATAGTACCTTAATTTTGTGGGATTGTTACCTGGATTGGCCACTCGGTCCCTGTATTTGGGAGTGTGATCGTCCAGAGTCTGTAGCATCACCCACATGGTGAGAGTGAACATTCCAGCCAGGAAGCCATAGAAGACCAGATAAAAGAGTAATATAAGACCTGCAGAGAGAAGAAACACACTTTCAAACATGGCAGAATGGTCACAATTTCTTTTCCAAACCTATAAAGTATTGGGAATTTGTTCCCATAACTCTTCCATGTAGCGTCACAGAACAAGCCCACTTGGAGCAACCGGTGGTTAGCACAAACACAGAACATTTAAGAGTGTGTCATCTGGAAAGCATCACATTTTATTTATGGAGCACGTGATAAACGTTGTAAAAAGAGTGGATTCACAAACATTCTGAATCATAAACCGAGCAAAACGTCAGTTACTCAAGCGTCCAACCGGAGCTGAGGAATAAGCAGGAAAGATCCTGTGTTTGACAAGTTCACACGCTCATATGATGGCTTGGTGGTCTGAAACTAGTAGAAGTACAACAGTGTGGATTAAACTAGTTCTGGCAGTTTGCACTTCCATACAGTGTAACTAGAAAAGGACATGTCAGAACAGAAGGGAGGAGGAGGGGGGGAGGGGTTGTGTTTACCGTGCAATAGTAAAATGAGGAATGTAACAGCTGAATGCTTTAGAGAAAGGCCAAACATATCTGCTCATTGTCAACAAGTGGAAGTGGAAAAATAATGAATGGCGGTTAATGTGGGAGAATCATGTAAAGGGAGATCGGCACCAAGGAGTGGTCGGGTCATATTTCACCTCAAATCAATGGGAAGAATATTTACACAAAGAAAATGAAGCATATTTTAGCACAATTACGGATTCTGCCATTGTGACTTTCTTCAAAACAATAGATGGGAGCGGATGTCTTGATCAAATTACTGGCGTGGCTTTGGGGTAAAAATATTTGCTAAATATGTATATATATTATAAATATTAATGAATCATAATTTGTTTGCAATTTAAAAAAGATTGTTTTTGGACACTTAAAAAAATAAAATAATAATTCACAATTCAAGCAAGACCTGCACGATAAATCGCTAAGATCATGATCTCGATTCAAACACCCACGCAATCTTATTCCTAAATGACAACAGTTGTCATGTATAGTTATGAAACGGCTTCACAAACAGTATACTTATTTATGTGTTACATTAATTTAGATTATCACAGAAGTACTGGGATAAAAGTTTATAGTTCGGATACAAATCCTGATGTCTATGGAAGCGATCAAAAGACAAATCACCTTTTGAAAGTAACATGACGAAAAAAAAAAAAAAAAAAAAAGATTGTATCATTACATTGTTACGCCAGTAGGTGGCGACTGTTAATACAATGTATTTGTCATTGAATCATTCATTCAAGAGATTCGTTAAAGAAAAACGCATGATTCATTCAGTAATGAAACAAGTTATCAAGTTACAAATTATCTTTATGAATAAATCATTGAATCATTCATTAAAATGTTTTAAGACGCTTAAAAAAGAACTGTCCTTTTGAACCTAGTAAATTGTATGGTTTTTTTGTTGTTGTTTTTTTGTCTATTAAATTATGGGATAATCGCGATCTCGATTTGAAAAAAAAAAGTGTTTCTTAATTCTACAAATTACTTTAATGCAAAAAGTCTGTATAATTAGTTGAATGAGATGTAATGAGAATCATTATGTGCAGAAACAAGTAGAAGCACTGCAACTAGAACAAATAAACTCTTTAAATTACTTATTTTATTTTGGATTAAAATAGGCTACAGGAAACTTGAGAGATATATTAAAGGAAATGTCATGAAAATGTAAAAAAAAAAAAAGTTACTCTTTTGATTCTGGTTTGACATTTAATTTTTTTGAAATTTGCCTAGATATTGAAAATAAATGGACTGTTGAATTTTTGAAAAGTAAAAATAAAATAAAAAATTGGCCAGCAATCCTCTCTCTCTGTCCTAGCGTGTATCCCATATTTGTATAGGGTCCGCTTGTTTGCATGCTTTTCGCCACTTGGCACGGTCAGGGCATCATCAGTGGTGATATTTACTGCGCGCATATCCTCCGCCAGACGATCGAGCCACCGCTTCTTCGGACGGCCACGCGGTCGTCGCCCGGGTGGTGATAGATTGGCCAGCAATCCATTTGTGACAAATTAAGCACAACAATTGTAGGAACTTGATGACTCCATCTCTCCCACTTACAATCGCACGTTCAGAGAACAACATAGTAATGACTAACTACAGCCCGAGAGACAGTCTACAGCACAGAGACTTCAGGGGGCGGTGAAACAAGGGCTAAAGACTTCAGAGAAATCAACATGTTCACCTATAATGTTCATGCTAAAAAAAAAAAACTAAAAAAAAAACATATGTATATATAAAAAGTGCATATAGACTGGCCAAGACAGAATCTGATGACTTCATTACATTTTCTGGGCTGGTTTTTAGGGAAAATCTGCATGATCCTGTAAAATGTATTTAAATGTGTTCAAGTGTATTTAATAGAGCTAAACACTTACAGTATTGGTTGCTGAAAGCATTCATAAATTAGCCAAAATCTATAATAAAACGTACATTAAAGAGGCACAGCATTTGTAGAACTTTATGAATTATTTGTGTTCTAATCCTGTGGAAATCTTTGCAATATTTGCCACATTTTGTGGCTTCAGATTCAATGTGGACATGCATATAGAATTACATAAAAGATAATCACGTTAAAAAAAAAATAAAACAAAATAAAACAAATAATTCACTTAAGGCGGGACAGACCAGTGTTATTTTAGCATTATTGAAAAATATTCATTTTAAATATTACTATATTATAATACATTTTCTGCATTTTTGAATTAAATGAAAATAATTCATATTTATTATTTTTTGATTTATTTTTATTATTACTTTTAGTTATTTTACTACATCAAGTTAAACTTGATGAGAAATGTTTCTTTGGCAACTAGCTGAAATAAAATTAAAGAATTTTAATATTTAACATTAACAATAATACATTTAAAATTAAATATTTCAATTTACGTTTATTTTAGTCAACTTTAATAACCATGTTGCAGACTTAATACAACCCTTACAAAAGAGTACTGTGGTGATAGTATGGTACAGTATTAATGGCATTTCAATACAAACAATAGTACGGTTTAAATACCATGTTTATATACTGTGGTATTTTAAATGTACTCAAAAGGTACTTCAAGGAATGCCATGCAAAATGCCCAAAATTCCACAGTGGTGCCCCGTCCAAACGACCCAAACATGGAAACACTATGGTATTGGTAGGTATACAGAGAATAACACGGGGTGTCTGAGGTGAGGGAACAAATACAATTTGAAGAAAAGTAAAGAAATATAAATAGCGAGAGTAAAAGGATAAAAGAGGGGAAGTAAAGGACAGTGTGTATAAGAGCGTGAGAGAGAAGCTCAGTTTAATTATAGATGCATTTCTTCTTTGTAGATGTCTCTGAGGTAGACTCTTACTATAAATAGCATCTGGGGGAGGACAGTTTAGTGATGGCACAGCACTAGCCTAAGGAAATGCGCACACACACACACACACACTTGCGCTTTTCTGCTGTCTCTCATAATATTCCACTCGTGAAGAATTGAAAATTCTATATTAGGATTGATGAAACGTCGCTCATTTATTCGCCTGGATAATAATGCAATTAAAATGCATTTCATAGGAAAACAATATATAGAAATATAGCCTATAGGGGTGTTTTTTAATATGTTTCTAATTCCCAAATGATGATGATTATTTTTAAGTAAGATAATACAACAGTCTTGATTTTACAGTTGTGGTCAGAATGATTGGCAGCGCTGGTAAATATGATCAAAGATGGCTGTAAAAATAAAATCTGCATTGTTTATCCTTTTGATCTTTCATGCAAATTTTTTTTTTTGTGCAAAACTCCAACCTTTTATTGAAGTAAATAATTTGAAAGTAAAAAAAAAACAAAAAAAACATTAAATGTTTTTCTCCAAAACACGTTGGCCATAATTATTGGCACCCTTTTATTAATTGTTGCCTTTTTGCAAGCTCCTTTTGCCAAAATAACAGTTTTTCTCCTATGCCTGATACGTTTGGAGAACACCTGACAAGAGATCAGTAGGGCTGGGATGGTATGGATTTTTTCTTACCGTGGTTGAAAAGCAAGAAATTCCCACGGTATAGCTGTAAACTGCTTTAAAAAAATAAAATAAAATGCATAATGTGATTGGCAGGGTATAATCAGATAATTTGACCAATTTTATGACAAGGAAAGGCTAGTTGTAAAATGTCATGTGGTATTACTGCCCTAGGCTTCGAGAATTAATAATTTATATTTTCAAAATATTTTTAGCTTGAAAATACATTAAAAAAATGTAATGTGATGTAACTATCAAGGGAAAGGGCAAATTATATTTTAAAACATATGTACAAAATTATTCTCAATGAATTTTTTTAGAGACATTAAATTTAAACTTTTGTTAATTTTTTCTCATTATTATGTGTCACTTTTGTGTCATTGACCAATAAATAAAAAATATAGGTTGCTTCAAATACTTGTCATCAATGAATGGTTTATCCCAAAATGAAGTGTGAAATAATTTACATTATTTCTTATAGGTGGACCACAAGTTGAGTTATTCTGCATAATAACTTCGTCTCTGTCAAAGTGAAAGTGAATGGGGACAGAGACTGTTGAGCTTCAAAACAGAGGGAAAAAGAACTGTTAAAGTATAATAAAATATCATGAATAGACCCATTGATGGATTAAGAGATTTTTCAAAATCATTTTAAGCTCCATTACAGAAAAAAGAAAAAAAAATCTGACAGATTTGGAATGGATTGTGAAGGTAAATGAAGAAATGTCATTCAAACAGGCCGTTTATTCTGGAAATGGGTGCCAATGAAAATAATACATTACTTGTATGTGACGCCTAAAAAGACTTCCCCTGTTATAAAACACCTGTACAATATGTTGGCTAGTTTCAGGAATGGGCGTTATAAGAGATATTAAGTGGTCTTGGCTCTCATTAGATTTCCATTTGGCAGATATTACCCCAACATACGGCTGGGATGCTGTACGTTTCTGAACTTTGACCAGAAGCTGATGTGGGAAGGCTGAGGAGGAGAGATGAGCAATAACACGAGCGAGGGAGAGGGAGAGGGAGAGGGAGAGGGAGAGGGAATTTTTACACTCCTTTATTAACACATTCTTCTTCTTTTACAATTCCAACTCCTATTTCAAAATATAAACCATTATAGTCCTCCTCAGTCAGTCAGAAGGGATATCAATACCGGAGCACGATGACTGAGATCCAGATCTAAACCTAAGAGGCATCAGCGAGAGCATAGACAGAGATGCAGTGATATAGATTGAAGTGTAAGAGTGAAATGGTGATGAGCTGAGTGGCTTCCTGACAGCAATGACTGGCTACTGTAGCGTGATGACTAGCATGATGACTGAGAACAGTAGCCAGTCATTGCTGTCAGGAAGCCACTCAGCTCATCACCATTTCACTCTTACACTTCAATCTATATCACTGCATCTCTGTCTATGTTCTCGCTAATGCCTCTCTTAGGTTTAGATCTGGATCTCACCGGGTCAATACTGGCACAACAACTGACATGCCTTCAACACAACAGATCCACTGCTAGAGTGTCTGTGCGATTCTGTGGGCAGGAAACTTTCACCACTAACAAAATAGCAAAAAAAGGAATGATGAAAACAATGTTTGAATTTTAACTGAATGGCGTTTAAAAATTCTTCTTTACATTTCAACATTATTATTTAAATTGTACTAGAGTTGTCAAAAGTACCAACTTCGGTACTGAAATTACCATTACAATGGCCATTGCATTCACATGCTCAACATATATGTCCCTGATTGGCCATTGCGTTCACATGCTCAACATATATGTCCCTGATTGGCCATTGTGTTGAGGCGCTCAACATTGGCTACAATGATCAACGCTTCAAAAACATTGTCTTTTGTGCTCGGAGCGCTTAGTTACACTGTTACACATGGTAGCGTTTGAAAGCCTACCTTGTTTCTGGCACCAAGACATTGGCAGCAGATACTTTAAGTATCTAAGTGTCTGTTTACACGACAACGATATGCTTAAAACTGAGAAGTTTTTCCTTTGACTTTTCCACGTACAGACGACACCATTGTCAAAGCGATCCCCATTCACACGGATCCGTGAAAACGACTAAATACACTGTATTCTGCTGCCAGGCCATTAGATGGCGATGAAACTCTATAAACTGAACACGTAATATCTTCAGGCACCCAAAACGATGTTTTTCGTGTAAATAAATGGCAATAAGACGTAAAAAAAATTTCCGTTTTTAGTTGAAAACGTTGTCGTGTAAACTATATATATACACACACATCACTTAAAAAAGGCAATATGGCCATCATATTTTTTTTACAATTTCAAAGTATCAAAAAAATAATGAATGTAGATGTTAAAGTATTGTAATGTTCTCTATTAGTGACTTGTTTATCCCTGTCTGATGAATTGGAATGTTACTTGTTACCGAATTCCTTGATCAGCACACTAATTAAAGCACAGCCACTAAAAATATCTATACAACTACCTAAAAATGTATGTAACGTAACGTTAAATGTAAAAATGTAAGGCAAAAACCTAGTCAATAGTAATCAACTGTCTGTAATTTGGGGGAAATTTAACAGGAAATAAAAGAAAGAGATGGAGATACGGAGAGAAGAGATGCCCAGAGTGAATGAATGAGACACAGTAAGATTCACAATGAAAGACAGGAGACAATAAAAGCCCACAAGACAAGTCTTTATCAGTGGCTTCTTATAGCTGTTGAGAAACCCAAGCCTCCGAAGAACCAGATACTCGTCCTCCTCCAGTGCCGAGGAATGCTGGGATAAAAATACTTCTCTGCAGCCGGCCGGCCGGGGGGGGTGAGGGTGTGTGCCGTCACACCAGGGTGCAGAATGGTGGTGTCGTGGGGGTAATTTAGGGTACCGTACTGAGACTGTGGCTCACAAAGTGAGCACCACCCATAAGCGTCTGTTTTCTGTAAGTGGACATGCTTGAGCTGCATATTAGGCCATTAACTATGACACGACACGGGCCAATGATCACATAAACCTGCACTGTAAGGAAAGACAACCTGTACCCGGATTTAAAAACAGTGCGGGACAGAAGAGCCTAGATGAGCTGTAGGATTGTATCATGAAGGATTATCACAGATTTCATTTCTCAACTCTGAGACAATAGGAAATGCATTAGAAATATGAAGATTAAATAGTGTTATGTTACAGTACCAGTAAATAAATACAATTTATTTGTATTTATTAGAGCTCTCAATTGATTAAAATATTAACCTGCATAATTGTCACCGTTAAAGTGTCATGAAACTCCCGTTTTAGCACGGATGATTCACACCTCAGATTTGCCAAAAATTCTTGAAATGGGAGTGTAAAAGCCCTGCAGGGTTCGTACACCTTTTCTAAGGTCAAATTCAAGCACTTTCAAGGTCCATTTTAAAGCTTTTTCCAGCACCTTACACCACCGTAAATTACAAAGCAATACATAGTCAAAATTATTATTTAGTGTTTTTATCACATTAAAAGAGATGATGCTATAAACGTAATAGACAGTGATACATTTTGAAAAATAAAACTTGTGATTTGCTTAAATATCTGATCCTTCTGCTAAGTAGATAATGCCTATGAATAATACTTTTCATTATATTAATGTCCAAATATTGCTTCCCAGATAATGTGATTTTTTTCAGGCTGTAAAACGGAAGTAATTTCAAGGGGCTGAAAATATGAAGACATAGGATTTGAACAGATATTACACAGGCCTTGGTTTTGGGACACATTCTTGATATAGACAAGGTTTAAACAACAACCTGTAATTCCATTTTAACCCAGAAGACTCTGACAGTGCACAGGCATCGGCCTGATAAACAGCCTATATTAATTGAAAGAAAAAAATATGTATTTTCATTGCCAAGACATATACATTTATCTACTGGAATAGAGCAGTGTAAATACTGCATAAGGCCATCCTCAAGCTTACAGTCGGCTATAACTTACTTGTATGACACTCCATCTGATACAATTTCTGTTCAGCAATCAACGATTGTTGTTATGGGCTGACGTTTGCAGGATTTAAGTTGCGGGTAGTTAACGTTAGTTACTGTGCTGTAACTTTGGCTATGGTCACTGCATTTCAGTACGTTTTGTTGCGTCGAGTCGACCAAAGGCAGCATTGGCGAGCTCGCGCCCACGCCGCGGTTTTGCCGCTGCGCTCTGTGACGATTACACGCGCGGCCAATAAAAACGGGGTATCCAAACAAGCGCGGAAATCAAAATGAAAACTCCGCCTACTTTTGCTCTGGCCAGCGTAGAGCAAATCGCTCTGTATCTGAAGGGCTACATTTTATTTCTCCATTTAATAAACGAACTATTCAGTCAGATAGGTATTTGTTGTGAAAGAAATACAGTTCCAATTTCAAACATTTTCAAGCATTTTATCCAAAATTTAAGCACTTTTCAAACCTTGAAAACACAACATCAAAATTCAAGCATTTTCAAGGATTTCAAGCCCCCGTATGAACCCTGGCCCTGATATACTCACAGAGAAGTACTCTTTTTTTTTTTGTTCTTCGGTTGGGGGTAAAATGAATTTAGAAATACCTGAGTAACGTTATACTGTTAAAAAACTTCTCAATAGCGAAAAATAAATAAGTGACAGCGGTGAGAAAACAGCAGTGAATAAAGCATCGGATCATAGCAACGTGGATATGTTTGAACTAGCTCTAAAATTCACCACTCCAGTAAAGTCAAGTCACATTTATTTATCTAGCAAGAAAGTTCACATCAGCAAGCAGTTTTGAACTCCCGAAACAAACTCAGAACAAACATTATTATGACCTGATTTTGTTTGAAATTACGTCACACCAGTTCGGTCTTTGATTTCGCTTGGCGTATATCGGAGCCTTAAAGGGTTAGTTCACCCAAAAATGCAATTTCTGTCATTATTTACTCACCCTCATGTCGCTCCAAACTCGTCTTTTTTGATAAACTTTGCACACAAAAAGTATTCTCGTCACTTCAGAACTTTAAGGTTGAACCGCTGTAGTCACATGGACTATTTTAACGCTGTCTTAACTACCTTTCTGGGCATTGAAAATGGTTGTTGCATTGCCATCTATGGAGGGGTCAGAAAGCTCTCGGATTTCATCAAAAATATCTTAATTTGCTAATCTATTGCTGGAGATCAAGTGTACTCCTAAAAGCACAAAAAATTTAAATAAAATCTTTTAACAGATATTTGCATATAAAAAAAAGTTGTCTTTATCTTCCAGGAAACATGATCAAAAAATATTGATGACTCAACCAGCACTCTTGGGTGTATCCAAATTTCTAACCAATCGAATGCTTGCAGAATAAGTATGTTGCTCCCCCGGCTAGAAATAGTAACAAACGGCTGAGGTGTACATTTAAGGCTACCGCCCATCCAAAAAACCTTGATTCCAGCCCAGTTTCCTGTTTCAATAGTAAATACATCAACACAAGAAGGTAGGCTAAACCGTGCTAAAACCACATCACAGAAATTTCTCGCACCACCCATTATCAACTGCATTTCGGTGTGTGAGGCACGTTTTACTCCAGAGCGCGATCAACAGGGGTAAGCGTAACACAGCGTGGCCAGCTTGGCTCTAGAGAAGAGTGGCAGATCACCCAGTGATGGTGAGAGGAAGCGGCCCGGGAGAACAGCTGAGACTCCCACAGTATGACTTTCCTTCCTGCCAGAATCCCTCCTCCGGGCAAAACACAGATAGCTACATTCCCTCAGGCTAGTGCTAATTCAGTCACGTGATCATGGTAGTGGCATCAGCTACACTTTCTCTCTTCTCATTAGTAGCACTGAAAATATATTGGCATAAAATAATCTGGGCATGAAAGATGAGTTTTTAATTTTCTGAATTAAACCTACCACTGCGTTGCTAATGTTGTCAGGTTTCCAGAGCGTTGCTAGGTTTTTCTGGATGGTTGCTAGGTAATTAAGGCCAAAGTTTAATACTTAGAGGTTAGGGGTTTATTGACATCCCTAATATTAAGTGTGAGCAACTGAAATGTGAAAGTGATTATGACACCATAACATAATTGTCAAGATGACCTAAACTTACTGCACATTTGAACTTGAAGTGAACAATTTTTAATCAATGACTTCTAAAATGCTACAGTGTAGTAAAATAAGAGAAAGTGTAAAAATATACCCTAGAGATCATTCTAATGGGTTTCCAACTTCATCCAATCAAGCGAGGAAAGATGCCAAATCTCACCCGTCGTTTGGCATGAAGGAAAATGGAGACAAGCCAGATATTGGGAAAGGGATTTTATCACCAAGAGTTAAAGGGATAGTTCACCCAAATAAGAAAAATCAGTTATCATTTACTCATATCGTTCTAAGCTTGTATGCTGTTATTTTTAGCACTATAGGGATAAATTATTAAAGTATTTTATGAAATTCTTCAATACAGCACCAATAATCACGTCTATCAACCGTAACAATTCTCCTTAAGTCTTCTGAATACTGATGATAGTGAAGAACAGAATTTAATTTACTGGAATAATTCACCCCTAAATTAAACATCTATCATCATGTACTCTCCCTTATGTTGTACGAAACTGTTTTCTGCGGAACACAAGAGGAGATTTTAAAGAATGTCCCATATAGTGAAAGTCAACTGGGTCAATTTGGACCCCAATGCTCTTCAAAACATCTTTTTTTGTTCCGCAGAAGAAACAAATGCATATAATTTTGGGATTACTGGTACATGAGAGTGAGTAAATGAGTTTATAATGCCTTAAAGTTATTCATTTCTTCCCCTCAGCTGAATCTTTGAAATCTGTGCAACACATTAAGATAAAAAAATGGCTTGGCAATGCAATATACCAAATTTGACATCATAATGTTCAAAACATTAAAAGCTAGCGTCAGCCCTAGCGTCCACACAGCAGACATGCTTACCACGTCTGTATGTGGCTTATCCACATTATAACTAATTCGATCAGATATGTTTGCCAGAATAAGAGCATAAAGTACAATGACAAGAACGCTATTCCTTTTTAGCGAACTATTCTTTTAACCTAATTCATGAAGGGTGAAATGGCTCATGAAATCACCATTTTCCCCAATTTAAAATGTGAATGAAAAGCCACCGTTGTGCAGTTCCTCAATTACTATGTTGTGAATCTCAAGCCAAACATGCTTGAACACACACACACACACTCACACTCAAGGCCGTGTTAATAGGGCGAACAAGACCAGGACGTTTCATTGATGAAATGCAGAAAATAGGTCATTGTTGCATATGAAAGCATCACTGCCACATGGTTGGTCTCCTGATGGAGAACAACGTTCCCTTTCATCAGTATAAACTGTCTGTTGTAAACGTATCCTGAGATCCTACCAGCCCAGCTCCAGGCTCATCACACCGCATCGCCACAAATCCCAGAAGCTGTGGACAGATTAGCGTGATCGCTAACCCAAGCAAGGTCAACATTAGATTGGGAAGCGTTAATCTGGGCTAATCCAAACGGACATGCATCAGGGTGCAGATGTCTCGCTGAGCCGGACCCATCCATTAACTCAAGCCTGATCCTTTTATCTCTTCACTACCCATCTTTCCCTCCATCACTCTCGCTCTCCTTCCCATCCCATGGGAAAAGTAAAAGCAGCCCAGGAATCAAAACGGTTTCTCTTATGTGTACTTTTTTTTTTTCAATTACTTAGTTGTGGACAGGTCGCTGTGGGACCCAAACACTGCAGAGACGCTAAAACCGTTAAAAAAAATAAATAAAAAAATTGGTAGAATCATTTCATTTGGCCTTATTTTGGAGAATTTTTATGGGATGCACCCTCTCTCACGGACTCAATTAATAGACCACATGAAAAAAAAAAAGTTCTAACTGCTTTCAATTGTCTGTTTGCCCTGCCCAACATTTTAACTGATTTAAACTGATTAAACACTTATGTTTTAATATTTTAAAATAAAGTATATTTATATAGTACTTCCAATTAGACAGGAACTAGAACAATATTTCTTAAAAACAATGGCATGCATGGAAGAACATTACTACTTGGTTTATAATTTTCAACCCATTCTTACTGGCACTAGCAAGATCACCACAAGTCATTCTCGCAATTTTGACAAAACTATGTTAGCCGTTTCAACCTAGCGGGCAAGTTGACAACAGCAGAATTCACATCCAAATTTTCAGAGAAAAACATGATTAAATGTGCAAGACATACAAATTGCATGTAAATGATAAAAAAAACATTTGATTAGCACTGATCCAGTATGTGAACTACAAGCTATCATTAACCACTCTAGATAGCAGCATCGGCCGACCGCTAATACAGGCAGTTCTCATGAAAACGTGAACACAGGTCGAGAAGAAAAAGCCCAGGTAAGCAAAATGACTAGGCCTCATTTTGTAAAGCAATCCCAAGATCCATTAAAGCTGCAAGCACTGATGAACCATGAATAAAGATCTGCATAACACGTCATATTCCTCAAGGCTGGAGATCGTTTTCATTTAAATTATATTGATTTCTTTCAAGAGGCCTATTGGCTCAGGAGCCTGCGGAGAGCCGGTTTGACCTTGAGAGGAAAGCAGGGAGGAAGACGGGGAGGAGGGGCTGAACGCGAGCTCATGCATCACATCAAGAAACACCCATCCCAGCAAACGAGAGGTACTGCAGAGTTTAGCATCACGAACACCACCGACTGATCGATTGACCGAGGCGCATAACTACAAGAAAATAGTTTCATGCAAAGCTGGTTACTAAGCAACTGGGTATTTAAGACATTGCTCCCCACCCCCACCGATAATTATGGACACTTTATAGCTTTGAGGAGAATATACATGCAAACTGGATGGCAAAACAAGCCCTGAAATTCCTGAATATCTAAATGCTCTCAAATAAGAGAACAGGAAGCTTTTTCTCCTCAACCTCCCTCGGTGAACCAATTGTGTCAAGGGATGTGGAAATTTCCTCTCATCCTCTCAAGCAAAGGCTGTGAACCACAGCAAAGGTAATTTGCATATTGAATGAATGCGGATGCTACGTCACAACGGCCGTGAATGATTGACAGCCGAAACGTTCCAAGAGAATGCGCGCGCTGATACTCGCTCGCCGAATATCGCTGCGACTAATCGCAATATTTCCAATGAAAGGATACTTTTTTTCTTCTTTTTTTCGCGTGTGCGATGACATGACATTCCATTCCCTAATGTGTTTGTGTGATGGGGGATTTCTCAAATTTAGTTAAACTATACAACTAGAGACGTTAAATTAACCTGTAGGAGAGGTTTACTTGAGGCACAGTGAGTTCGGAGCCGCCATTCATCGAGTTGCGAATAACAGACACATAGCCTATTCATTTTAGCGTACAAATTATTCTCTCAACGCATGATTTCACAGCTAATGTGACATGCAGGCCTACCGTAGAGAGCGCAGTGATGACATTAAGGAAGGCTATTCATAGACATCGAGCCTCAAGTGAAACTGCAGGATACAAACGCGGAGGAATATCTAACATGCTGTTAAATTAAAACCCGATTAATCACGGAAATCCGCTATGTTTGACGACCGATTCATCCCGTCAGTGAAGCAATGTTTTGATTTAGCAACAGTATTAAGTCATTATGGTACGGTAATATTCTTATACTGCAGTAAGTGGAATCATATAGGCTTTAAAAGATTTAAAGACTACTAAACGCCTTCTATAAAGCTTTTTTTTAACAGGATCTGTTTTAGCTGACTTAAGGTTTCTATAAAGAGTCGTCGTAGAATATGCGATCGATTGCCAGCGCTTTTATAGGCTACATGCATCTCGGGTTATGGCTCATGGATATGGAATAAATGAACAGTTTTAAATGGTTAGATTAGTACGTGGCTTGAGATTGATGAATCTCAGTGAAATCTAATGCATGATGAGCTGCACATGCTGACACATTGTAACGGACTGCAAGGTAGGCTTAGAGCACAGAGCCATAAAGCTCAGGTCGCTGGGTTACAAATGTGTTTGAGAATCATTATCCAATGCAACAGAGCTTTGCATTAGAGGCAATTCAGTCAAGAACAGTGTGTGTAGCCGTTTAATGGCACATTATGCGTGAAACAATATACCTCAACCATAGGTAGATCATATTTTTGGTGTGTTAACATTAGTTTTAAAGGCGTGCAATTGACACTTGTCAACACAAACCCCCCCAAAACGATTACTTACCCCAACTGCTCGCAGTGCGCCCGATGAATTCCCCCGTCCTTGGGTTGTAGATAAAATCTTTCCAACTCGACTGTTTGTCGTCAGCTTTCTCCTCTTTGTTGGACATGGTGTGAACAGGATGAATAAACCAGTTTGAGAACGGTAGATGAAGATAGATCTAAAGAAGCGTTGATTCGGGCTTGCCTCCTTCGCGTTGTGAAATAAAGAGGTGTGCGGTGTTTCCACGAGGCTCGAGACTGCAGTGCGTCCGCTCGAGCTCTTCACTGGCAGCGTTTGAACTGCGCTTGACGCGCATGCGCGGTGGAGCCGCGCCGCATTTACAGGAGCCGCATGAAGCGCGTTCAACATCATTTGTAAAAGGGTTACCGAAACGCCTCGTAGTTTGCAAACTGCGCTGCATAGAAAACGTCCACTGAAACCTTCATAGGGAGCCTGGGGCTAGTTATTACACTCTTTTCCCCTGTGACTAATTCACAGGTTCGGAATGAGTCAATTTTTTTGCTAGGTATCTTGACTCGACAAAAAGGTGTAGAGCATGTCCGCCGGGGTAAGTTGTCACAATAAGTAAATATCACTTTTTTAAAATATGAAAATAGATCTAATTTGTCGTCCAATTTAGTTAATGGTTTTCAGCTAAAATTTAAAAAGTAAAACTATACATTATTAGTATGTTAACATAGGCCCACAAAAAATACCAAATGTATGGTATATTATTATTTTTTCCTGGTAATTCTAACTCTAATACAAAAAGAAAAACTTTAACTTTGACTCAACACCTTATTGCTACCCAGATGCTCTTACAAATGGTCATATGATAATTATAGGATTTATTTTTTTATTTTTTTTAAATAAAACAATAAAGTGAGTGTCTTTTGATTGATGTTGCTGTGATTGCCTATATTTGGCTTGAGTATGACGTCTGATCTCAGTTATGCTTTATGGAACACTGTTCTACAATGACGTTTTTCTCATTATTTTGTTTTTGGAATAACACGAGGGTGAGTAAATGATAAAAAAACAAAAAAAAACTATCCCTTTAAGATATTTCTGATAAAATAAATTCCATAATTCCATTAACTAAATGTTTTTGGGGTTTTTTTTTTTACTCACAAAAAGCTATTTCTACCTAATAAAATATAAAATTGTATATAAATCTTAATGTATATTCATTTGTTTCCATGACCTTTCCACGTCTTGAAATCACACTTTTATAATCCCCACATACAAAATATGCAGGTTGTCCAAGATAATGAGAACCCCTTTTTTGTCGTTATTGGTTTTAAAAAATAAATAAAAATGACAATTGTTAAGCCAACAAATTACACCTAGTAATGTGATTTCAGATTACATCTTGTTTCATAGAATTTTTTTTTTTTTTTGTCTTATTTTAAATGATTTTATGCCATCTTGCTGCCCACTAGTGGGTCCTGGTCAACTGGTTAAAAACCACTGCTTTATTTTTTATTTTTTTTTCCAAAATCTCTTAGATCATCCTCTCTTCCTCTTACCACAGACTCATAAAAATATTGATTTCATTTCCAGTTTAAAGGGGCTTTATGTAGAATTCCGCTCATTAGCGACACCAGTGGCCGTTAAGTGAACTGCAGACGGCAACTTCCTGCTTGTGCTCATGTTACTTACTAAAGACTGAATGTGATTCAAGCTTAGAAGTAAAACATTTGAAATGCCTTTGTAGCGAACATCCCAACACCCTGCCCACCCTGTTGAGAGCAACGTTTGATGAATATGTGCTGCACCTTCCCCATGAATAACAAATTGATTATATTTGAGACATAACTATATAGATGTCTGTGCGACTATAGTTTGAATCAATCTCTTTTCTTTGCATGACACATTGATATTACAGTACTGAATGGCTCTTTCATTATTATCTTGAACATTGTATAAGCATTCATTTCACGTGAACGGAAGAGAGGCTCGCGGAGCAAACATCACATCCTTTTGATTTTCCCGGCAAAAAACATCCAGAGTCCTTCACATAAAAATCAGTCTTCAGGCTTTCATAGAGAACCTAGGAAGTCGTTTTGTTTTGTTTGTTTCGTTACACACATTGGCAATACAAAAAAGTGATTAATATATGAACATTCTTACATAAAGCCCCTTTAAGGAGATGTCCGATGCAGTTATACTACTGTATTTGAAGAATACTTCAAATCTGTTAAATAGCTTATACAGTACCTTTTTTTTTTTTTTTGTAACCCATCACATTTAAATGACATTGCTGCTGAAATGATTTACATTTCTGAATATCAAGGTTTAATAACTTGTATTTTTAATAATACCATATTATGGTTTTGAAGTATTCAGTTTTTTTTTTTTCCTAGACAACACCACACCAGAGGTAACCAAAATTATATGTTTATATATGTATACATGTACATACAGTTACATTTGCAAACCAAAATTCATATCAGTTCTGTTGAGTTGGTTTAAAATGCCGACCTGAGTGGATCAGGGCTGTTTCATTTATACCGGCCACTCTCAAATCCAACAAAAATGTGTTTTTAATCACTCACAACAAGACTAAATCTCCCAACATGCAACATTCACACAGGCTTGAGGCAACGAGCTGCAAGCTATCCGAACCCAGAACGGCAGATGACCTTCAACTATTGTGATGAATGACAAGGAATAAACTCTACAACATGACAAAAATCACACTGAATCAACCTATAAAAAGAACATTTTTCCATTTTTGTTTTAGTCCTTCCAGTCGGTGAACGGATCAGGACGCTGCTTTCCGATCCCCACGGAGAAGAAAATAAAGTGGCACTAGCCCACTGGACTACGCAGATACTGTCATATTCAAATATGACCGAAATAAATACACGTTTGGAAAGAATTTGAAAGTCCTCCGGATGAGAAGCGGAGACTGGAAGTGCACCGAGATGACCGAGGCATCTGTTAAACTTCACTTAATCGCTCCCTCTAAGGCCTGACCCGTGTCTCTCTAGCCTGAACAGCACCACAGAAGTACAGTTAACCGTTTCCCCTGGAGCCAAAGACTACTGGCGTTTTGTAGCCAAACTGGGAAAGAGGAAGAAACAGAATTTGAGGGAAGCTAAAAATATGGTAATTTAGAGAGGAGTGGCAGCTTATTTCCTGTGTAGCGTTCCGCTCGGGAATCCTGCACGTCACTCCGGGGAAGAGGGGTTGTCATCGTCTTCGTCCTCGTCGTCCTCTTCCTCGTTGAAGGAGCTGGGCGTCTGTCCGCGGGACTCTGAGGTGTGTGAAGGGGCAGTGCTGCTGCGACTGTGGACGGAGAGAGAGAGAGAGAGAGATCAGGTTATCTACTGTAAATGATGGTGTCCTGGACGTGTGGAGACACTGGGCTGGTCAACATACTGTACCTCGTGAGGCTGAGAGGGGTTCTGTTGGAGTTTCTGGCCATGTCTGTTGGGACAGAACCACACGTTTAGTTAGACATTAGAAGTCAAACACAAGAACCCTATTATGAAAGACAGCATCTCGACAGGCTTGTCACTTTACTTTCAGCGAACAGGAAGGAAGTCTGTGGCTGAAGTATAAAGCGGCGACTGATGCTTTAAAAAAAAAAAAAAAAACCACAACAATGTAAAATGGTCCATGAAACGCATCAATGTCTTGTGAATAATTTCATTAAAAATAGAATTAATTTTGTTGTCCCCGTGACAAAGATATTATTTTTCTGCTTTTCTCATTTACGTCTTATTTTGTTCCATATATTTTTGTTTTAGTTTTTTATATTTGATTTATGTTTTATATTTTTGAGACAGTAACTTTTTCTTAGCTGACTGTCTCTGATTTACCTGAAATATATTTATATCATGATTTATATCAACTATTTTGTATCAATCCCATAAAGCCTGACATGAAATATCCTTTTTTTAGAGGCGCTAATATAAAAAAAAGTCTGAATTTTATTTTTGAAATGGAAGAGTTTATTGATCCTGATCTCGTGTGGTCGTCTTTCAGCAGGAAAAACAGAAGCGTTTGGAAAGAATCCGATAGAAAAGAGTCCGGCTAGAGGAGCTAATATTACAGGTTTGTACCACACCTGTTTGTGTTTGTGTGTGTGTGTGTGTGTGTGTGTGTGTGTGTGTGTGTGTGTGTGTGTGTGTGTGTGTGTGTGTGTGTGTGTGTGTGTGTGTGTGTGTGTGTGTGTTTTTGGTAGGGAAGCTTTCTCCGACCTCGCAGCAAAAATTCCAAACAGCACTACATATGGGAATCATCTGTATAAAATGAATTTAACGATTCCCATTCTGATTCCACTTAGCGATTCTGGTGCTTTAACATTTAACTCTTCATTTATCCATCCATTTTAGTACTTTATTGATCCTGACAAAAAATACATAAATAAAAAAAATAAAAATAAATATATATGAATGAAGAGTTCAGATGCAAAAGCCAACTGAAATGTTCTTCTAGAATGATCATTTTTATCAAGCTCGTATATTTAAGTTCAGCAATTTCACTTAAATGACAATTCATAGGTAATTTTATTTTCATTGCCAATTAAATGAAATTACTGAACTTAAATATACGAGCTTCATAAAAATGATCATATAGAAGAAAATTTCAGATGGCAGGCTTTTGCATCTGAACTCTTCATTCATATATATATATATATATATATATATATATATATATATATATGTGTGTGTGTGTGTGTGTGTGTGTGTGTGTGTGTGTGTGTGTGTGTGTGTGTGTGTGTGTGTGTGTTTGCATGTTGCAATACTCTTCTTAAAGTTTTAATGCTTTATTTAACATCACAACAGACATAAATGAAATGCTCAGATACGGAAATGTTTACGTTTTAACTTCACTACCAGGAAATGACCTGATTTATTAATAACCAAATTCCTCCTGGTTTATTAATTAATAATATTAATCTTGTGATCACTGTTTACTTGTGTTGTTGGGTTATCGGTTTGCATGTAAACCCGGACAGCAGGTTATTTCAATAAGCTGATCTTTGTGAGTTATCAGCGTACTAGTGTGCATGTAAACGTGCTCAATGAGATCTTTATGACAGTATAAGAGAATACTTGCATTCTATGCATAAATATCAGTCGTCACTCTATATCTCCTAATAATAAGCCTTTAAAAATGCTTAATTTTATGATCAAAGCTCTCTAGTTTTTATAGTGATACTTGTTAAAAAAGTATAAACTATCGATCAGATGACAGAAGGCTTGTAGTTGATTGTGTACAACAGGTTTATCAGCAAACTTTTGATCATGTTGATCATTTAGAGGCTGTAGAAATGTGCGCATCAAACATGATACAGCAGGCATTATAGGGTTAAGCAAGTATCAGCTGCCTAAAAATGTTCATTACTGAGAAATTGAGGTTTGGTGAGTGTTAATTTAGGACTCTGCCAAAGTGTGACTTGCAGATTTTGTGGCAGATGGGGCATGTAGCTACAAACACATCACACTCTCGGCTCTGCACTGATCTGTGTGTCTTGTTACTGTCCGCATGGGAGATGAGGGGTGAAACCACAGTACAAGTCCTGCATTAACTCCATTTTCTTTTTGTTCTGCTTTATTACACTTGAGAGCTGTAGATAATTGGGAGCAGAATAATCCTTTACACAAAGATGACTGTAGTGAAGTGTCTCTTTTGAAGAGACAAAGAAGCCATTTATAATCATGCATTTGCATCAGTAAAATAAAAGCGAGAAGAGGTATTTTAAGATCCATGATAATGACTTAATCTATTCAAACTATATTATCTATCAGAACTGTGATGTGTATCATATCTGTTGATGTTTTGGGAGAGATCCTGTCAGGGCACAAGCATTCACACAAGCAACAGAGAAATAATGTCATAAAAAATAAAAATAAAAAACACTTGAGAAGTGTGACGCGAGATACTTACTGGTGACATAGGCCTCCAGAGACTTGGGCACTAGAGATTTGGCCATGTTGAGGTTTTCTGGAGAGCATGTGCCGTTCTCAAGTCCCAAAGACATGCCCATCCGCTTCAGGATCTCAACGTCATCATGGATCTCAAATGTGTTATCAAAGTTAAAGAGGTATTCACACCTGTTTGGAGGAATGAGTTTGTGTGTTCAGTAAAAGTGTTGATTATGACTCATTTATTCACTTAATATGCTTGAGACATGTAAAACATTAAGGTTTCATGTCATTGTTGGGTTCTTTGATAATAGAATTGCTAGTAAACAAACTAGTAAATCGGTTCATCGAGAAGAGCTGTCCGAAAGAACCATTTTGTGGAAAAGAATCGGACAACCATGAAAATGCTTGTGCTTAAATTAAACTAATATGAAAATAATGCTAAAAATGAGCACAAACAAATGCTAAAATGATCTAAAATGCAGTAAAACAGTAATATTGTGAAATTAATCTTTTAATTAAAAAGAAGTCAAATAAAAAGAGCACAAATCTGCTCTTTCACCCTGTGGAGGATATTTCTACAGAAGAGAAATCTCGTACTTGTCACTGGAGATGGAGCAGTCGATGACGGTGCGCACGTCTGTGTTGAGAATGATGAAGGGAAGCTGAATGACAGATCCTGGAGGGGGAGTTGACTGGGACGACACTTCGTTGGCCTGGTTCCTCTGCACCAGATTCTTGAAGGCGATCTGCTGCTCGCGGGAAGAGATGCACAATTCACCACACATGTACACAGAGCGTTTCAGCACTTATTAACGTTAAATCAGTCAGTGTGTTGATAAATACAAAGCTTTGAGTAGTCGTAGCACTAACATGCATACACAGACGCTAACTCATGTAAGTCTCGGGGTGTGTGGGGGTTGGTCAAAGACTAGAAACCGAGCCAATGCATTTTAATTTAGCGCTCCAGCAGTCCACCCAGCTCCAAGACTGCGGCAGTGCGAGTCCTGATCAATATCCCAAGGCCTCCGTGATGAAGTCAGTGATGTGTGGACGGATCAGATGTGATCTGTTGCATCACGCTCATCTATAGTACGTACTTTCGGTGTTAATGTCACACATCAACACAAACAGACCGCAGTGATTTCCTGAGATTATGTGTGTGGGCTTTAATTTGACTGCAGGAGATGGATGACCGTCTCATTTCACTTAAAAAAAAAAAACGTCTCCTTCCCCCTCTCATCTGCTGCTTTTACTCATCTATTCTTCTCTTCTTCTGAGGTAATGGAGTGAGGCTGGTTAGCGTTGATGGCACTAACTAGACAAAGATTTTTTTTCAGCAGTTTTTGAGTTTCATGTTGCTGATATGTTTTGTAGGGGTTGGAGAAAAAAATCTGTGATGCAACGCGATTCGCTATTCAATGATTTAGAATCGATTAGTTTTTTTCTGTTCATGTACAATGGCACTTGTGTATGCTAGAGATAGTTGTTTTCTGCTTACTGCAATTGCACACAAACACACACACAAAACCATCAAACAAGTAACTTGCATAAGGTTGAAGCTAAATACAAGGGTGATCTCGTTGCGTTGCATTGTGAGTATTTGCAACACGTTTGCGTATTTGGTGGCATTGTGAGTATTTGCAACACGTTTGCGTATTTGGTTCGTTGTGAGTATTTGCAACACGTTTGCGTATTTGGTTGCGTTGTGAGTATTTGCAACACGTTTGCGTATTTGGTTGCGTTGTGAGTATTTGCAACACGTTTGCGTATTTGGTTGCATAACTTGCGTTGTGAGTATTTGCAACATGTTTGTGCATTTGGTTGCATTGTGAGTATTTGTAGCGAGTTTCTGTATTTGGTTGCGTTGTGAGTATTTGCAACACCTTTGCGTATTTGGTTGCGTAACTTGCGTTGTGAGTATTTGCAACATGTTTGTGCATTTGGTTGCATTGTGAGTATTTGTAGCGAGTTTCTATATTTGGTTGTGTTGTGAGTATTTGCAACACGTTTGCATATTTGGTTGCGTTGTGAGTATTTGCAACACGTTTGCGTATTTGGTTGCGTAACTTGCGTTGTGTGTATTTGCAACATGTTTGTGCATTTGGTTGCATTGTGAGTATTTGTAGCGAGTTTCTGTATTTGGTTGCGTTGTGAGTATTTGCAACACGTTTGCATATTTGGTTGCGTTGTGAGTATTTGCAACACGTTTGCGTATTTGGTTGCGTAACTTGCGTTGTGAGTATTTGCAACATGTTTGTGCATTTGGTTGCATTGTGAGTATTTGTAGCGAGTTTCTGTATTTGGTTGCGTTGTGAGTATTTGCAACACGTTTGCATATTTGGTTGCGTTGTGAGTATTTGCAACACGTTTGCGTATTTGGTTGCGTAACTTGCGTTGTGAGTATTTGCAACATGTTTGTGCATTTGGTTGCATTGTGAGTATTTGTAGCGAGTTTCTGTATTTGGTTGTGTTGTGAGTATTTGCAACACGCTTGTGTATTTGGATGCGTTGTGAGTATTTGCAGCACATGTGCTGTCAAACTGATGAATATGTTTATTAATTTGCTGGTGTTTTTTCTATTTGCATGTGTTTTCTTCAGTTGCAGCGTGTTGAGCTCTCTCGGGCCAACATACAACACATTCAGTGTGCCTATTGTCTGTGATGTCATTAGTAATAATCAGAAAGCAGCAGCAGGGATTTTTAACAGCGATTAATTAAAAATCCGTCATTGCCGTTGTCTGGAAAACTTTTTAGATTTAGTTTATTGCTTGTAATGTCTTTCTTTGTTCTCTTTATTTATATAATTTACATATATGTGTGTGTGTGTGTGTGTGTGTTTGGAAGCTATATTTAGTTAGTTAATCATTTCTAACATACAATTGTTTTGATTTATTATTAATTTAAATCATTATACATTTTTTACATTTAAAAAAATGTAAATCATGAATTGTTTCAGATTGCGATTTGGAAATAGATTGGATTGTGAGGTGCCTAAAGATTTTCAGCTCTAGTATTGTCCCATTACTGATTCTAACACATGAACCATTTCTATGAATGAGTCAAAAAGACTCATGAATCTGTCTAAAATTCACAAATCAACGTTTGAATTGTCTAACGACTCATTCATAAACAATCAGTTGGAGCACTTTAAGTCACTGAACAGAAAGCCATCACTTTCTTCATGCCCAACTAGAAATGAACAGAATAACTGTCCTTATATTGGTGGGAGCTTTCTCTAAAGTACTAAAATGGATGGATAAATGAAGAGTTAAATGTTAAAGTACCAGAATCGCTAAGTGGAATCAGAATGGGAATCGTTAAATTCATTTTCTACAGATGATTCCCATATGTAGTGCTGTTTGGAATTTTTGCTGCGAGGTCGGAAAGCTTCTCTACCAAAACCTCACACACACACACACACACACACACACACACACACACACACACACACACACACACAAACACAAACAGGTGTGGTACAAACCTGTAATATTAGCTCCTCTAGCTGGGCTCTTTTCTGTCGGATTCTTTCCAAACGCTTCTGTTTTTCCAGCTGAAAGATGACCACACACACACACACGTAAATATGTACATATCTGTCATGTATTTCTATATTTAGAGTACAGAAACACACAGACAACAGATAAGGTGTATGAGCTGCTCCCCCCACCCGTCCTCTCATCATCATCCTCCATTCACCCTGTGTTTTGTCTGTCAGGCAGCCACAGATGTGACACTAACAGATGGTGTCAGGCTTTACAAACACACACATTGTGTCCTCATTGCCAATGCCTGCTCAAAGCTAGACCGTTTAGTATTAAAGTACCTACCTGTGTCTCTATTACATACAAGAACACAAATGATTAAAAAAAGAAAAGAAGTAAATCTTCCTTGATTGTCATCAGCGAACATGTCCATATACATTACAAAACGCAGAAAACTATCAAATAAAATACATTTTACGGTTTACATGCAAATCAATAAACTGGCAATAGACATTAGCATTTATACAAGATTTTGAAATGATCAGGTTGTTCCTCCTGTTACACAGTCAAAGCGAACTGGGTAACAGGCAAACATCTGTATAGTGTCGATTAGGTTTTGCTTAAAACTGTGTCTTGGGCGTTGATTTCCATACCCCACTTTAACCAATATTCTGGTTAGTTGAAATCTTAATTAGACAGACAGATTTGCCAGTATTAATCTGGATTCTGGGTGCCTAAAACACTAGCAATTTAGAAAAATGACCCCGTCGAAGATCGGGCATATTCCAAATCAGTGAATAAACAAAGTGTATGTTCAACAATAAAGATTATTTTCTGTCGACCCGTTCTGTAGTAGTTTAGAGTTTTGCTTGTCCTGTCAGCGTTTTCACTGGCTCCACTATACAAACTTTATTTTATTTTTAGCCATATATTCTTATATATCTCTATTAAAATATTAATACTGATAAAATATTTTTAATGAAGTTAAAATATTTATATTAATATTTAATAATACTCTTATTTATTACAAATAATAAATTGACAACAAATGTCAATTTCTTTACAAAAAACCAACAAGCAAAAAACTTAATCAATTGATTTGTAATATTATAGATATAAATGTAACTCTTTGACGGCTATACATTCAAATTTTGCTAGAAAATGATAGTATATGATGCAAAATATTACCTATTAGTTTACTAATCTAGGTAACTTTCATCCCATTCAAGCTGATGGTAAATGGTAGTACACAAGTGGTGACAAATTGTAACTACAAATTTAAATTTATGACAAAAACAAAACAAAAACAAAACAAACAAACATTAACGTTTGCAAGAAATAATACACATGTACGAGAATGAAGCACTGGCCCGACCTCTCCGTCAAACGGACCCAAATTCTTTCACACTTGTGTGTATGCTGCGTAAAAATATGGGTAAAATATTGATGAAAATGCAAATTCCCTCTTTGCCAGAAGGTGGCGCTTGTGGAACAGCAGGATTATAGCGGTTACATAAAGCAGTGCTGCGCTTATCATCATAGGCATTACATACGCATTATAAACACATTTATTATTTATCAGCAGTAGATCAAAACAATCACTTGGCATAAATGTGGGCTATTTGGTGATAGCAAACTGCTCTAAAAGCGTGTGCACGCAAAAAGCTCAACAGCACTGCGTCTTTACATTGAAACATGCACTGCTGGTATTTCATTGATTAAATCATAGCCATTTAAAGTTTAATTACCACATCTAAGCAATATTTTGATTTCTTGTTTTCCCCTCCCCAGATTTAAACCCTCCTGAAATTAAAATTGAGACTTTAAAGTGCCCAGCCCGGTTCAGCTCACAGCAGGGCTTTACCAAAAAAAAAAAGTTTACTGGTGTGTGAGTTTGTTTATAGAATGCTGTTGTCACTCCCATATATACAAATAATTATTTGTAATTATTAAATAACTTTGGCAAGCCGTTTCAAACTCCCTAAATGTGAACTCCAAACAACCTTCGTTTTGGCCAGATTTTGTTTGAAATGACGTCCCACGAGTTTGTTTTTCAATTTCGCTTGAAGTATATTGGGGCCTTTAGCCAGAACGCTTAACCGGAAGATGACGCACATGTACATATCTTCTTTGGGATCAGTGGGAAGGTCATTTGTGATAGTGAATGTGTCTTTTCACACACACCCACCTCTAAGTTGCGACACTCTTGGGCTGAGTTGGTGGGAAGGCCAATCCAGCGTATCTCCTTCTTCTCTTTGGAGATGATGTTCATGGCCATCAACACGTTGAGCGCGTCATACACACGCCGGCGGATGTTCTTCTGGTCGTACGCTTGCTGCAAGTGCAAACACACACCGTTTATTAATGTCACAAAGCGCATCCAGTTCAGTCGCAGCCCAAACCCTTTTGACTCTTCGTCTCTCTCAGTCTTTTTACTCTGAGTCTTTGTCCTTCTAGCATTCCAGGGCAGAGAGATTAAAAACTGGTGGACTGTCAGAACTAATACCGGAAAATATTCACAACACGCCACTCACACTCCAGGTAGAAACACTTGTTATGCAATGATCCAAGGCCAGCGGTCAAAACCCAAACCCAAACTCTCATTATAAAATGATATTATCTGAGATCAACATTAAGTGTCTGTTCCTGCTTATGGTTTTGGGATACGGCCAGACGAGAGGTGGACGCAGTGAGTGCACTGCGACGTGAAGTGCTCAACGTTCTTCATAAACCACAGGCCGATAAATCACAGCTCATATTAACATGAGAGGCCGCAGGAGGAACCTGTAGAACTTTACCGTGTTTTATTGGTCCAGTTCTGTATTATTCTGTTGTGTAAACAGACACTGAGTAAGTGATGGTCATAATGGTAACTCTATGCATATTTCATATCTGAAAGAGCAGTCCAAGACAACGACAGTCTTTTTAGATCAATATCAAATGGCTCTGTAAGAAAGCATTATGTAAAATCCATGACTTTTAAGGCTGAGTGGGGGAGTTATGCACCCAATTTTAATACTTGTGGTAAAGTTTTTTTTTGTTGTTGTTGTTAAATCTCTAAACAGACCAACAGTAAAAAAAAATAATTAGAAATCAAGCTTAAAGTCTTGTCATGATCTCGTGGCACTCACCGAGTCGGCGGGCATCAGGCTGCTGGCGTGTGTGAACTCAGACACCAGCTCATCGGCCACCTCGTTGTAAGACGTGGTGCCTTTCTTTTGTACCTTCTCGCACACCTTCATGGAGAAGTGCCTCAGGCCTTTCCCGTTCTTATCTGCCCTCTTCAATCTCTTACTGCAGAGACACAGAGGAAGAGAGAGTTTGTTTGTTAGTTAAACAGTACAATAAAGATTGTCAAGATTAGTAGCATTCATTTTTATTAGAAAGCAAATCAATATTCAACACACACACACGCACACACGCACACAAGCACACACACACACACACACACACGCACACACATGCACATATATACATACATACATATATATAAATAAAAATAAATAAATGTTGGTTTGGTTTTAATAAAAAATTAATGCATTGTAGTAAAACATACTATAATACAAAAAACATTTATACTAGGGGTACGTTCACATGACAACGATATACTAAAAATAGAAACGTTTTCCCTTTGTATTTTCCACGAACAGACGACAACACTGTCAAAATGATCTCCGTTCGCACGGATCCGCGAAAATGATTTAAATGCTGTATTCTTCATGCCAGGCCAGTAGTTGGCGATGTCACTTTGTAAAGAAACACTACCTGCCTATAGACTGAACATGTAATACACATGCGGCGTTTTCACAAATTCATGTTTTTGTAGTTTACACACAGACGATCATGGTATCGTTTTCAAAAGTTAGCATTTTAAGGCCACCAAAACGCTGTTGCGATGTATACGACATCGCTTTGAGTCGGTTTCAGTGGTTTTGTGTGTACGCAGATATTTCTTGTTTACGAAAAAAATAAAAAATGTACGAAAAAAATAAAAAACATCGGATAGGGAAAGCTCTGGCTTCGTGTGGATGTGGCCTTAGGAAGTCTTCTGACAGGCTGTTGTTTAAAGTGGTTTGTGAACCAGCAAACAGCTCTGTTCTCTGTAACTGTAGATGACGCGTTCGAGAGTGCCTTGAGACACTTCTTTCCTGTTACAAATAGCAGATATGTGTTGCACAATCACTTTTCACCCTATATTTCATTTACACCCATCATATCCTATTTGTCATTTGTTGATTCAAGTGTGTGATCCTATATCGCACTAACCGAAACACACACACAATCTGGCAAAGAGACAGCATGTCCAGGGCTGTGACACTCTATGTGCTCCCAGCATGCATGTGTGTGTACGTTTTCATGTGTGCTTCGTGTTTCACTGGGTCCTTGGCCCTGGGTCGTGTGTCACTGTAGCTCACTGAAAGATGCGTCAAGTTCAACCACAGAGGTGGGAAAACAAGCGCACACATGATACGTGTGTGAGAGTGCGAGTGACTTACTCAGCGTGACGTCGACGGCACCACTGCAATGCATACAAGCACACTCATTCACTCAATTTATTAATGAAGGACAGAGAAAGGGTTGGTGAAGATGTGTCACAAATAAAACCATAGACTGTATAAAACAATGGACGTAGTGTCCGTGACGTCACCCGTAGGTTTCTGAAGAGCATTTTTTAAGCTCAAAGTGGGCGGAGCCAGCCGTCGCCATCTTGTCAGCGCGTCACTCCCGGATAAACGAAAATGGGCAAAGAGGCGGGATTAGCTGAGGTGACGTGACGCTAACAGACGGCAGACAAACGGCTAGTAGTGACAGCAGCGGCAATCCACCTGTCACTCAAGTGACCACGCCCTTAATTATCCACAACTTTGAGGCTTAATATAATTTAAATTATTTAAACAGATGAGTTATACAAAAATTCACCCCCCTCACAGTTGTCATGAAGGGCAAAATTAGCTATATAGACCAAAACCACTTTTTGAACCGGGCTGTAAACATGTCTTTTCTGCTGTAAAGTTGGGCATATTAACATGGGGGTCTATGGGATTGACTCTCTTTTGCATCCAGTCTCTAGTGGCCAGTCGATGAACTGCAGTTTAAGTCCCTTCCGTGTTGGTTTCCAGAGAGAAAGGAAGGTTGCCGCTTGAATAACACAGATAACATGAGAATAAAGCACTAGACTCTAAAAACGAAATAAAACGTAAAAGTTGTTACTTTGTAAAAACTAAGATAACTAAAAAAAGAATATATTAATATAGTGCATTTCCTATGTACTACCTAAAAAAAATTTTTTTTTTATTATATACCATTATATATATCATAATTTTTTTTATCGCAATGAAACGTAAGTAGTGACAGATCTTTTCTTTTGTATTGTGACATGCATCCGAGTGTAAGAGTTTCTTAAAAATGAAAGATACAAAATGTAGGAAGTGGGTCTAACCAACGGATGTGGATTGGATTTTAAGATGTGGACGTTGCACTTAAAAATTAATGTGAGCTTGCCGTCGATTGTGGAGGGGTTAGGGTTAAAGCGGACTAAATGAGATCTATAACAAGCATTTACTAAATAGATAGAGTGAAGTCATTCCGACTTGTGCTCATGATGACAGCATCGCTATCAAATTAAATATAATTTAAAAGGTTGTGCATTCTGCTATACGCATACGCTAGAATAAAGGTAAAATCTGAAGTATACTCTGGGCTTTACAGGTACTAGCAGGTTACATAACCCGTCTGTGTACGGATCATTACATTATTGCACCGCTGTTCCTCATGCCGTGATGCACCATCCGATGTGGAGTGCATGTGTGCCGCAGAGGCTGTGGTGCGTGCGAGCGCTTGTGAGAGTTAAAACAAAGAGATGGCTCAGGGTTCGATGGTGTGCCAAGTACACAAACGGGAAAAGTCCGGAGGAAAATTCACTCATTCTTTCTCTCTCACACACATGCTGTATGAAAAAACGCCACTGCACTGTGGGGTGAATTACGTAACTGTCGCTCAATGAAGGAGAGGTGCGGAGAAACAGGAGGGAGGGAGGGAGGAGGGGGGAAGGAGGGAGGGAGGATGCAGTAGCGGCTGATTGGGGTTTCAGTCGTCAGGACAAATTAGTTCCAGACCCCCAGCTCACCAACATTCACCCCTAATTGACTGGAAGTACTGCAATGCTGTAAGAGGGACTCTCACGCAGCTCTGTGTGTGTGTGTGTGTGTGTGTGTGTGTGTGTGTGTGTGTGTGTGTGTGTGTGTGTGTGTGTGTGTGTGTGTGTGTGTGTGTGTGTGTGTGTGTGTGTGTGAGACTGTGAATATGACACGCATTTACACATAACATACATGCACACACACAGTGGTTTCTGCTTAGCAACAGTGCGGAGATGTGTTCCCCCCTGTGAAGAATGTTTTAGCATCAGAGAAATGCAGTCTCAGGACAGAAAAGAGAGAGAGAGAGAGAGAGAGAGAGAGAGAGAGAGGGGGGGGGGGGGGTGGAGAGAGAGAGAGAGAGAGAGAGAGAGAGAGAGGGGGGGGGGTGGAGAGAGAGAGAGAGAGAGAGAGAGAGATGGGGGGAGAGAGAGAGAGAGAGAGAGAGAGAGATGGGGGGAGGGTGAGAGACAGAGAGAGAGAGATGGAGAGAGGGAGAGAGAGAGAGAGAGAGAGAGAGAGAGAGATGGAGAGAGAGAGAGGGAGAGAGAGAGAGAGAGAGAGAGAGAGAGAGAGCGAGAGAGAGAGAGAGAGAGAGAGAGAGAGATGGAGGGCTGGAAGAGAGGAGAGAGAGAGAGAGAGAGAGAGAGAGAGAGAGAGAGAGAGAGAGAGAGAGAGAGAGAGAGAGATGGAGGGCTGGAAGAGAGGAAGTGGGAAGAGAGAGGAGAGAGAGAGAGAGAGAGAGAGAGAGAGAGATGGAGGGCTGGAAGAGAGGAAGGGGGAAGAGAGAGAGAGAGAGAGAGAGAGAGAGAGAGAGAGAGAGAGAGAGAGAGAGAGAGAGAGAGAGAGAGGAGAGAGAGAGAGAGAGAGAGAGAGAGAGAGAGAGAGATGAGGGCTGGAAGAGAGGAAGTGGAAGAGAGGAGAGAGAGAGCGAGAGAGAGAGAGAGAGAGAGAGAGAGATGGAGGGCTGGAAGAGAGGAAGTGGGAAGAGAGGAGAGGGGGAGGGAGATTCATCTGACCTTTCGCAGGAGAAGACACATCTGCCAGAATGCAGCAAAAGCGAGGCGAGTCACAGAAGGGTAACGGTCTGTGTCTGTGTTTGTACTGTGAGCAATTCAAAGAAACGCTAGAAATAATTCACGGGGGCCTAAACAGGAAATATCCATCAAATTGGAATATAAAATTGCAAATATTTAGTTATTAACGATGAAGTGACCATATTCAAACAGGTTTCCTGAATGCTATCTGTTAAATTTGAACAAACTAATTTTTAAAGGGTAAAATTTTTACTGAGTTCTAATTCTAATTAAAATCAACTATTTGTTTCTGTAATTTGCCCTATATTTATATTTACTCCTTTAATATTTAATACGTCTATTAATAATATATTAAAACTCTATATGAAAATCCCACATTCCATGTACAGTTAGTCTTACCACAGTAAATCCACGGTAAATGTTAGTGATTTGTGGACTGAAAAGTATTCTGAACTGAATGTTGTGTTTTCTGTGTCAGTGTTGTTGAGATTATCAGCTCTGGCTTTTAATCGTTTAAATCACCAAGACACTTGTGTTTGTATCATCATCACTGTTGAGCGAGTAAGCACACGTGTTCTGATCTCGTACTGTGAGCTCGTACTGCTCTGTCCTCTGGGCAGCAGAGATTATAAATGGTGCGTCTGTTTCGTTCCACTTCTGGCACGTTTAATGTTTCTCATAAGCAACACAAATGGCACTGCTTGTCAGTTATCACATTTTGTTTCTAAAATCTAAAATGTTGGCCTAAAATCTAGAGCGGTCGCTGGTGCTGACACTGTCAAACTGCATGATTTGTACATTATACAGTACAGGCCAAAAGTTTGGACACATTACTATTTTTAATGTTTTTGAAAGAAGTTTCTTCTGCTCATCAATTTGATCAAAAATACAGAAAAAAAAATGTAATATTGTGATATATTATTACAATTTAAAATAATTGGTTTTCAAGTTATTATACTTTAAATTATCATTTATTTCTGTGATGCAAAGCTGAATTTTCAGGATCATTACTCCAGTCTATCACATGATCCTTTAGAAATCATTCTAATATGATGATTCATTATCAAAGTTGGAAACAGTTCTGCTGCTTAATATTTTTTCATAACCTGTGATACTTTTTTAGGATACTTTGATGAATAAAAAGTAAAAAAAAAGAAAAGAAAAAAAAGAAGAAAATGTTTTAAAAATAGAAATCTTTTGTAACAACAATATCCACTACTGGTCAGTAATTTTTTTTCTTTCTTTTTTTGAAATAAATCAATACTTTTATTCAGCAAGAATGTGTTAAATTGATAAAGAGTGATAGTAAAGAAGATTTATATTATTAGAAAATATTTTTTTATTTTGAATAATGCAGTTCTTTTTAACCTTTTATTCATCAAATATATTAAGGCAGCAGAACTGTGTCCAACACTCATAATACATCAGAATATTAGAATGATTTCTAAAGGATCATGTGATAGACTGGAGTAATGATCCTGAAAATTCAGCTTTGCATCACAGAAATAAAAGATAATTTAAAGTATAATAAATTGAAAACTAATTATTTTAAATTGTAATAATATATCACAATATACATTTTTTTTCTGTATTTTTGATCAAATAAATGCAGGCTTGATGAGCAGAAGAAACTTCTTTCAAAAACATAAAAAATAGTAATGTTTCCAAACTTCTGGCCTATTAATATTTTAATAAACAAGGTCCGGGCCATTTAAAATTCATCCCCGACACCATTCACTTTGGACACCCCTGCCCTAGATAGTCCCGCTCCAAACCCTTTGAGCCGATGTGGCAGCCTGGTCCGGAGTAGTACACAAGCTTTTATAATATTTAAGCCCATTAAATGTTCAAAATTATGGCTTTCAATTACACTGTAATGTCGAATGGCTATAATTACGCAAAATATTTAGATAAACACTTAAATATATAGAGGATTATGTGTAGTGATATGGACAAGAACTCGATGAACTCCTGAACAAATGTCAGCCTGAACCAAACAGACGAGCACTACAGGAACACATTCAGTAGTGAAAGCTCCCTGTGAAATCTAGCACACACTGCTGACGTCAGAGGTCCTCAGTGAGAAATAATGTTCAATTAAGAGAGAGAGAAGCAGCTGAAGGAGGGCTTGACAGTGTGTTTTATGTTAGCAGAGAAGCTCATTAGGGACACGGGGGATCTGAAACACAACTGGGGTGTGCAGCTGTGATCCTCCACTGTCCTGCTTAACATCTGAGCCTCATAAATCCTAGTGAGACTGCGGCTCTCTTTCTCTCGCACACACACTTGTTTGTCTCATGGGCACATCCATTTAAAGACGAGTGTGTCTATTGATCCCAGTGTCCCTCAACTCAGCTCACTTACCTGGACGAGGAGTCACTCAAACACAGTCCGTCCCTGCAAAACACATGTGAATATTAATATTTATTCATCTCTATTTCTTTAAAATCCTCTTTGATACATTCACAAAAATCATTTTAAACATGATTTTAAAAGTGTGATGCAGATGCCGCACCTGTCCGAGTAATAGGAATCAATGTAGTCGTGTGTCCTTTTTTTGTTCCTAACAAAGGGAAGGCCACAGTTAGTCAACAAACACACACACACACACGTTTGAGTTCGCCAAATACATCTGAATTTTAAATCGGTAAAATATCTCTGGTTTATGTAAGGTTTTAAAATGCTTCTCCAAACTCAAGCAGAAAACAAATCCGCATCAAGTTCACATGAGGACATCAGAGTGCCATAGGAGCGCTTCATTCCCATTAAAATCAGTGGTTGAGAAGCGTGCACGTGGCTCACCCCGGGGTCCACTCGTTGCCCTCGGGAGGGTGTGCCTGAGTAACCATTGCAACCGGTGTCGTGTGCGGCGTAAACGGGCTGCCGATGAGGATACCTCCAGGGTGAGACACTCTCTGCGGTGTGCTTAAAATCTACAGAAAGGAAAGAAAACAATGTAAGGTTATGCAAATAATAACTGAAGATAGTTAAGTGACAAGTTAAGACCGGTAGAGAGCATCACTAGGGAAGGTTCATGTTAGTTTTGGCAGTCAGGCATACCATTATGGAGAAAAAAAACATGTTTCTCCATCCAGGTTGCGTACTTCTTCCAGTGAACAACTGCCACTGAGATGAAAGAGAACGCTAACGGGTTGATTTCTAAAGGTACAATAGACGTTTTTGATTTGGGCGACCTCCACTGTGGTGTTGCTGACAGACACTAGCATGTACTCATTCATCCCGAGTCCCTGATTTATCTCCGGCGCTCTCCCTCTGGATCTCTCCTCATGCGAGTGTGTGCTGAAGCCCCAGGGGAGCAGAAACGCCTCAGCAAGGACACCCTCATCCATCATCATCCTCCTCCTGGCCCTCTGGATGTATTCAGAGAGGCTCGCTACCACACATCTGGACCATTACGAGGTGCGTATGAGATGCATTATATCAAAACTTTGTGGTATAAAACACACCAGATCACGAAAAAAAATAAGTTTCACCAAAATGTGCAGTAAATGGGATATTGTATTTTGTACTGTATACCAGTGGCGAAGCTACAGATGCGCCCTTCATTTACCAAATAGATGAATGAAATAATTTCATAAACAATAATTATCTTATCACACTATATTTATTTAGTTAAAGTTATTAAACGGACGTTTGCATGGTCCGCTGCAGGCGATGTCCTAGCTTCTCCTCTCCCTATAGGTGCATATGAATGTTTTATGTTTATGTTTTATGAATGCCTGTCACCTTGAGCATTTCTGGTCTCGCACCTGCTGTATCCCACAATGCTTTGTGTTCAAATCTATTTCCAGTGCGATGAATGGAGGAATCGTGTAGCCACAATTTTTATTTTATTTTTATTTATAACTTACCATGTCATTCAACTTATCTTTTTCGTATGTAAATACAAAACCTTATGTTTTATTTATAACATGCCAACTGGAATCT
The DNA here is from genome assembly GCF_965113295.1 of Leuciscus leuciscus. Taxonomy (NCBI): domain Eukaryota; kingdom Metazoa; phylum Chordata; class Actinopteri; order Cypriniformes; family Leuciscidae; genus Leuciscus; species Leuciscus leuciscus. Next base: position 33,968,935 of record NC_138733.1, read on the forward strand.
GATCATTTGACAAACTGATTTAAGTATGCAGTATAATGTGTTCATGTTTACGAAGCATACGGATAAAAATGTATATCGTGGCCACGAATTAAGAATAATTTCACTCTGTATAATTTGTTAACTCATTTTAGGAAATCGTGGCCACTTTAAACTAATTTGTTCCCTTGTTTTGATTTAATTAAAACAAGGAAACAAATTATTACAACATGGCCACGATTTAGTAAATCAGGAGAACAAAGTATATTACGAACGTACAATTTACTTAAAACGCCCTGTAAGTCGTGGGAACGAATTAATTCGTGACCACAATATATGTTTTTTTCCCCTCATGTCATGTGTGTGAGGCTCCGTACAGGTCAGTGTTATTTTAGTATTATTTATATAATGTTATATTTATGAATATTTTGAATGAGCTTTTATTTTTATATTTTCAGTTTTCATTTTAGTTTAAGTTTTAGTAATGGTGTTATGTGCTTTTGTCATTTAATGTGTTTTATATATATATTTTTTTTTTTCTGTATTTATTTATTTCTGTATTTATTTCTGTATTTATTTATTTCTGTATTTATTTATTTATTTCTGTATTTATTTATTTCTGTATTTACTTATTTCTGTATTTATTTATTGCTGTATTTATTTATTTATGTATTTACTTATTTCTGTATTTATTTATTTCTGTATTTATTTCTGTATTTACTTATTTCTGTATTTATTTATTTATTTCTGTATTTATTTATTTATTTATTTCTGTATTTATTTATTTATTTCTGTGTTTATTTATTTATGTATTTACTTATTTCTGTATTTATTTATTGCTGTATTTATTTATTTATTTATGTATTTACTTATTTCTGTATTTATTTATTTCTGTATTTATTTCTGTATGTATTTATTTCTGTATGTATTTATTTCTGTATTTACTTATTTCTGTATTTATTTATTTCTATATTTATTTCTGTATTGATTTATTTCTGTATTTCTTTCTGTATTTATTTATTTCTGTATTTATTTATTTCTGTATTTATTTCTATATTTATTTCTTTCTGTATTTCTTTCTGTATTTATTTCTGTATTTACTTATTTCTGTATTTATTTATTTCTATATTTATTTCTGTATTTATTTATTTCTGTATTTATTTCTGTATTTATTTATTTCTGTATTTATTTCTATATTTCTTTCTTTCTGTATTTCTTTCTGTATTTATTTCTGTATTTATGTCTGTATTTCTTTCTGTATTTATTTCTGTATTTCTTTCTGTATTTCTTTCTTTCTGTATTTCTTTCTTTCTGTATTTCTTTCTTTCTGTATTTCTTTCTGTATTTACTTATTTCTGTATTTACTTATTTCTGTATTTATTTATTTCTGTATTTACTTATTTCTGTATTTATTTATTTCTTTCTGTATTTCTTTCTGTATGTATGTATTTCTGTATGTATGTATTTCTGTATGTATGTATGTATGTATGTATGTATGCATTTATATTATATATATATATATATTTTTTTTTACAGTTTTAGTTAACAATAACAAGACTGAGTCATGTGATAACACTCATACTATTCGAAATGTATATCATGTCATACAGTTTCATGGAAGTATGCGGTGTACACTCTGCAGTAATCCAGGAAGTTAAACGTTTTAACGTCTTGTTTTCTCGCACCGTGTTAAACGCTGCACGGGTGACACTGAGTGTGGAGGACGTAACTGTGAGATCCACTGAGTCGGAAAGGAATCTGTGTGTAAGTGTGCCACACATCTCTGTAACGAGTGAGTGAGGGGTCCTAACGAGGGTCGTTAATAAGCTCATTAGCAGAGGTGCGGGCACACAGTGCGCTTGTTCTCCTCTGAGCCTCTGCTTTCATGCTCTCGGCCCTTCCGCTCTGCCGTCAAACACGAGGACTCGTTGTTAGGTGAAGGGTGTCGTTTCCGCACCTCTAGCGGCACTAAACGCAACTGCTCCCACACAGGTTTCCCATGCAGTCCTACTGCCATTGTTGAGACAAACAGGGTCCCGGAAATCACATGCAAACAAAGCATGAGTGTTTGCACTCTTCAGGAAGTCAACCTAACAATTGCTTAATTGCAGGTTCCTATTAAGCTAGCATAGAGTGACATATTTTAGCATTGAAAAAAAAGACATTTCACCTTTAAATGTATGCATTTACACAGAAGACTGTTTACTGCAGCATTGCTGTCAAACTTCAGTTCATCAAGGTCTCTCTCTCTCCAACTTCCTCCCCTTTCATCAGTGTCTTTCCTCCCTTTAAGCTCCATTGTGCGAGTCCATCTTTTCAACATTCCTTTCTTTTGTTCTGCTGAGTGCAGCCATACTGACCCGTAAACACCCTCCTCTTCCACCCCTTCAGTTTCCTATTGTCCATGTACAGCAGACGAGCACATGTAAAGCACTGTTCTCTGAAGCATCACTGCCCACTACTGGCTACAGAATGAACTGCAGCACAACCGTCCCATCCTCAAACATCATTTACACAGGCAGCTCGAATTTGTGAATGGGATGGGTAAAGCTAACACTTTTCGTTTATTTATCGGTAGCACTGGTAGCAGGTCTCTTTAATTAACATTAGTTGTCATTAACCAACATTGATAATAATGAGCAATATATTTGTTACAGTATTTATTCATCTTTGTTAAAGTCAGTTAATTAAAATACAACTATTTTTAGCTGATGCAAGCTCAGCTCCATTAAATAATATTAACAGATACAACTTTTAATTGTATTAATGTATTAGTAAATGTTGAAATTAACCTAATTTGATCTGATTAATCCGATTAAAACATAAATAGCAAATGTGATGCCAGAATTGAAATGTTTGATTCATTTTTGGTGAATATTTTTTTTAAAAGTAGTTTTAGATACATTTGATATACTGTAGGTAGACAAATATTGATATTTATTACAAAGTTTATTTATATCATAGCATAAATATAATTATTCCTCATTGTGTTCAGCAGATTTACTGCATTTTACTTCTAGCATTAAAGATTCAACATTTTCAGTCTACTTTGGTCAGATTTATAGTTCCTCTGAACCATTTTAAACCATTTCAAAACTAACATAAATGCTCATGAAAATAAATGTGATGAAGTTTTACCAACTGTTGCCAATGGCGAATATAATAAATTGCTGTTGCACTTTCATTTAGTCACTTTTGTAACCATTTAAGTCAGTCTGGAGTAGTGCTGCAAAGGGGCTGAACATTTCCGGTCAATTTCCGGAGACTTTCCAAGGGAACTTAATCTGGGGAATTTTGGAAATATTCCAAGTTGGAAACTTAAATGGAATTGATGGGAATTAATTGGACATTTGGGGAAATGTATATAAACTGTCTCATATACAAACATAAACATAAACATTTTGTTATAGTAGCAGGCATGTTAGTGGTTGATTGATATATTTAGTAATTGTTATGAATGTTATTTATTTGAGCGTCACATGATCCTTCAGAAATCATTCTAATATGCTGATTTGATACTCAGTTATTATCAATGTTGTGTATTGATTTTAAGCAGCACAACTGTTTATTAGGATGATTTCAGAAGGATCATGTGACACTGAAGACTGGAGTAATGATGCTGAAAATTCATTCACAGGAATAAATGACACTTTACTATATATTCCCTTAGAAAACAGCCTTTTTAAATTGTAATAATATTTTACAATATTACGATATTTGTTCCTGTAATTTGAATGCACAGTGCATGCAGGGGGTGTGCAGTGAGTAGTGTGATTGAGTGATTGAGGAATGTGCAGGGTAGAAATGGAACTGAAATTGTTTTAACCAAGATTTTGTAAGTACATGTAACATGTACATGTAAGTACCCTTATGAGCCGGAGTCAAATTGCTCATTGATTCCATTCTGTCCTGTGTGTTATTGTCTCTGTGTCTGTGCACGTGCTTGTTTGTGTTACAGGTGGGCGGTATCTGGTGATAATTTGTTGGAGGCTGTGATTGGTTGTCCTCCACACCTGATCCAGACATAAGGACCGCCCCAAACACTCAACAGAGGCCACTATTGTGCCGTCGTTGATCGTAACCACTTCGCTATTGTTTTGTATCATCAGAGTGTCGTATCGGAGAAATTGTGAATGTTTGTTTGAGATTGTGCTGTGAGTGATTATTTGGAGATTGTGATTTGTGATTTTGAGCCTCTGTTTATCCTTGTTAACTGACCCACGCCTGTTTGACTACGATATTGGATTCTGTTTTGCATTGTTTGCTACGTACTTGTACATTCATCTCCTGTAAATATTTTTGTATATATTTTTGCCAAATTAAGGGAGGTAAGGGGGTTTGACGCCATTTTATTTTGTGTATCTTTTCACATTGTTTTTGGTTTAGGGAGGTAGGCAAGTTTAAATTGTATTTGGTTTTCTTTCTTTCTTTCTTTAGGAATTGTAGAGGTTAAACAAAAGATTGTTTTTGTTTGTTATGTTGGGCTTGTCTGCCCCTGACGCTAAACCCCTTTCTCAGGTAGTGAGACTCATTCCTGTTCCTGTTTACGACAGTGGAGGTCGCCCAAATCATAAGCGTGCGTCTATTGTACCTGTAGAAACACCTGTTTAAGTACATTTAAGGCTAACCTGCAATTTTGCAAATATCCAGTTTATTCCCATTAATTCATATATATTCCCATTAATTCCCATGGAGTCCAGCCATGACAATTCACGGAATGTTGCAACCCTAGGCTGGAGCAACTGCAGCCTTAGATGTAATCTGAGTGTTTGAGAGATGATGAAGTGCTGCTTGTTTACATGCATTTAAAGACGTGTGTGTGTGTGTGTGTTTGTACACTGGTGTTGGTGTGACACTGACCATCTGGGCTCCCACATTTGAATTGACCGTTCCTAGTGTGATCTTGGCGGCTGGGCTGTAGCTGGACGGCGTTACCAGGGAAATGTGGCCTGCAAACACAAACATAGTCAAGCTGATGTTCACAAATAAGAGCTGGGAGTTTCTCAAAAAGGAAAAAGCATTTCACAGACAAGCAGAAGCTTGAATGGATCCCAGCTTTGACTGAATGGAAATGGTGATTTGCTCACAAATTAGAGCTCTCAAGCTGATTAAGTTTTACAGGCTGTAAGCAAACTATAAATGTGATTCACATTACTTATGTGCAGTGAAATGTATCATTAAAATAATTCTGCCTATTCAACAGCATCAGTCCTGACTACTTAAATGCCTAAAATGACAACTTAAGCAATTTATAAGGCTAAAAATCACATTTATCATATTCTGTTAAAGTTGCATAGGAGAATGTAAAATGTATACATATTATAATGTAAATATGGTTAAACGCGCACACCATCATAGACACAAGTTCTGCCCCTTATGCCTATTATGATGTGGGGCATGTTTTCAAACTCTGTGGGGCAAGTTGTCACAGATGAAATATGTCATCAAACCGTCTATTATAAGCTTTGCAATAAAAAAGTAAAACAATTATGAAACACAACACAAATTAAACTGATGAATCGAAACATTGGTCCTTGTGTCAAATCAAACTGAATTATGTATACATTAGTCAAATAGATTTGATGTCTTTGCATGGTTTCTCATGTTTAAAGATAAATGGGTGGCCCTAAAAAGTATTTGGACACTTGAGCCACATAAAAATGAGTGGCGTTTAATTAAAATAGAGGTATAAAAGACACACTTCAAGCAAAACAACATTTAGACATGTGTATTTTGAGAATCAAATTTGATACATTAGGCTTTTATGTCTCATATAGTATGATATAGTGAGAATATGAAGTTCATACTCAAGGAAGAAAAGAAAAAAAACTATTTTATTATGCAAACATATGCAGTTTGGTGCAAATTTGATGAAATTATGAAAGCTTAATGTAAATCAGTTTATAACAGTATAGCAGATACTTACATAAAATGCATATAAATATCAGCCGTCACTGTATATCTCCCAATATTACGTCTTAGTAAGACGATAGTTCAATGCTTAGTTTCATGATCAAAGCTCTGTAGTATGTATGATGTACTGCAATATAATGATGATTGAGAGATGAACAAATGTTCCTCGAAAGCCCGAGGGATCGTGTTTGATTCCCACATTTCAACATGATTTTTCTAAAAAATTATGGATAATCAAGTAAACGTAAGCTGATTCAGTCCAGTAAGTGTTTATTACTACAATATAATAGTACTTAAATATTGCTAACAATAATAAACGTTATTCGTTTTGATCATGTTGATAATTTAGAGGTCTTTGTGTATCAAATATGGCACAGTAGGCTTTATGGGATTGATGTGATGAACTACTCTGCTCCTGTGTGAACTTGAGAGGAGAGGACTTCACACATCCACACACAAGCACTGCAATATCAGCTGGTTAAGAGTCTCTCCAAGTGGTTAAAACGTCTCTAAGAGGTGAAGTTGGTTTTGAGGAAAGCTCTAGCATAACTGTATTTGCAGATATCATCCAATGCAACAGCATCAAGACATGTTTAAATGAAGCTGAAGGGTCCAAATACTTCTTGAGGCCACTGTTTAACAGTGGTTTTCAGTGATTTCCACCCTGAATATCCCCTTTACAACCCCAGGAAGAGACGGTTGCGTCGGTGGGATAAGACCGAGAGCGAGGGAAGGTTACAGTATGGAGATCGAGGGCAAGACACTTCTGAAGAGAAGAAAAAAGTCCTGAAATGCTTTCTTTTGAATAGAGATGCAAATCATGTAAAGGTTGTGGCATATCAGATGCAAAACCATGCAAATGGGCCTTGAAATCACGCACAAACACGCAATAGGGCGAACACACCCTGAACTGTGTGAATGAGACGACATGCCAACAATCCCACTCTATGCATGCCTGCTTCCCACTCAAACTTGGTCAAATCTTCCAAGCGTCTGCATCACAGCGGCCCGTGACGCTCACAGTGTGTCTTTGTCCATCTACAGCTGCAGACGAGATGTAGCGCTGCGCTTACAATGTTCTCTTGACTTTATGCAGCAAACACCAACACAAAGCAGTTTTCTTACTTTTCATAGTGCAACAGCAGATGTGAAATGAAATGTAGTCATGATTGCCTCTCTAAAAGAACGCCACCGAAAGTGACCAATCATAGTGTCTCAATCAGCTTCCTGAGGCCTTGTCCACACGAATACGTTTTCGTTTGAAAACGCATCTTTTTCTCTCCGCTTGGGTCCTCCGTTCACACTGAGACGCGTTTCTAGCAACGAAAACAAAGCTTTTTGAAAACGCCGGTTTCGCATTGTAGAAAGTCTAGACTGTGAAAACGGAGGTATTTAAAAATGATGACGCAACTTTAGTCACGTGACGAATATTGAACCCATAGATATTCATGTTTATACCGATATTGTGCCTGTTATGTGCTATTCACTTTCACAGTTGCTAAAATATGTACTTTGCACACTCTTCATATCACAGTCCTGCATAGATTACATCGTATTCGCTGTCCTGCGGCAAAACATGAGAGCAGTCGCGTTTTACACCAAATATATAATGGTGACTGAGAGCGACGTGGACGTATCAGTGAATGGGGAGATATTTTGCTAAATGAAATGATCCTGCCAGAAGAATTGCATGATAACTTGATTATGTCGTGTTCTGGCTGTCTCCTCTCAGTGAGCTTCTGTGAGGGTTTACGCATGCGCTGTAAGGAGAATTTAGCGTTTTCCGACGTTTCAGTGTGGATGAAAAACTTTTAGAAAACCATTGAAAACGCTTGTGTGAGAGAGCGCTTTGAAACAATAACTCCACTTTTCAAATCTATTCGGATTACTGTAAACGTAGCTTAAGACGTTAAACCGAGGTCCTGACTCTCTGTGGTCATTAAAAATCCCAGGATGTCCTTCGAAAAAGAGTAGGGGTGTAACCCCGGCATCCTGGCCAAATTTGACCCTTGGCCTCTGTCCATCATGGCCTCCTAATCATCCCCATATACTGATTGGCTTCATCACTGTCTCCTCTCCACCAGTAAGCTGGTGTGTGGTGGGCGTTCTGGCGCAATATGGCTGCCGTCGCATCATCCAAGTGGATGCTCCACATTGGTGGTGGTTGAGGAGATTCCCCCATCTATGTAAAGCGCTTTGAGGTCTCAGAAAAAGCACTATATAAATGTAACGAATTATTATTATTATTAAGTCGTGAATCAGTATATCATGTACACTAATTCGGGCCCTGGTAAGGACCAGTCGGGACCCTGGCTCACTACACATCGCGTGCCATTACGTGTGGTGAGTCGGCTCACGGGATTCATGTTTTGCGCTTCAGAACTTCCGCTAAGGGAACATAGTGAGCATCGAAGCGCCCTGGTTTTCACTGGGCATTGTGGAACTTTTTGAGGAGTGAACGTTTGTGACGTAATGCCGCTTTAACTGCTGGGAAGAAGTCTGCTGTGGAGCTCACAGGCACAGCAAAAGTTGGTACAAAGTTGGTAATATAATATTAACCCTTTGAGGCATCACGTGATCAACTGCTAAATTCGAACGTGCTTTGGCTGGCGCTGGCGCTGGCACTTACTTTCATGTATTTCAGGAGAAGTGGATGAATTTACGTGTTGTAAATCTGACGAACTAACATGGCATAACATTTATTTATTTTTTATAAGCATTTAAATGGTGGCTGTCATTAAAAAATGACATATTTATTCAAACATACATTAAATATTGAAGAACAAGTTAAGTAAAAATACAATGAATATGCAATATGATGCATATTTAGCAAAATGCTCAATTTTTGTAGCGGACTAATGAGATTTTGGACATTGAATGGCTTTTCTGAGGTGAATGTAACATGATACAGATTTCGGTAAGTTGAACTGTCTCTTTCAGAATTCCTTCTGATGTTCATTCATCTTTATTTTGTGCTGTAACTTAGTAAACTGAAAGAGATGATCTTTGAGCAAATCCACCTGCGCTTCGCTAAAACTGAGAAGCTACAACGATTTGTTGCGGCAAAACGGTATTTACGGTTTACATATTTAATATACACATACACAATTTAAATTAAGCAAAAATGATGCAATATTCACTTTTACATGGTGTTTGAACATAAATGTGTGTCCGCAGTGCGTGTAAACAACCACCCAATAATGGTAAAAATCCACCCGCTAATTTTATAATCGCCATAAATCAGAAATGGTGCATCAAAAGGAGCCGTCCCAGTGTTCTGCCTAAAGTGACATCACATTAGATCAAGCCCCACCCATGACTGGTGACGATCTCCGCACTATAAACAAAGAGTGAGCCGCACACAGTCCGCCATGTTCATCTCCTCGCTAGACTAGCTAATTATATAATGTCTACGCTACATAAAGATTATAACTGGCTGTAGTAATGAACACAAGAGTCTTCATAAACTCCCAGCATCTGAGCCACTGGGGATTCATTTCATTTATGAAGTGAATGTGCCCAGAAATATGCAATATCCTAAATTCGTTTATGTTTGTGCAAATGATTTTACACCGGATTGCTTTCCAAACGAGGGTCAGTACAACGCAGGATTTGCACAAAAGTTGATTCGCAGAGATGGATCAATACCAACTGTTCGTAATCCAATTTAATACCCAGAACAGGCAAGTATTGCACTTTACATTTAGTGAATGTTTGAAAATTGTGTGCTTGTTAGCACGTTGTACGGCTTATGTAGGTAAAGTTACCAAATTGTCTCTGACAAATTCTAAAAATGACTTCTTGAGTCTCTCCATCAGTGTCTGACTCCGGTTAGAGCATGCAAGGCTGAACACCGGTATTGATGATTTCAGGCATATTGGCTGCGTGAGGTTATTCGGTTTTTTGTCGTATCCGAAGCACGAGCTGTAAAGGCACAGCCCTCTTCTGGAAAGCAGGTGGGGAAGCAGCAGCTCATTTTAGTTTAAAGATCCACACACGAAAACAGCATGTTTTTGCTCCAACCCAAACAGGGCCATTTACGGCATGCAATAATATATGACCTGTGGGGTATTTTGAGCTGAACTTCTTTGATTACTTCCTGTGGGCGACAGTTTGCTGGAGGGAAATGCCGTGGCAGTGCACATGTCAACAGAAAAGTGATGTTGTTGCGAGAGGGCTGACAAATTAAAATGTAATTCCAATATATATATTTTTATCAATTTTGATTTCATGGTGACTTTAAAAGCTGCACAACAGTGAAATATTTTCAATGAACAACAACTTAAATATCACTCTCTCAGAGGTGTATAGTCGAGGGGTCAGAACGTAAAAGTCTTGCCTTATGTTTATTCCACTAATTTCACTAATTAGTTATATCTCCTGGCTGAAAAACTGTGCTAATTAGTAAATCCAGGTGATTGGAACAAAATACCGAGGAGGACTTTTACTTCCTGAAACCTGGACTTCAAGCCTCTGCATTGTCTTCCTGGAATCTATTCTATTGTATGTAAAAGAGTGGCTCAGTGATTTAGTTTGGAGTCATGGAGATTTCAAAGGACATGAGGGTGAGTAAATGATTGTGAGAATTGTCATTTTTAATTAACCATAAATACAAATAAAAACAGTTTCAGTGTTTCATGTTGAAAGGCAAGAAAGTGTCAGAGTAGTTTGAATGAATCTTTACAATGTGCTCCAGATGGTGAGCGTACAGCAGCAGGACTGGCTGCGGTCTGAAGGGGTTTTGTGCAAGGCCTCAGCGCAGGAATGCGTCAGTGCCACATGCTCTTTACAGCAACAATGAGCAAAGCCACATTAGAATACAGCTGAGCAGCAGCCCAGCACACACACACACACACACACACACACACACACACACACACAAATATTGAGCCGACTCTGTGTTATATTATAAAGCACATGCACAAAGTGCTCAGCGTTTTACACATGCACAAATGTATGATGCACAGATATATGCAAGCGTATAACAGAAGACATCAAAATGAAAACACTTCTATACATGACCCAAGACAACAGGAGGAAAACACACAGTTACTTCCTGGGGCTGCCCAAACAAACTACATAACTCCAGCGCACGCTCAACACGACTGAAAACCACATCAGTGCCTGAGCAACATCAGAGAGGCTCTCACCGAACACAAACACAGTCACCCAGTTCTGCGGCTCCAAACACACTGGCAACAACATTAGAGAGAGAGAATAACCTCTTTCTTTAAAATGAAGAATTTATAATACAAAAGTTCTAAAATGATGCAAAATGTGTATTAATAACCTATTATAACCTTCCCTTCAAATTCTCCAGTTATTTACCTGTTTGTTTATGAAGCGGCACGACAAGCACTTCCATACTTCACCTTTAACTATTCGTTTCCTAATAAAAGCTCAAGTTCTAGTCCCACACACAGACTGGGACGCCCGCTTCACCCCTCCTCCCACTGAACGCGGATCTGTGGAGGAACTTCCACAGTGACCCAGAGAGAGAGAGTGTGTGTGTGTGTGTGTGTGTGTATGTTCCTCACAGCGTGCCGTCCCAACACACGTGCAGCCTTCCCAGCTGCTCCGACACAATCCCTGAATGCACAAAGAGCGAGAATGAAGAAAAAAAAAGAAAAGAAAAAGTAGGGGCTGCAGGATTTACCTGAAGAGGAGTGGAGAGCATGTTTCGAAGGCAGGCTGGGACCTGGTGTTCCTCTCTCTCTCTCTCTCTCTCTCTCTCTCTCTCTCTCGCTCAGTGTCCCTTTTGTTACCATTCAGTGGAAACTTGAGAGGCTCGCAGGCATTGCCGAGCGAGCGCAGAGGGAGTCCATCCACACACACTTGGACTTTCACCCATGCCGAGTGGGAAACGCGCGCACTCAATGAGAGAGTGTGTGTATGCGCCTGCCACAGGACTTCCTCCATCCGTACACACACACACACACACACGGCGGCTCCTGCAGGCCACTCACGGGTGATGGGCGCTCGCTTGCTCTGGCCTGAACTGATCTGAGAGCAGTGGGAAGCCCCGGAGAGCATGAGAACTGAATGGATGTTGCGGCCTGAACACATGTTCTCCCGGCGTAGGACCGGCCCGAGCTGGTAGGCTTTACTGCAGGGCTCGGGGAAAAAGCACATCTCGATGTTTTATTTGGCACCCGAGCGGCATGGAAAACTCACAGTTGGTTGAGTGCCAATGACAATTAAAAAGTATTCAATCACATTACTGACTAACAAAACAAATAGTTGTCTTCACTCGCTCCAACGAAAACAGTAGCCGTTTTAAACATCATCAGTTTTATTAATGAGCTGCTTAAGGCAATATCGTTAACATTTACATTTACATTTACATTTAGTCATTTAGCAGACGCCTTTGTCCAAAGCGACTTACAAATTAGGACTGAATTCAGCGAGTCATCATAAAGAGGCAAAAGCAACAACAACGCAAGAAGTGCTCAAAATACGAAGTTCAGGTATTATTCAGAGTAGCATAAGCCTGATAAGTGATGTTTCAAAGGGAAAGGACATTTTTTTTCTTTTTTTTTTTCTATAAGGTTAAGTGCTCACGGAAGAGATTGGTTTTCAGCTGTCTTTTGAATGTTGTCAGGGATTCTGCATTACGGATGAGGGTGGGGAGAGCGTTCCACCAGCATGGAACTGTGAATGAGAATGTTCTGGAAAGTGATTTTGTGGCTTTCTGTGATGAAACCACGAGACGTCGCTCGTTGGCCGATCGTAGGTGTCTGGTAGGGATGTAGACTCGTAGGAGTGAGTGAAAGTAGGAGGGAGCTGAGCCTGTGATGGATCTGTAAGCAAGCGTCAGTGCCTTGAACTTGATGCGAGCAGCGAGAGGTAGCCAGTGCAGAGAGATGAACAGAGGAGTGACGTGGGCCCTCTTGGGCTCGTTGAAGACAATCTTGGGCTCGTTAATCATTCACCACGCCATAGAAACGACTAACGTAGGTACACAACTGTGAATGTTTTCTTGTTTGTTTTAATAAATATCTCAGAATATCTCCTGACCGTTCCTTTAAAACCAAAGTTGAGGACCTTTTTTTGTTATTCAAGTCTTATTCACAAACTCTTGATTTGAATTGATTCTGATTAAAAGGTGTAGTTTGTTGTAAAAATTTACAGTCACATGAGATGAAGAGGTTTCATATATTATAAAGGGGTTTTATTATGTACTGTATGGTGAAGGTCGCCACCTTAATGTATTTCGCTAATCGCTACGTAAAATGACGAGAGCCACCACGTTTCACTAAACATCGGAGAGGATCCTCACGCTCACCGGCTGCTGTTGTAGTAGATCCTCTAGTAGTGAGATGGAGGAGTGAAATGAAACACTTTTTTCAAGGTTTATTTCTGGTGTTTTTGCCTTTATTTAGATAGTATAGTTGGAGAGAGGGCAGGAAGTGAAGTGGGAGAGAGAGAGAGAGAGGGGGATGGGATCAGAAAAAGACCACAAGGTCAAATGCATTGCATGTCGGAGCGCTGCCCATGAGGCTATCGGTTCCAACTGAAACACACGTATCATCGCGCTTTACCAGCGGAAAAACAACGGGAGAATCAGTACCTGTACGGCTGAAGATGCAGAAAAGATGTCAATAAAATCCATGTCAATAAATGGCAGTGCAGTGTCTCACACCACTGCGCTATCAGTGCGTAACGGAGCAATAAGTGATTCTCTACAGAAACATTTTTTGTTATGCTGATTGAAAGTCTCCTCATATCCTGATAGCAAGCAGTCTTAATGTGTTTTTATAAATGTATATCGTCTGTGTGGAAGGTGTGGGACCATAAAATGTTCGTTCAATCATTGCATTCAGCATGTGTTCCCTGTCAGTAATGTGTGTTTGCATACCACTGCGCAGCCTGTACACGCAGACATCATACGTCATCACGAACGCTGTGCAGACAAACAACCTAACTTTCCTTCTGAACCGACAACAAGTGGCACTGGCAAAGGATCATCGGAGCCAAGCAGGCTCTCATCGTGAAACCCTGTCATGCAATAATATTATTACACACCGACACGGTTTGCTAGCTACACAACCGACATCTTGCGGCATCTAATTCGTTTTTTAAAAAGTTGTTTGCGCTGGTTATTGTAGTACTGTTACTCACTATCAGTGTTAATTTTGACAGCAAATTTTGATTTAGTTTTAGTCATAGTCTTTTGACTAAAATGCCATTTAGTTTTAGTCGTATTTTAGTCATCTGAATTGTTTTGGTTTTAGTCTAGTTTTAGTCGACGAAATACAATAAGATTTTAGTCGACTAAATCTACAGTAGATTTAGTCGACTAAAATATAATGGGTTTCAATTTAAATGCATTTATTTAGAATTTCTCAAAAATGTCCAAACCCATATACTCCCGGAGAAAACATTACCCTGCTAATATGAATGATTTTAAAGTTTGAACTTGCGATACAGATACAGATTTAACTACTGTAACTTAAAAAATATCTTAAAATTAAATAAAACCACTTTTCCTAAAGTAGAAGACAGTCTTTTTTTCAATGAATGATATATGAATTCTTTATAACTACTTGCATACATCATTCTTTATTCTTTCAAGCAGACATATTTAAATGAATTAAATATAATTAATCCTTATTAAAGCTATTAACGAGCAGTGAATGCTTTCCTCTTTTTCTTTTGTTGCTTGATCAATATTAAGGACACAGACCGCATTAGGTTTATTACCCACTGTCACTTTAAAGGAGAACTCTGTAACTCTAGCGAACTCTAGTCACTTCTTCGCTGATTTTCCCTTTTGTTGTCGAGTGTTTTCCCCACGAGCTCCCCCTACAGCTGTGGGGGGGCGTATATTTCACAACACAGTCGTAAAAAACTCACTTGCGGCGGCCTCCTCCCCCTCTCTACCGCTGCTCATGTGCGTTTGTTTTGATCGGAGCAAGCCAACTATATCGTGTGGAACTATGTCTACCGAGGTGAGTAATCTGGTAATACATCATACATGCGTGTGTGTTTATGTCGAATTGCCGTAAAGCAGTTTGTGTTTCGCGCTCGTTCTCGTTCTAGTTCTCGGTTCTCACGAGACTTCCAATTTCACTTTGCCGGGACGGCAGTGCGCAAGTTGCAAGGTTGGTTTTCCGCCTGGGAACGCTGGGGGGAGCGGGGAAAGTCACCAATATCACCAGAACAGGTTGTTTAACCATCCAAATGATTTCTAGACAGTTTTATTAAGTTAAAAAACTTACCAAGTTCTCCTTTAAGACATCGGATCATGTCCAATGACATGCGGATCCAATGCACTGATGCACATAGATACACTCACAACTGTTTAAGACATAACCGACATCATTTACGTGAATACTCTCCAAAACGGACATTTAGACATAATATTTGTGTGTATTTGTCCATTCAGACACGAAAGAAAGCTCAATTCTGTACTCGCGCGCTGTATAGGTGTCTATGTGAATGGCTGCACGCTTCGGGTCGGGTGTGTGCGCACAGAAAACCGTACCGAATAGCTCTTTTTTTGCGTCGTCACTCTTATTCAGATCTTCATGTCTGCTCTACTCATTCTCCCAGACGTTTAACGTTACATGTTTTAACGTTTTATGAGACATGCAGCGCATGCCAACTCGTGTGCCGCTGGGTAGATCACGTTACAGTACAATTGTGCGCATCTACCACAAATGCAGGACATCAGACTGGATCGCTTCCCAAATCGTCACTATCTAACATTTTCGTCTAGTTTTTATTCGTTGACGAAAATGTCAATAGATTTCCGTCATAGTTTTTGTCATTCAAAACTAGCTTTTATTTAGTTATCGTCTCGTTTTCGTCTGTGAAAAAATGTCGTTGACGAAAATAATGACGAAAATTATTCGTCAACGAAATTAACACTGCTCACTATACTGTCAAGTTTTCTCACCGGTGAATGACACATGATGTGTAATCCAATAACGTTGTCTCTGGTCGTCTCGCTTCCGGTCTGTGAGAGTTTTGGAGGAGGCGTGGCTTTGGACGGCGATTTGCAGGGAAGGTGGGATTGAATGCTTTCAATGCTAGCAGGCTAAAGTTAGCATTTCCCAGATCACCCACTGCACCTTTAAAATTCACAAACTCGACGATGCTCATGCAAGCAAGAAAACTACTTCATGCACCTTTAATAGTTATTCATTTGGGAATAATGCTGTTATGTTTTTTTGTTTTTCAAAAAGACTTCCATTATGATAAATGACAAAGTTGAGAAATGTTTAACTTTATGCAAATGAAGACTGACTTTCAGGAGCGACAGCCAATAGGAGTGAAGATTGTGTCTGGAGCTCAAACATAAAAAAAAAAATGTAGGCAAGACTGGACAGATCATTTCTGGAGCAATTTCACTATTCTATATGCTTTTTCTATCAGAGTGACAACTGCCGGAGAGACACATTTTCTATGTATTCATTGAAAAGGGACAGGATAAAAGATGAATCTCAGGATTTTAGGAACTGATTTTGGATTGTTTAAATGAATATTAAAGTTAATTTATTTTATAACCTACGACACCATACCAGTCTCAACCAGTTACTTAACATCTAAGTATGCATGCAATTAGAGTAGACGATTACTAATTATTTCTTGAGCGTTTATTGTTGCGTGCCCAAACTCCTCCTTTTCACTTTGAACACAACCATTTCAAGACAACGGTAGTACATAAAAGTTTACTGCCTGCTAGTAATTGCCTGCAAATAACTGTACTGCCAAATTGAAAAATGAAAATGCAAGGGAAAGGTTTATTGCACTCTGAGTGAGCCTGTGCTTGAAGAACCAACCTTATACATTTATTAATGTGATCATATAAGAGAGTATCAGAGTTACTTTTACCTTTGGACAGGTTGTGGTTCAGAAAGGCCTTGAGATCTCCACACAGAGCTGGTGCGCCAACCTAAAAGGAGAGGAAATTAAGGAAGAGTTCAAAAGAAAAAAAATATTAGTTTGCAATATACAGTGCAAATGAACACTGTAATTTTCTTAAAGTTTTTGATGATGTTATTTGTTGTTGCCTTCTTGGCCAGGTCCATCTTGTTTTTTACATCTCAAAAGAAATAAGTAAGTAAGTAAGTAAGGAAGGAAGGAAGGAAGGAAGGAAGGAAGGAAGGAAGGAAGGAAGGAAGGAAGGAAGGAAGGAAGGAAGGAAGGAAGGAAGGAAGGAAGGAAGGAAGGAAGGAAGGAAGGAAGGAAGGAAGGAAGGAAGGAAGGAAGGAAGGAAGGAAGGAAGGAAGGAAGGAAGGAAGGAAGGAAGGAAGGAAGGAAGGAAGGAAGGAAGGAAGGAAGGAAGGAAGGAAAATGGCTCCAAAAATGGATAGTTCAAAAATGAAATAATTTCATAAGATAGTAAAATATCAAACAAAATACTTCCTTATTTTAAGCACAAACAAGAGATACAAGGATTGTTCTAAATCATACATTGTCATTTCACAAATATGTTTCTTCTGATACTGAATCAATACTTTAATCCTTGTATTTTCTTTATTATTTATTATTACTATTTACATATACATCTGTGCGTATCTTTTCCAAAGGTCAATTAACTTTCAAAAGTTAAACAATCAAGCTTTTATTTTGACAGGTTGTCAGAAAATAAATGTATGTCGGCACAATTTGACAATCGATATTAAAGCCATATCGTGTTATCCATTTTACTTTAATATATATATATATATATATAGTGTAGCCCTAATTTACACTGACACAGATTACAATGTGATAAACTGATGGGTTTTAAAATTACACACTGACCAAATTATAAATAAAACCCATTTTGTAACTGTTTTGAATAAAACACATCTATGTTTTCATGGCTTGCTGTGAACTGTGCGGCATCAGATTATTGCACGTGAAAGCCAGCAGACTACAGTAGGACAGAGGTCTGTTTCTGAAGCGATAGCATGATATCTCACACAGCAGCAGAGCGGCCGAGTCTGTGCTAGGCCACGACTAGAGAGGGAGAAGCAACACCTACAAGCTTCAACTGGCTACAACTAAAATATAAAAGCAAATGTCATTTTAGCGAAGTGATTTCCTTCCCATGCACAGCCGGAGAGCTACATTACACCGGTAGTGTTAGCCACTGAAAGACTGTGACAATCTATAGAATTGAAGGCTTGAAACGGACGAGTAAACAGATGTCGGTCGAGTTTACAGAGACATCTATTCACAGGGGTCAGAGGTCGTGGAACATGTCATCATGATTTAATCAACATGACATCATAGAAGGACATTCAAACTAAATGAGAAATGTCAGGCATGGGTTCTCAGTCTATTGTTATACAGGGCATTATAGTTTTAAACACTTCAGAATATCCATAATCATCAATGAGACTTGGGAATACTTTGCTATGAAAACTTAAAGACCTGATAAACTGTTATAAAATCATTACATTTTGCTTAACAGAAGTGGTTTCTCTCATCATAGCATTATGAAGTCACAAAATGATGTGTGTTAGTATTACATCCGCAACATAAAGAGCAGAATCCAACACCAGATGACCTCAAAAGCCTTTCAGAAGGTCTCTTCTGCTTTTGTTTTGACAACAGCAGAAACAAAGTGGTTAACATGTTGACACTGAAACCGTGAATTATATAATCTGATGTTCACACACACACTTCAGAACTCACCGTGTTGGCCATCATGGTAAAGATGACAGGGCTGTTTCTGTTCAGATCCCTTCACGCTCACAGCTGCACAGCCCCTGTGGACACACACACATTACAGACATCAGGTATGTGTGCACTGGCAGACACACACACACACACACACACACACAACACACACTCAGCCTGTTCTCATGAATGATCTCGATGATGATGATGGAAGCAGCACTGATGACCAGAGATGACAAAAGGGACAGTGAGAGGAGGATCCGATCAGGACCCCCACGACACGTTACCTTCTAACTTTCTCCCCCACCGGAAAGTGTGTGTGTGTGAGAGAGAGGGGGGTCATTCCCTTTCTATTCTTCTCCTCATCTATCCATCCATCCATCTATCTGCAGAACAATAATCCGAGGCAACTCTTTCCACTAAATATGCACTTTTCAATAAACACAATGATAGCTTGCCACCAAGTTAAAGGTGCACTATGTAACTTTAGTCCCTCTAGCGGCTAAAAAACAAAACTTGAACATGAATTTTGCGGATGAACTTTTTGTTTTGGTTGTTCTTCAGCTCTGCGTGTTCAGAGGAATGTGATTATCCAACAGCTCTTTAAACATTCACTACTAGGCTGAAGAGATATACCCAGTTTAGATGGAAAGGATCTCAAGCTGACTAGCTGAAGACGTTACTGTAGCTTTACCCGTTAATAGACACGGTACTTCCTTGCAAATAAATTCCAGCACAGTGATACAACAACCACCATAAAATATCACACTTCACAATAATGATTTACAATGAACTCCGTTAGAGAGCAACATATGGAAATGTATCGGTTCAATAAAATACACCTCCACGTCGCTTTTACAACATTTCACATCCCTCAGTTCTCTCCATCTCCGAAAAGCCAAGCTTATGTTGATTCTTGTTTTATTACGAGCTCTGTTGGTTCTCTTTTCACCAGCAGACTCTCCTCTGTTCAGCGAGTGTTTAAAACGGGTGATTCTCCGCAGGTCGGAGATTTAGCCGCTCCATGTCGTTGTGCCACTACCACACCGGACACACATCAAAGTAGCCAGAGAGCTACCTTTCCTTATTTGCGGATAAGACGAGACATGCCTTTTGAAAATCCGTTGTCATGTTTCTGGATTCCTTTAAAATGGTTTCATTGAATTGTTAAGGTTCCATAGGAATTGATTGAAAACGCTCGCTCTGCACCGGTGAACACGCACTGTAAGCAATTTAAAAGTGAGGTGGAAAAAAAGAGGGTGATACCAGTGGTACCTGTGTTACTGGTGTTGTCACATGTCTATTAACCGGTGGGAAAATTTCCTCACAGTCAAATCCCTGGCAGAGATGAATGCAAGTATGCAGTCCTTTTGCACATGATTTCTGGATTACTATAGCGGTCGGTAACAGACCTCAGTCCTCAAGGGGATCCATCAAATCTCTTTGCCATTAAACTAGATGTGTTATTACACGGGCAGCTGGTTATCGATAGATTAACGTACTTTGAACTAGCTCAGGAAGATTCAAACTACGTCTCGGCCTTGCCATAGAAGAAAGGTACTATAATATAATAATGCCTGTTATAGCTCTCATTGAGGCAACCGGAAGCATTCAAACTTTTACACACACCACAATGTACTTTATACACTTCAGAGTGTGCATATGTACATAAATGAAACCAATGCATTTTCCAAAGTAAACCTCTTCAACATTCACCGATTTTGACCCTTTATAGAGATTGCTTTACTTGCACAATTGTGACGAATGTTTGCGTAAACATACTGACGGAAGTAACCCAACATATGCAAGTGCGTAAAGGTCACACCACAAGTTGAAGGTCATCCACTTAGACGGCACTGATGATCTTGTCATGCTACGTGCGCTCAAAACAAGCATGGTTCCGTCTGTACTTGTGCAAATCAATATTTTCTTGAGCGTGTCTCCATGTAGTTCCTTTAAGTATGCTAATGCCGGTGCCCATATGATCTGTGTGTGTCTTTGTGGCCGGGGCTTTCGGAGGAGGCTGGGAGAGGTGTAGAGCAGACAGCTGGTAAGCCTGGCTGGGGTGGAGGGGGGTGAGGCAGAATATACAGAGAAAATCAATAGACGGGGGGGATCTAGCCCTGCCGCCCTGCCGCCCACCGCCCCAGTCCCACAATGCCCCCCTACAGCCCCCCGCCTGAGCCACACATAAAGGCCTTTTGTCCCAGTGGGGAGAAGCCTGACACAGGAACCAGAGAGAAGCTTCAAAGTGGCTGGAGGTCTCTCCTTCCATTCTCTCTCTCCTTTTCTATGTCGCTTGCCCTCCCCCCAATCTCGATTTCTCTTTTCCTGGGTGAGGGAGAGGCCACCCAGTAAATGTAAGGGAACTCGGGTCACCGTGGCTTGACGCGCTGCACTGGTGACATGACACTAAAGAGACAACTTGTTGCTCAGTAAGAGTGGACAAGAATGGAGCGGGACAGTGCAGCGACCACATGATGACAAAAGATTTCATTTATGCACTGTAAATCAAGTCTGCTGTCATGCTTTGTTCCCTGTTTGCTGGACAGTCCTTTAAAAAGCCTCTTGAGATCATAGGCAACTTGTTGAGGACATTCCACAATAGGCTTTATTGACCTCCATTTATTTAAACTTATGTGATCACAACAAAAGGTTTGTTCGTCTAATTAGCGGTGCTTGCTATTTATAATACTCATAGCTAAGCTAAGTTGGGGGATTGTTCAAATTCCTAACCCTAGGTATTAAACTTAACATCCCAAAAATCACAGTGAAGAAGGGACCAGAATCATATCTAAAGACATACAAAACCCCTTAAGGTAAGAACATCTTTAGTGATAATTAGGTATTCACGGATATTTTCGGGCCGATACCGATTTTAACAAACAGCTATTAGCTGATTCTGATACCAATATTGGTCACTTGCTCTCGGTTTTGATCATGTTTTAAATGAGCAAAGTACACATGCATTAACTAGTTTATTCCTGCATCATAAAATAATTCCCATTGAACAATGGATTGGACCCATTTAACATTCAGAAAGAAATTCATACAGGTTTGAAACAACTTGAGGGTTAGTAAATGATGACAGAAGTTTCATTTTTAAAGGGATACTTTACTGATTAGCATTAAGCTTTGTATCAGTAGAAACCCGGTAGTATTTGCGAATGACCGTGCTTCCCTCCCTCAAGTCCCCCTGAGACGAGAGATTTCTGTATTGTGTGTCTGGGAAAAAAACTCAGAGGACATAAAAATCGTAATTTAGCGTCATTAGAGGCTTTTTCGTCCAGAGGCGAGAGACTCCAGCCAGTAGGAGGAGCTCGTTCTGCATGTCTTCAACCCGCCCATAGGGGGATCTCACGATAAAACGGCGTCTTTTCAGTTTCGAGCCGACTAGTAGCCTAGTTGTATCATTTATTCCGATACTGCCCTCTGTAACCGGTAGGTGTGGCTTGGGAGTGGCCTCGTAGGGCATTCTGGGAGTTGTTGTCTTTCATCCACATGAGCCAAAAATACATTCTCTGGCTTTTCTCAGTCTAGAAGGCACCAACTTCCAAAATAATTTCACATTTCTACTACATAAATGACCCAATTTAAATACACATTCAACTTTCCAGCGGTGAAATATACCTTTAAGTCAACTATTCCTTTAACAATTATAACTATGGGTTTTCCTAACATAGGGTGTTTTTTTGCTGGACACAGACAAACAAAAACATGCTGGCAATCATATACCATTTCCTTAAAAACTACATAGAACATCTTAGCAACTGCACAGCCCTGACAACCACCAGCGTCACCCACAATGTATTTAGAAAATGTAAAAGTCAGAGCACCACAAGTCCCTCAAACCCAGATTAGAAAATCACATTATAATGAATTGATATTGATCTTGTACAAGCTTTGATGTTTTAATAATTTAATGATGAATTAGGTATTACCTAGCTGTAAGTCAGATGAACTTAGCCTTATGTAATGGAACTTTTTGCACTGTTGTGCTGATTTTAGCACAGTCATGCTGTGGTTTTCACATGCTTGGAAGCGCAGCAACAAAACGGTGGTGTGCAGGGCAGCGTGATGCATTGAAAGCACAACAACACTAAACAGATGAGGCGGCGTTTTAAATGTAAACATGCATATGCATCGCTGCTCTTCAGTGGCGAGCCGCTCAAGAGCTCCCACGTCGATAACGCACACAAACCACAGATCAACTCAAGGACATCTATTACACTCTCACTGCCACTGTCAGGGTCATACTACTTACTAATAAACCTTGACCGGGATAATTAACCAGACCAATTTCAGACCACATAGCAACACCTATAACACCTTAGCATCATGGAGGCGGTCTAGAGCATTTTATAGGCATTATATATATCATGGTTTTTATGGCTCACCTTCTAGTTCTCTTCCTATTACACGTGAGCTTTTATCCTTGTATGTGGTCTTAAGACACAGCCGTGACCCTCCCCTACTCCTCTCTATTGTCATTCTCTTCCGTCCTTCAGTTGGCCTGCCATAAATCCACACGATCTTCGTCTGTCAGCCTGACCTCTCATTCTCTCCCCCATCTTCTTTTCCCCCTTTCTCCCTCTCTCTCTGCTCATCACTGTTCTCTCTTCTTTCAATCTCCATCATCGATAGACTGAAGAGCACTGACCTGGAAGAGGTGCTTCTCCTGCAGTCTGAGGCTGACACAGTAATGGGGAGCTGAGGAAACAGGCCGGCCTTGATCATTTTAGGGTAGTTTAGGGGGGGAATGGGGGTCATCGATTCAAAATTATGAGGTTTATTAAGTAGAACAAACAAACGGTTGTGCTGTACTTTAGGATTCATCCTAAACCAGGGTATTTATGGGTGTCCCATCTGCTACCCAGAGCCCAATGGCACCAGATAAATGAGGGTCTGAGTTTGTAAATTAATAATAAACAATTTGAAACATTTAAAATTTTAGGTTTCTTGCTACTTTAATGTAGATTCTAAATTTTTCCTATTTTGCTCAGCTTGTTAGGAGAGGAAATAATAATTTAATTTCCAACGATTTGATAAAACTCACAATTTTAACAAAACTTTTGAAATCAATCAAAAGGTTTGGTAATTTCTCCACCAATACGATAGCGGAATATTCAGCATGATATCTGCCGATACGAACAGCTTAGGGAAAATATCCCTCCCAACTAATGCTAAACTACACAGGAAACCTTCTCATTTGGTACATTACTATAATATTAAAGGTTACAATTATCAACAGACAAACATTGATGCACATCTTGATGGAAATAAAAGTTGTGGTGGCATTTCCGTCACGAGGTGCATACATTTTTTGTCGAGATCTTGTACTGACAATGCAAGAGTCCAGCACTCTGTAAAGTCTCCTCCAGCCCAAAGACTCAATGAATTAAACGATTCTTCATGCTCCACCCAACCATTCTTTCACAGTCTGAGCCTGATGAATCTTGACATTGTCATCCTGGAATATGGCCATGATGGGTCTCATCCTACATGTTTTTTAAAGAAATGAAAAGCTACACACTCCATCAGTTAGTGTTAGAAGAACTGTGGCCAAACATATAACATGCTAGGAAAGTCGGCGGCCATATTTGCAACGCCTCCGGGCAGCTATTTCGGGCATCCACGAGTCCTATCTATTTGAATGGGGGAATCCTGAAATGCTGAACTCACAATTAAATAACATTTCAAATTAACAACAAAATCTGACATGAACGGTCCCATAAATGTTGTTTCTTATGCTTAAATAGGCTAGACGAGCCAATGCGCATGTGGAGTCCTAAGCCGAACCAGAGCTTTGAACGGCAGCTAAAGTGACGTAATGACTTTACCAAGCACCGATTGGCTCTTTTACTTTAGAAGGCGGGACGTATTCCTCTATATTGCGCGCTGGAGTTTCTCCCATTCATAAGTAATAGGAGTGAACCGTCTTTGTTTATCTACAGTCTTTGTTTTATCGACCGATAACGATTATTGGCCGATACATTGGTGCACTTTAAACATTTTACTTTGAACGTAACAAGCCTGTGAGATCTGGTAGGAAATAACAAGGGGTTTGGTAATTTTTGTAATTAAATGTGTCATGTCAGGGTATCTTTCACAGGGTGGGTTTGGGCTTCAAATGCCCGCTCAGACCCTGCAGTTCTGCTCACGGCTGGACTTAACATCGCAACAGGCCTTACTCTTGTAGGACTGGGAAAGTGCAAGTCACAATATGTTGTGCTGATGGTATTAAAAAGTACTTTAATTAGATTAATTAGTAGTTTATTGTTCAAGTGAATTCAGTTATGAGATCTGCTGGCTGGTAGAAGCTGGTGAGCTGTAATCCATCAGCCCGAGCTGCATGTTACAGGGATCCACTTCGCAGGACTTTCCAATGGCATGGTGGGGGTTTGGTGTCCTCGAGGACCGACCACTCCCTCGTCTTTCTGTAACCCCCTCCATCTGTCACTTGTGCGGCTCAGTCCATCTCCATGGCAACAGCGAGGTCATCTACCATTAATTGTGGGACAGGGACTGAGAGGTGCACTGCAGATAAGATGATATTAACGTCCGAAGCATAAAATAAGTTTGACACTGCAGATCTGAGGCTTTAGGAGCCTTTGGAGCAACACCCCCCCCCCCCCCCATCCCATCACTCCTTCTGTCACAGCTATAAGGAGCCACACTCTACAGGAGGCCTCCGCTACTATAGCCAAACTGATTAGCGTGGGCTACACAGAGGACGAGAGGAGGAGGAGGAGGAGGGTGACATTTGGTCTTCTGAGGGAGCGTATCCGTGTGTGCGTGTCTGAAATACAAACAGCCCGGCTCATGTTGTCATTTAAGGTCACTGAAAAGAGGAAGTCTGCACAAACATGCTCAAGAAGCGGTGTGACGCTATGTTCAATGCTGAGAAGTTGCACAGGTCAGCCTCCACGACACCTGGTCACTCGCCTTCTCTATTCTTGAAGATGAAAAAAAGAAATGGGCGATCTACAACGAGCTCAACTTCACACGGCTGTTTTACGAACTGTGCAAGAAAAAAAATACTAGTACGTGTTGCTTTCTCAGAGCTGTTGCCATGACAGCAGCATTACTGTAAACTCTCGTCTTCTAGTGTCAGTTTTTGTCTTTCAGGGCAATGGCAGAGTTTCATACAGTTTAAAGGGATAGTTCAACTAAAAATGAAAATTTACTCTCCTTCATGTCTTTCCAAACCTGTAAGACTTCCGTTCATCTTCGCAACACAAATGAAGATCTTTTTTAAATCTGAGCAACTTCTGTCGCTCTGCTGACAGTCCAGGCAAACTACCACTTTGACGCTGTAAAAAGTTAATAAAAAGATCATAAAACGAATCCATAATGAGGGGGTGGTGGTGGCGCAATGGATAAGACACATGCCTTTGGTGTGAGAGACCCGGGTTCGAATCCACTGTGAGACACCAATGTGTCCCTGAGCAAGACACTTAACCCCTAGTTGCTCCAGAGGCGTGCGACCTCTGACATATATAGCAATTGTAAGTCGCTTCGGATATAAGCGTCAGCTAAATGAATAAATGTAAATGTAAATAATGAATCGAGCAGTTTAGTAAAGAAAATTCTGAAGAGACTCGATTGCTTTATATGCTAGACAGATTGAATTTAGTCTTTTATTGACATATTAGCATTGATCAGGGGACATAAACAGTGCAGCGTAACACGAGAACGAGGTCAAAAGAGAACAAAACGAGTCAGAAGGACTTTTTTAACATCTGCCTCGCTCAAATACAGTATATCTGTCCGGCTTCTAATATCCGGCATTTCATATTTGAGATGCCCAAGATTCCTACAACAGGAAATACAGGAAGCTCTAATTAGTCTGTTCCTCATACTAACACAGGCTGTGCTCTCTTAAAGGGACAGTTCACACAAAAATGTAAATTCTGTCAACATTTACTCACTCTCAAGTCGTTACATACCCATTAGACTTTCGTTCATCTTCAGAACATCAGTGAAGATGTTTTTTAATGAAGCCTGAGAGATTTCAGTCCCTCCATTGTATGACGTCCCTCCATAAATATTGATCAGCAAACATGTAAAGAGCTCAGCCATACTTGCTTGACGTGCTAGACTCATTGTTTTTAGGAGAACTGACCCTTTAACTTGTAACGTTCTTCCAGAAACATATTGACTGCTTGCGTAATTAAAAATACATCCCTACACATCCACATTTCCTTCTCTTGGATAAAACACACCAGAATGTTGTTCATTCCGCTCTTTTCCACACAACAAAATCAAACGTTGACCACCTGTCACGCTATAAAAGACCTCTGAAACAACTTAAGTTTCAGTCTGTTCCTCACACAAGGCTATTGTATTGCTTCAGAAGCATTAGAAAATAAGTTAGTAAAGAATATGTCTAGCCTAAGACTTTTGGTCTGGTGTTTTTATATCTTTGTCCTCCTTGTCCTTTGATACACAACATGCTGATGTGAACTGACAACCTGATAAAGTGAATAATCAGTCCGTATTCTAGTGGTTCTCAACCAGGTCTCCACAAACTTCCAAGGAAGCTGCATGACGACTTCAAAGTAGCCTATTTTAATTAATAAACTACTATTAATATATTCAAATAACCTAACTATAATCTCATATACAATGTTAAACACATTTTCCCCTCTCAATACCTAGGCTATTGTTTTTATTGATGAACACCCAGAACTTCTGGAATCACCAAATGAACTGTGATTAATTAATTTATCAATACTCTCGGTTTTCATTAATAAAAACAAGTGTGAAAACAAAGAGCTTTGATATCTCAGCTTATATGAGGAAGGAGGCTTTGAATATTGTGTTGGACAATAGACGCCTTCGAATCAAAAGGGACTGAGTGACTAGTCGAGCTACACATGAAGAGCTGATGTGCTTCTCAAACCTGGACGACCCTCATCAGACACGGCCATTTCAAATCTTGGCAGCAAAGCCACTTGAAGGCAAACCAAAAATGCACCAAAAAGGCAGTTTTTTATTGGTTGTCAATGGAGGAGAGGCTTCACTGCGCTGAATAAACCTGTTTTCTGAGGAAATAGCTTCTCATTAATGAATTGACAGCCCATCGTCTAATCTTCAACATGTTTGCTCTTGAACATTAGTTTTGGATTGATCTATAACGTTGTTTTATAAGAGACAATGTCACGGACAATTACGCAACAGGTGTGATTCAGTTTCCAACACTTCTCATTAAATTCTATGGAATTACATTCAGTGACGTCAAGGCTGTGATGTGATTGGTTATCAAGGCACACGTGACCCAAGTTCTCTAATGGTAGAGCCACGGATCCTCGTATCTCCAAAACAAGACCGTGACTGAATCCGAAATCGCCCCCTATACCTTTAAATAGGGCGTTATTTCAGTATTTGAGGGAGCAGCCATTTGTAGTGATGTCCGAAACCATAGTGGACCTTATCGAGTGCACTCATTCAATCCCACAATGCACTGTAATAACGAGTGTACAAACGGTGTGCGCTCAACGGCTGTCCGAATTCACTCACTCGTTTTCATTCGCTCCTTCAAGTGAACAGTATTAGTGGACTAACGCAGGGAATAGAGGGTTCACGGGACGATTTCGGATTCAGCCCATTTCTGCTAATGAGCTGGTGAGTTGAATCTAGATGAGGGACGCATACAAAATGTGCAGTGGGGGGGTCAACAGGACAGGCTTTTTTTAAAGGGTCAATTCTGATATGAAAAGAAAAAGTGTAAACAACTTGCTGTGATTAGACACATACTGTCTTTGAGCAATACAGAAACCTGATGCTAGATCTCCCGCCGCCTAGAATGGAAAGTGCAGTGTTGCGACATGAACGGAGAAGGTTAAGTTTGGTCTCCCTGGAGGACTAGGCTAACAAACACACACACACCTACCTACGCTCTGTTCACACTCGCAGGCGGCGGAGCGCTAACTGTACGCGAGCGTGTCCCGTGGGGCATGTTACAGTGACACTGAGCAAGACAGCTGGGAAATGGCGCCAAAAAGGATCCGTGGTGTGAGTGTTTTCTCTGTCCTTTCGCTCTCTTTTGTGCGTGTGCAAATACAAACACACAAAGACAGACCGCGGCCTCTCACGTGACAGCTGCGTCACAACAATGCAGCGTTAGGTCAACAGATCAATACATCTGAACTTTACATTCAATAAGCGTGGCTGTTAAACTAGCTGACGTGCAGCTTTTCTCTAATACACCAGCAAAGACAGCAAAATAAAGCCTCAAAAGAGCCACCAAATACGCAAGCGCACCCGCACACACACACACACACACACACAAACACACACACACGGGAAAAGTTGCATGAGGTGCTGAATAGCAGGGGGACACCTGTCACAAAAGCTGTGAGCTCTGGGCCGGGGGTCTCATTTCCCTCCTCCTCCTCTCCACTGGAAGGATTAAATATCCAGACCGTTTGTGCGGGACCAACAGATGTCCGCCTCAAATCTGACACAGCCTGGCCTGCAATCTCAGGACACTAAGCCAACAAAAACCCCATGACCTCACACTCCACAGCTTTCTTTTCCAATTACCACACTAAACTCACTCTGAAATACATCTCTGTCTAAACAAAATCACAATTCTTGGAATTTTTCTGGAATATCGTAGTAAAAATAATTTATCTGTGCACATCATTATTTTTTTCATTCATGTGCCTCATAATCTTTAATCAAAATAACTTGCAACAACATCTCTTCTCTGATGATGCGTTTACTGGCGTGAGGGCGGAGCAACCTGTCACTCACATGAGATCCACCAATAGCAAACCACAACCATCCAATAAATTCCTGATTGACAAAATCAAGTCCCGCCTACCATTTGTTCTTGTTCGAGTTTTACTCGGATATGAATCACAATAGAGAAGAAAAGATAAAAAATTGCAACTTCCCTCTCATGCTAACTTTAAACCTCGTTATATTTCTCTCTTTCTCTGTTTTCTTGAATGTTTACTTCACAAGTGAACAAACCTTAATAACAAGGCGAAGGTGCTTCTCCACACAAATAGACACTCAACAGGGAAAGAACCCACAGACAAAAATAAATAAATAATACTTCAAGTGAAAAATATTGGCAAATATTCCTCAAAAAATTTAATATTAGAAAATAAAATAAATAAAATATGTGAAATGAATAATAAATAAATGCAAAAGTACCATGGTACTATGTTTTGGACATACCCTCATGGCAAAAACATTGTATTTTGTTTGCCATATCAATTACAATGATTTTAGGACATGGTAGAATTGTAACAATATAGTATATAGATCATGGTAGAACTGTAAACATTGTACATGATAATGGTATCAAAGGCTCACAGTATCCACACCATGACCGTACCATAGTGAAAATACAGCTGTGTGCTCCACTTTTCTCTGTGTTCCAGCTGGTTATTTACAGGATTCTGACAACACTCTTGTTCTTTATGATTGTTTTTATGCATAAACGCGTTAAAATCGTAAAACTGACAGGAATATTCAACACTGTGCGCGCGAGCTGAGGTAAAATCTGCTCAGAAGTTTTAATGTGACATTATCGCCTCAAGGCCAAAGTTTTAACGTTATGAGTCATCCCGAGAATAAACTACCTGTCTATTCCTATAACTTTAATATGAGAAGATGTCAAGACAATAAATGTGTGTGGGTATATGAGGAACTTCTCACCGAAACGCGACGACACACTCGCCAGAACCGAGTCCTCAGAGCAGCGGAAATGTGCAAAAGCTGCAGAACAAACCGACGATACACACTGTACGAGCCGCTCCCTGTGACAGCTCAACACACACACACACACACACACACTTATAACGTTCACTTATCATTCTCTGCACTTTATAAGTTAATCCAACAGCCTTATTAGAATTTAAGTTAAATTTAAGAGGATATAAATAGGGCTAGCCAGAAATTGCCGTGAGACGCTGGATGACACTGTTAATTTGCTGAAATTGCACTTGTTCACATAAATAAATACAGCTAGCTCTGCAAGCTAATAATAAAACAAATAAACGCTGCAAGGTTTATTAATTGTTAATGACTCAACCCTGCTTCTGAAAGTGAATTATAAACTCGCCTGTAGCTGAACACATCAACAGCCGACGCTGCTGTCAAAATATGAAACATTTATCCACAATCCACATCGTGACACTCTCAAAATTCAATGTGTACATGATTCGCACATTCTCAATTTATCCTAAATGCGCCAAGTCACACCTTACCTTGGATTTCGGGCTGATATGTGTTGAAATGGTCTGTCAAAAGTGGAAAACAAACAACTTGTTAATGTATGAGAGTGAAAGCGCAACCAGTAACTGCTCTCGCACTTCCTGAGTGATGAACTCCGCACACAAGCTTGGCGGTGGCAGTCAGACGGCGCCTCTGATTGGTCACACCTGTCCGTGACGTCACACGCCAGATGGAAGCTGATTGGCTATCCTGAGCGACATGTAAAGCAGGCGTGGCGCTCCACATAAAGGCTGCATGCTATGCGGGGGTAATCAGATGAATAAAGTAATTTAAAAGGCTTTATGGTGATTTTAATTAGTGTATGCAGACAAAAGAAAAACAATGGGAGGCTGTGCGGTACTGCGCTATTTTGGCGTGGTGCGCCATCTGGTTGTTAATCCCATGTTGATGACGTATATTAATTTGACTTTTAAATATTGAATATGTATGCTTCGGTAAAAACAATAGAGACGTTGTTTAAAAACAAAACAAAAAAAAAACACTCAGTGAAGCCATTCCCCGGTTTGGCTGCAAAATGCAACAACCTTTTTGAAAGTTGCTCAATTATTATTGAAACAAGCGAAGGGCGATTTCCTGTGGAAAGTTTTGTTCCTAAACCAGAGACATCAAAAGGGCATTAACATATTGCACATTATTGCACTTGTTACATCACAAATGGTCCATAACAAATTAAGTGACTGGAAGGAAGGCGTTGCAGCAACAGCTTTATATCCCTAAAATGTTTCTAAAAGAGTTTAGTTGCTTGACTGTCTTAACCTTAGATCAAATAACATTAATTATGTGCTTACATTGTTATATAGGTCACACTTCTATAAAATGTAGGAGTTCAAGGGAGACCAGAGCTATTTGACATCTTTTATGATATTTCTCAAGGCAAGTTACAAACAAAGCACTGCAAGAGATAGGCTACAGATTTGTGACTTTACAATATATATATATATATATATGCATGTATATATGCATGCAAGGTCTAAAATTAACACTTGGCAAGCATCAAATGTGAGTAAAAATCAGTGTTGGCAAGTGTATGAAACTGTGTAACTTGCAAGTTGGCCGGTAACATTTTTGTGAATTCTAATGCAAAATTGTGAGAACATGAACTTGAACAAACGGGGCAGTTCTGCACTGTCACAAAAGTTTAAGCCTTTCCAATTTAAATATTCAAGCTCAAGAAAACGCGAAAGGGAACTCAATTCGTTACTCGCACGCTATGTGGGACATCTGAAGCTTGCGCCCAGACAGCATGCGAATACTGAATTGAGCTTTCTTTCACGTCTTTTTGCGCTTGAACAGACATATTCAAACAAAAAAAATGTCAAAATGTCCGTTGACGATCACTTGTTGATCTGATTGATTACAAGGTAGTTTGTGACGTCAGAAACACCAGCGATTTCAAACCGTGATTTTGAGACTGTCTTTGGTTCACTGCAGTTTTAAGGATAAAATACTCAGCAATGGTGTTGACTTATGAATTTGCACATGGTTTGTCTTAAAGCATATTAATAACACTACATAGATATATAAATAACATTAAAAGCTTGATTTTCTTTTCTTTTTTTTACTACTGGGGGACTTTAAGTGGCCGTAAACGGTTGAGAAAGAAAATGCATGTGTATACTGGATCTGTGCAGCTCTTAAAGTGACAGCAGCCTAATATTTCTGCTGCTCTGTTAATCAAACAACAAAAGACAAAGAATATTCACTCATTGCTCTTGACTGAATAATTTTTGTAACTTTAAAACGGATTAATCGTTTCATGGCCGGTAAATATTATTAAGTTTGTTTTAGGCCCTGTATATATATATATATATATATATATATATATATATATACAGTGGGGAGAACAAGTATTTGATACACTGCCGATTTTGCAGGGTTTCCCCACTTAGTCTGTAATTTTTATCATAGGTACTCTTCAACTGTGAGTGACAGAATCTAAAACAAAAATCGAGAAAATCACATTGTATGATTTTTAAGTAATTCATTTGCATTTTATTGCATGCCATAAGTATTTGATACATCAGAAAAGCAGAACTTAATATCTGGTACAGAAACCTTTGTTTGCAATTACAGAGATCATACGTTTTCTGTAGTTCTTGACCAGGTTTGCACACATTGCAGCAGGGATTCTGGCCCACTCCTCCATACAGACCTTCTCCAGATCCTTCAGGTTTCGGGGCTGTCGCTGGACAATACGGACTTTCAGCTCCCTCCATAGATTTTCTATTGGGTTCAGGTCTGGAGACTGGCTAGGCCACTGCAAGACCTTGAGATGCTTCTTACGGAGCCACTCCTTAGTTGCCTTGGCTGTGTGTTTCGGGTCGTTGTCATGCTGGAAGACCCAGCCATGACCCATCTTCAAGATCTCGCGATACATGGCCCCATCCATCCTCCCCTCAATACGGTGCAGTCATCCTGTCCCCTTTGCAGAAAAGCATCCCCAAAGAATGATGTTTCCACCTCCATGCTTCACGGTTGGGATGGTGTTCTTGGGGTTGTACTCATCCTTCTTCTTCCTCCAAACACGGCGAGTGGAGTTTAGACCAAAAATCTCTATTTTTGTCTCATCAGACCACATGACCTTCTCCCATTCCTCCTCTGGATCATCCAGATGGTCATTGGCAAACTTCAGACGGGCCTGGACATGCGCTGGCTTGAGCAGGGGGACCTTGCGTGCGCTGCAGGATTTTAATCCATGACGGCGTAGTGTGTTACTAATGGTTTTCTTTGAGACTGTGGTCCCAGCTCTCTTCAGGTCATTGACCAGGTCCTGCCGTGTAGTTCTGGGCTGATCCCTCACCTTCCTCATGATCATTGATGCCCCACGAGGTGAGATCTTGCATGGTGCCCCAGACCGAGGGAGATTGACCGTCATCTTGAACTTCTTCCATTTTCTAATAATTGCTCCAACAGTTGTTGCCTTCTCACCAAGCTGCTTGCCTATTGTCCTGTAGCCCATCCCAGCCTTGTGCAGGTCTACAATCTTATCCCTGATGTCCTTACACAGCTCTCTGGTCTTGGCCATTGTGGAGAGGTTGGAGTCTGTTTGATTGAGTGTGTGGACAGGTGTCTTTTATACAGGTAACAAGTTCAAACAGGTGCAGTTAATACAGGTAATGAGTGGAGAACAGGAGGGCTTCTTAAAGAAAAACTAACAAGTCTGTGAGAGCCGGAATTCTTACTGGTTGGTAGGTGATCAAATACTTATGTCATGCAATAAAATGCAAATTAATTATTTAAAAATCATACAATGTGATTTTCTGGATTTTTGTTTTAGATTCCGTCACCCACAGTTGAAGTGTACCTATGATAAAAAATGACAGACCTCTACATGCTTTGTAAGCAGGAAAACCTGCAAAATCGGCAGTGTATCAAATACTTGTTCTCCCCACTGTATATATATATATAGTGTTGTCAAATCAATTAATCGTGAATAATTGCATTCATATAAAAGTTTGTGTTTATATAATATGTGTGTAGTTTTTGTTTAATATTAACATTTTTATCAGGCTCCTATGTATAGGTTACCCAAGCACCGGCATTTCTGAATGGGCAGAGGCTGGGATTTAGTGAGTTTGAAGTGAAAGTATTTGATGAACGTATAGTATGTGCAGAGAGCATTCACTCGATATTATTATCTCATTTTTGACAGATGTGGCTTTTAGAGGCTTTTGCATCAGAGGTCTTCATATATACTATGCATGTTTTATGGTATGTATGATATACATATCATATATATCATACATACCATAAAACATGCATAGAACTATAAAACCTATCAAGTTCAAAATTGAAGTGGCAGTTGCTAATTTGAATAAGCAAGAACTAAAACAGTGCAGATTGTAATGTGATAAGGAAAGATGACAAGCCCTCGGCACCTGCATGCTCAAGCTGCACATCTGCACAAGCTGTTAC
The DNA here is from genome assembly GCF_965113295.1 of Leuciscus leuciscus. Classification (NCBI taxonomy): domain Eukaryota; kingdom Metazoa; phylum Chordata; class Actinopteri; order Cypriniformes; family Leuciscidae; genus Leuciscus; species Leuciscus leuciscus. Next base: position 34,003,612 of record NC_138733.1, read on the forward strand.
AACAACCACTATCATGCTGTCAGTAGCACTATCAATACAATATCAGTTCTACTTCTTGCAATAAACTGGAGGAAAACCCCTTGGTAATTCATTCAGATGAATTGCAGGGGCCATCGGTGAGGTTTATTTGTGACTAAAAAAAGCAGGACGTAAACAGGGAAAGATAAGGCAAAACCGCACGGGACCAGCTATAACAGCAGCACTTCATCTCTCTAACAGGCCGACCCATAATTCATTGTGGAGAGGATTTCCTGTGAAGACGATCATGACGCCAAACGATGATCTTCACAGGGTGTGGAACATCGATGCAGAAATGCTGAGTTTGCTGACACGTAGCCGTTTTCTCACACTGTCTTTATGTGACTGGTCAGTTTGGGGATTTCACATTCTTTAGCTCTTGTCAGCGATGCATACTGCACATAAATGTGTACACATTGTTATAGCCATGCTTGTTGTTGAATATCTAATGCACTGGATTAGAATACATTGCCTTCACAGCACAAGCTGCAAAACACGTTCCCAGCGTAACACTGCAATGCATGTAAAGACAGAACTTGTGGTTTAAACATATACACTCTGCAGTCCGTGGCTTAAACCTGACCTGAAAAAAAAACAATAGCAGCAAAAAAAGTCACACCAGTCACAATGTTAGATATAATAAGAGCAGCACGAGGAAATTATTGGTATTTTGGTTATAGGGCCCTCGAACACTGGAAACTGAAATGAACTTTGGCAGTGTTGTTTGTAAATCACTCGTGCTATGGCAAGCCGTCTTATCATTTAAAGCCCCTGGCTCTATACTAGTCATCTTTTATTTTTGACAAGTAAAAATTCCAATTCCAGATATCTATTCTGCAATTTTGAGATATACAATATACATTTGAGATATCAACAATGCTATTTTGATTAGTTATATTCTTCCTTTGGGGAAAAAAATTCTGATATCTACAACTTAGTTTTGTTTAGTAGAAATTGTAATTAAAGATATCCTTAATGGATTTTGTACTACAGGAATAATTCTAATTAGAGATATCTCAAATTACAATTTTACCTGTGAAAATTAAATGAGAGAAACCTCTAACTGAATTATCACCAGTAAAAATGATAATTAGAGATATCCCTATGAGATAACCATGTTTGACTAGTCATAATTAGAATGTAATATATCTTTAATTGACCATCTTTAAAGATATCCAAAATACATTTGTAGATATCTGAAAGTATTTTATTACTGGTAAAAAAAAAAAAAAAAAGACTATAGGCAAAACTTAAGAGATATCTTGAATTGGAATTCTTCCAAGTCAAATCTCATTTAACGATATCTGCAAATTAATAATGGATATCTCAATCTGATTTTTTACTAGGAAGATCTTTCTTTGAAGATGTCTGCATTTATCTTTGTGACTGAAAAATTTCAATGTAGATATCTGGAATTAACATTCTTGCTAGTCAAAATGTTTAATTTGAACTAGTCGAAACTGAATTAGAGATATCTCTAATTACCTCTGCATATGTATGACGCATCAGTTGAAGAAATCTATGACTTCATTACAGATATCTGAAATAGAATTTAGACTAGTCAAAGTGTAAGGGGCCGGTGCATAGTGGATTGGGCGGCAGTCGAAGGCGGGGGCTTTAGGGACGTGGAATGTCACCTCGCTGGCGGGGAAGGAGACTGAGCTTGTGTGGGAGGTTGAGAGGTACCGACTATAGATAGTCAGGATCACCTCCACGCACGGCTTGGGCTCTGGAACCACACTCCTTGAGAGAGGCTGGACTCTCTACTACTCTGGAATTGCCCATGGTGCGAGACGGCGGGCTGGTGTGGGTTTTCTCATAGCCCCCCAGCTCAGCTGCCATGTGTTGGAGTTCACCCCGGTGAACGAGAAGGTCGCTTCCCTGCACCTTTGGGTCAGGGACAGGTCTCTCACTGTCGTGTGTGCCTACAGGCCGAACGGCAGTGCAGAGTACCCGGCCCTCTTGGAGTTTCTGGAAGGGGGGCTGGAAAGTGCTCTGACTGGGAACTCTCGTTCTACTGGGGGACTTCAACGCCCACGTGGGCAGCTACAGTGACACCTGGAGGGGCGTGATTGGGAGGAACGGCCCCCCTGATCTGTACCAGAGCAGTGTTCTGTTATTGGACTTCTGTGCTAGCCACAGCTTGTCCATAACGAACACCATGTTCAAGTATAAGGGTGTCCATCAGTGCACGTGGCACCAGGATACCCTAGGCCGGAGGTCGATGATCGACTTTGTGGTCGTTTCATCTGACCTCCGGCCGTATGTCTTGGACACTCGGGTGAAGAGAGGGGCGGAGCTGTCAACTGATCACCACCTGGTGGTGAGTTGGATCCGATGGCGGGGAGGAAGCAGGACAGACTCGGCAGACCCAAACGTACTGTGAGGGTCTGTTGGGAACGTTTGGCCGAGTCCCCTGTCAGAGAGATCTTCAACTCCACCCTCCGGTGCAGCTTCGACCGGATCCTGAGGGAGTCTGGAGATCTTGAGTCCTAGTGGACCATGTTCTCCACCTCCATTGTCAACGAAGCCGCTCGGAGATGTGGCCATAAGGTCTCCGGTGCCTGACGAGGCGGCAATCCCCCAACCCGGTGGTGGACACCGGAAGAAATACTTTGAGGATCTCCTCAATCCCACCGACACGTCTTCCATTGAGGAAGCAGAGGCTGAGGGCTCGGAGGTGTACTCATCCATCACCCAAGCTGAAGTCACTGAGGTAGTCAAGAAGCTCCTCGGTGGCAAGGCACCGGGGGTGGATGAGATCCGCCCTGACTACCTCAAGTCTCTGGATGCTGTGGGGCTGTTTTGGCTGACAAGCCTCTTCAGCATCGCGTGGAAGTTGGGGACAGTACCTCTGGACTGGCAGACCGGGGTGGTGGTCCCTCTTCTCCACGGGAAAGTCTATGCCAGGATACTGGAGAGGAGAATTCGGCCAATAGTAGAACCTCAGATTCAGGAGGAACGTGTCTCGTGGAACACTGGACCAGCTCTATACCCTCTCCAGGGTGCTGGAGGGTTCATGGGAGTTTGCCCAACCAATCCACATTTGCTTTGTGGATTTGGAGAAGGCATTCGACTGTGTCCCTCACGGCGTCCTGTGGAGGGTGCTCTGGGAGTATGGGGTCCGGGGCCCTCTGCGAAGGGCTGTCCGGTCCCTGTACGACCGGAGCAGGAGCTTGGTTCACATTGCCGGCAGTAAGTCAGACTCCCGGTGCATGTTGGACTCCGGCAGGGCTGCCCTTTGTCACCGGTTCTGGTCATAATTTTTATGGACAGAATTTCTAGGCACAGCCAGGGGCCGGAGGGTGTCCGGTTTGGGGACCACACGATTTCATCTCTGCTTTTTGCAGATGATGTTGTCATGTTGGCCTCATCAGACCTTGGCCCCTGCCCCGGATAAGCAGAAGATGGATGGATGGATGGATGGATGGATGGATGGATGGATGGATGATTGCAGATATCTCTGATTAGAATTATGCCTACTACGAAATCAATTCCAGATATCTTTAATTACAATTTCTACTAGTCAAAACTCATTTGTAGATAACTAATTTGTTTTCCAGTGGAAGTCAGTGGAATAATATGACAGAATATATATATATATATATATGGAATAGTATTTTTTACTAGTCAGAACTAAATTACAACTAGTAGAGCTAGGGGTATTAAATGCTAAAACGGCTTGCCATAGACTCCCATCAGAGCAGAACTGTGACAAATGTTACATGTTTACATGAAGTCCTAATTTATTAACTTTAGTCAATGAAATTGCCAATTATTGTTCTATTATTAAAATTGAACCATGCAGTCATACATGGCAAATGAAAATGTTATAGATTTCCCTATGGAATACTGATTACTGCACAAGTTTTATTTATTTAGGCTATTTACTCAGTCTGCATTGTGATGCTGATCTATTATGGCTCCTGTGTAAGTGAGAATGACCTGTCATGATGATGAAGCACCTTAATCCTTAGCCAACTTTGAGATAAATGCAAGATGGGTCCGGTACGGCCGTCACCGGAAGCCAGTGAATATACAGTAGTTTATATAGTTATAAATATGGACATTTGTTCTTACAAAAACACACCGATTCGCTTCAGAAGGCCTTTATTAACCCCATGGAGTTGTGTGGATTACTTCTTTGATGGATGGATGCACTTTTTTGGGCTTCAAAATCTCCCATTCACTGCCATTATAGAGGATTGAAGAGCCAGAATATTTGTTTAATACAACTCTGATTGTATTCGTCTTAAAGAAGAAAGTCATATACACCTAGGATGGCTTGAGGGTGAGTAAATTATAGGATAATTTTAATCTTTGGGTGAACTATCCCTTTAAGATGATACATTCAACTAAACTCAAGACAGAGATGTTCTTTGGCACATGTTCTTTGTGGGATATCTGTTACTTAGTAACACGTCTGACCTCAGACTAGACTTGACCGGGACTTGACACTCCTGCCCATCCAGTTTGAGCATAAACCTCCATCCACCAACACATCAGCAAAAAAGGGCGAGTTAAAGGAATAGTTCACACCAAAATGACAGTTTTGTCATCATTTACACACCCTCATGTCATTCCAGTCCAAATCCCCATGACTTTGTCTGCTGTGAAACACAAAAGAAGACATTTTAAAGATAGTTTCTGTAAATGGGCACTGAAGCATCAAGCTTCAAAAAGGTCACCAAAACACCACAAATTGATCATATAGTTGGTCTTGAAGTGCCCTAAACACAACCTGTGAGATTAAGTGTAAGTAACTTAAGATTAAGTTTTTTATGTAAATTCTGAAAAGCAAGAAAGATAAGTAACCTCTGAGTCTGAACCTACATTAAACCAACTCTTAAATAAATAACGTTATTGTGCAGGTGCAATAACTTTACAGTTCATGTTACTGTTACCCAGCAGCGATAAAGAGAGGAAGTGAGATGAGCCAAAACACATCTGTACAACAGTGCAGAAACAAGGTTTTGTGTACTACATTACCAGTCCTAATCAGCTGCAACATACTGCCATATATGCAAATATAGAGGCATAAACAAACCCACCTGTCAATGACTGTCCCAAGTCTGATATAAATGCAACTTCAGATGCAGCTTCTGTGCCACGTCTGCATGGCAAAGAGGGATTCATCTGCAGACTAGCCTGTTAAAACGACGATGTGTGGGTCATACCATTTGTTGCAGAACTCCTTGTTCAAGATAAAAACTTTTTTTTTAAACCTAGTCACCATGAAATAAAACTTGACAATTAAAATTTTTTTATCCATGCACATCATTATTTTTATGTTATGTTTCCTTGTAATCATATATCAAAATAGCTTTGCCTCCGTCTTGCATCTCTTCTCTTCTCTGATGATGTGTTTACTGGCGTGAGGGCGGAGCAACCTGTCACTCACATGAGATCCACCAATACCACACCTCAATTCTTCATTGCTAGACAAAAATCAAGCCCTGACAATCAAGAATCAAGATCAAGCCCTTTTTTCTTGTCTGAGAAGCCATTTCACTCGGATATATATACATTGCAATAGGGAAGAAAGCACTTTCGCAGCTTTCGTTTCATGTCGACAAAGCAAATACTTTTGTTTTTCATCTAACGTACCTTGGAATTTTTGCATAGTGCTTTACACCAGAAATATTTCATCATATTATAGTAGATTGCAGGGCTCTTAAAATGCTGAAATGGATTGGTTTTGATGATCTGACAGAGAAAGTAAGAGGATGAAAGCACTTCCACAATGTCTGTCTTGGGCAACTGCAGCACTCTCACATATGCAGCACTTGTCAGTGTTTGGTAACACAAGTTATGTAATCAGATTACTTTATGCAAATAATTAGTAAAGTGACGCATTACTTTTGAATTTACAACTAAATAATAGGCCTACTACATTGCTATGCACAATTAAATATCTCCCCCCTGGTCTCAAACAGGGTGTTCCCCAAGGCTCAGTTCTCGGGCCTTTACTATTCATTATTTACATAATGCCTCTTGGAAATATTATTCGCCGTCATGGTTTTCATTATCACTGTTATGCTGATGATATTCAGATAGGCTTATTTACCGCTTGCCGGATTGAGTCCACAAAAGTTGCTGACTAGTCGACTTCAGTGCTCTGCCATGACGCTTTAAGCTTGATGTCGACTAGTCGCTGATCATGGCCTATAGAGGGCGCAAAAATCGTGAGTAAGTGCAGAGGCGCTGTGTGCGCGTGTGAATATGATGATTATTGTAGATCTCTAGGCTAATGTGAGCATGCATTTACTCATCTCACTTGCACAAAAACACATTCTGTAGTCCTCAAAATGAATAAAAAACCATTAAAAATGCAAACTCAGAATATTATGCAAACCTGCAATTATGAAATACGTTAAATAATAACAATATACTTTCCCAACAGACAACCCAGTAAATAATTAGTCTTTCAACGTTGAAATATGGTTGAAAATAAGTCGGTCCGCTTTGGACTGGTTTACGACGTGATTTCAACTGATCATCTAAGACCGGATGAGTCTGTTATACATGCTAACATAACGGAGAAAAACAACTACCAAACCATGTTCATTATTATCTGAATTTAAATTTAAAGAGTTTTATATATTCCATCAAGACGCCGAAGATCGACCTGTTTTCAACGTTGAAAAGTCGTAATTAGACGTTGAAGATTTACGTCTATTCAATGTCTAATAGACGACTTTTTGCTAGCTGGGAAGGCTTAAGATAGTCCCAGACTAAATTGCATGTTTGACTTAAATTAGCTTGTACTAACATATCTTAAAATATGTCAGTGCCATTGTTTTGTCTCAAGATCCACAACAGAAGGCACGTTTATAAAACCTACTTAAATGCCCTAATCGAACTAAGGCCTAATGGTTTAGTCTAAGCCCTGTCTGTGAAACAAGGCCTTAATGTAGCCTATTTAATCTCACTTTATTAACCAATGGTTTTGCCTTTGTTGATACAGTTCAACCAGACTAAGCAAAAATTACTTTATCCCATTTGTTTCATTTGCTGAAGTAAGAGTGTTGATCTTTCTTCTCCTGCGTCCTGAGGACTGAGGTTTGTTTGAGTGGCGCCCTCTACTGTACAGCCGTGAATTTGCACTTTTGATGTGAAACTGCTTTTACATTTGCCAAAAATAGTGTTTGTATTATTATTATTATTATTATTATTAAAAAACAAACAAGTAAGCCTAGTACAGATGAGGATAAAGTAACACAGAAGTAGCCTAATGAAAGGCATTACTTTCTATAAAAAGTAACTAATTAACTAAATTAGTTAATTTTTAGGGAGTAACACAATTTTGTAATGCGTACTGAAACACAGACAAAAGCAGACGGTCACTTCACCTCAACACTTCACAAGTGTTGCCAATTTTACAGTGACAATGACACCTGTATGGTCATACCCTGGTGGAATTTTTCAAGTGTGCTATTTTGAACAACTAATTTTGTATTAGGAGTATTTTAGTTGTAATTAAATTGTAGTAAAACATAACTTTAATTGTATTTAGTGTACTTTTGTGTACAAAACTGGACCAACTTCAAGTATAATTAGTATACTTAAAATATATGCCAGTTTTACATGCTAATACATGCTAATTACATGCTTGATTAGTGATATTAAAGTGTACTTTATTTGTGTTATACCAGCACATTACAAATTCATTACGAGTGTCTTCAAAACAAGCAATATACCAATATATCTTTAGAAAATATATTAAAGTACAATTGTTTTAAAGTGTGTTAAAAGTTGTATTGTGAAAATAGGTAAAATCATGATGTTAATATACTTATATATTTAAAGATAGTACACTTTTTTTTTTTAAGTAGCCTATATTTGCAGTGTACTAAAGGGAATATATTTCAAATACAATAAAGTATACTTTTTCTCACTAGGGTAGCAAACCCTTAATTTTACAGTGATCAATGGAATTAACCGCAGAAAAAGTCCGATCATACGAGCGTGAGACAGAGACTACTTGTGGTGAAGCTTCAGTGTTGTTTCAAAGACATTTGTCAGGGCTTATTATAGTCCAGGCAAAGTAGCGTTTTACGACAGACTAATTGTAAAATACTTTTTTGCAGCTTAGATCATTTCTATGAGGTGTCCAGAACAACATACTAAAAGTCCTAAGAAATCCTAGTTGAGGAAATATGTTAAAATCTCATCAATCCGAGATTGTCCGAGATCCAATAAGGCCAGGCAACAATACACCCCAATGGGGCTATTTTTTTCCTTTACTCCTATCAAAATGAAACTTTACACAATGTTAGTACCCATGAAAAGTACTTTTTTTTGTATTACAAGTTTCTTTGAAAATGAATTTGAATATGCAAATTAGCTATACACTAATCAAATATAGGCTACCCAAAATACACCCGCATAGGCTTAATTTTTTCCTTTAGTCCTTCCTCAATAAAACTTTACACAATGAAAGTCTACAAGAAAAGTAAAACATTTTGCATTAGAAGTTTCTTTGAAAATGAATTTGAATATGCAAATGAGCTATATACTAATCGAATATGCCCAAAATACACCCTAATGGACTTAGTTTTTTTCCTTTACTCCTATCATAATAAAACCTCACACAGTGAAAGTATACATGAAAAGTAACATTTTTGTTTTACAAGTTTCTTTGAAAAATCTATTTTAAATATGCAAATGAGCTCAACACTAGGCCTAATTGACTTATGGCCAAGAAACCATAAAGCAACAAGTAGAAAAAACAGGGGCCAAATAACTAACACATTCATGTCCATTCAGTAAGTTAACCTATGCATAAATATATACTTTTCATGGGTACTAACATTGTGTAAAGTTTCATTTTGATAGGAGTAAAGGAAAAAAATAGCCCCATTGGGGTGTATTGTTGCCTGGCCTTATTGGCACACATCTCGGATTGATGAGAATTTAACATATTTCCTCAACTAGGATTTCTAAGGACTTTTAGTATGTTGTTCTGGACACCTCACAGAAATGATCTAAGCTGAAAAAAATTATTTTACAATTAGTTCTATTTTTGGCTCCAAAATGAGTTACTTTGCCTGGACTATTATATCTACTGGGGCAGGAATGACTGTATGATGGTATACCTTCTGCGATCACGTCCGTGAGTATTTACTGCACACACAGAACACACTCACCTTGAGTTGTGTCAAACTCTTTGACATGCCTGTCTTTGTCTTTTTTTTATTCCATCGCAAGCTATTGCTGTCGCAATGAACTCGTTACGTTTAAAACGTGTCCATTCTTGTTTTTAATTCTAAAGGAAGGTGTTGATTACGCATTTAATTCCACTCATTTAATCAATCGTTCCCGTATCTAAAATAACAGGAGAAATATTCTTATAATAGATATTTCTGAGCACCTAATCATAACTCTTAAAGAGATTCATCCCAAACTGTTCATTTACTCAATCTCGTGTCATTACAAACCTGTATGACTCTTATTATTCTCTGAAACACACACACACACACACACACACACACACACACACACACACACACACACACACACACACACACACACACACACACACACACACACACACACACACACACACACACACACAGGATATTAAAAGAGATAAATGGGATCAAACGGCAAAATTAGTGCTCATTTTTGTTAAGCTAATTTATTTGATAATTATTAATTTAGTCTACTTGAAACACAGAATTCCCTTTTATCCACAAGGGGTCACTGTGTGCCATGAAGCTTATAAAGTCTTTCTCATTCAGAATCCGGTCTGGTGCCATTATACTGTATTTTAAAATAAAGTTTTAAAAATAAACCTTGTGTTGAGTCAAAACAGCATTTGTGATGGTTAATAAAAAATAACCTCAACTGTGCGCCATAGATCTCAGATGTGGCATCTCAAAATGCCTTGTTTAATATAAAGTGTGTAATATTGCAATTAGGGCCTATTATTATTTTTTTTAAATGCAGCAACTTCTAAAAATTAAGAGAGTCTATAGTGCAAGAGGTAAAACCCAAGCTACCATTGAAAACTTGTCTATATAAGCAACCAAAACTGACAATGCTTGTGAAATACTGTTTTTCCCCCCACAAAAAAAAAAAAAAAAAAAAAAAAAAAAAGCAATAATATGTACTTGAATTAATATGCAACATATTTGAAATTATTTCCTGATTGTTTTACTTTACTGTGCCTGTGCTCGCTTCAAATTAAAAGAAATGTAAAGAATTCGTTTCGGAACTGTTTTCATTGGAAGACAAAAACGAAACTTGATGGCTGAAACGTCAGATATGCCGTTGAAACAAATCAACCCGCCCTGTAATACACACACACACACACATATATTATACATACATTACACACACACACACATATATATATATATATATATATACATACATATACATTACATTATACACACACACATATATTATACATACATTACACACACACACACACACACACACACAAACACACACACACACACACACACATATATATATGTATCTTGTCTGTGTAATCCCTGTTGTGAAATGTCTCTGTAATGCTTCTACGTGAACTGTTCATTAGCTTTCTAACGCATCTCGTCTGTAGCCTCAGGAGGGGCTCAGTCTGAAGGAAAGCGCTAACAATAACCTGTAACTCAATAACAATCCTCCACCCTCGTGAGAATAGCGTGTTCTCCGCACATCTGATAGTTCACCTGGAGATAAGCAGCACGAGCTGGCAGCGTGAGCACGGGACAGTCAAACCGGCAGAACTAGTTCCGCTCGCCTCGCGCGTCGCGCCTGCTCTCACCAATCAATGACACTGTACTTGGGAAAACAAAACCAAGCAGACACAAAACATGGTGGAAATATATTTTAATACAAAATTCTTCAACGAACAAACACACAAAATCTACTTTGGTGGCTTAGTACGTTTTTAAAATATATCTCATCATCAAGTTCATATTAAGAAATTAAGTCATCTGCTTCACACCGTTACCATTAAAACACATTTGTAATGAAAATGAAAGTGTTGCCTCTTTATATTTACACATCATGAACTCATGACAACATTATTGATCCAAAACTGGTCCTTTGAACGATTATTCTCTTATTACTTCACAGTGGTAGGAAATCAAGTTAAGTCATCCAAAGTTGCTTTGAACAACACAATTTTGTATTAGCTCCTCTTGAGATTTGAATGCAGAAACTTTTATTTATTATTTGTATGACTATATTTATATCACTTTTCTCTTTGTGACAGTGATTCCTGTCGGAAGGAAACCTTACGGCAACCCTGGCAATAAGACATTGAACAGTTGGCAAGCCTTACATTCAGAAAAATTACATTTGCAACCAATTGTGCCTTTCTATTTAAAAGAGTAGTTCTCCAAAAAAATGTAAAATTAATGTTATTTATTGACCCTAATGATGTTCCAACCCTGTATTATTTTCCTTCTCCAGCTAGAAACCAAAAGTAGATGTTTGGGAGAGTGTTCAATCTGCCTGTTTGGTGATTTATACTGCTAAGCTCCACAAAAAGAACAAAAGCACACCATACTTTTATTAATATAGTCCATATGTCTGAATAATATGTGATATATTCCAAGTCATCTGAAACCATAGGATTTTCCCATTTTGGGAATCCCATTTGCAGGCATATATCGAAACGTCCAACGTGATTGGTCACAAAACACCCAACAATCCCCCACATTGACACTTCCCACGTGATTGGACACAACATATGCGATGAATGATGTCAGATCTGGTGTGAGGCATCTAGCGCCACCCTTTCTGGAATTTAAAGTATGAATACAATTTTGTGAACTCCCAATAGAGAAGTATGGTCCTTCGTGCTGTTTTGTGGAGACTAATAGTACATAAAAAGGTTGGAATGGCATGAGGGTGAATAAGAGTGAATTCTGAAGCTGAACACTTACATTCCTTTACGTTGTTGTTTCCACACGGCTTCCTAAGAATAGAGCGGGTCGATGCTAACTGAATGTGAAGAGCTTGAGGGAATGGAGTGTGTTAGCAGGCCTTTACTTGTCCTGTGACCTGCGAGGCACCAACAGTAGGAGTGTTGAGGCACGTTCATCTGATATTTCCTCTGTCGACGGCTGTAGAAGGCTAAAGTGCTGCTAATCGAATTCCTGCAAGAGATCTACCTCCAACAACACCTCCGAACGGCTCGCTGGCAGCACTGTGAGGGTCCCGAACGCTAACTCCAGCACTGCGCGGTAACACACGTTGCTTTTTTAGGCCCATCAGGCCCAACAGCAGTTTGACTGTCATACCAGAGAGGCTTCTTCAACCACACAACGACGAGCGCTGACGTCATCCATCAGGTCCAGACTGAAACCTTCATTACAAGGGGTCTGAAAGGCATGAAATCCTCAAGAAACCAGAATAACGCATCATCTTTCACACCGAAATTTTTGCATAAAGAAAATGAAATGGTATGTGCACGACTTCAGAGCAGGTGCATGACCAAAACAACATCCAAGAAGGACTTTTAAAAGGAACAAAAGTATAGCACACTGCTGGACAAATGTTTCGACTACCAGACGAAGACCGAATGGGTTAAAGCTCTATTGGTCTACTATGTGTCACAGTGTGCTAGACTTTTTTTTGTTCTTTCTTTAATAAAGAAAATGAAGGCCATTAAGATATTTCTGCATTAAAACTCGACGGTTTCTTTCCTTAGGATTTTGATCGGGTTCCGTTTTGAGAGTCCGAATGAGAACCGGTTTGATCAAGCGTGACTCCTCGTCAAAGTCTAATTCTTGTTAGTACATTCGTACCGTGTCAGGCTGGATGTTGATGCTAGATCAACCCTGAGATCCAATATGTGGGTTCTTTAAAGAGGAGATTATTTAAAAAGGAGGAGTACAAAAGCAACAGGTGTGTGAAGAGCAGCAGGGCAGTGACATACGAGGCACTTTCAGAAGAAGCAGCGCAGCATGTGTGCGTTCACATGATCCTCTCAGTGTTTATTAATAGGGGCGGAGGCAGAAATGGCCATTTATGCTGCATTGATTTTAAATCATCTGCACATGTGACAGGATCACATGATCAAAAAAATAAAGCTTCCTCTTCAAAACATCCAGAAGGCACACTTAAAGAGAAACTGAAACCAGTACAGTTATTGCTTGGAGATTTGCGCGATCTTAATTCGCTGTCGTTTAAAGTGCAGCAAGATAAACGTTCAAGAATTAAAGGCCACCTGACGGTTTTATTCAGTATCGTTGTTCGAGGGAAGGACCGTGTAAATGGAGATGTCACTCAGGATCTGAACACGTGCACTGCCCGCACCACATACTGTCGGCAGATGGGACATTCGCTCATGCGCTTGCCGCACTTTGTGCATGTGACCATGTGCCCGCACTCCAACAGGACACAGTCGATGGGCGAGTCCATACAGATCTTACACAGGCTGTCCTCCACCGCCGTCACAATTCCAGAGTCTGTGTAAAAACAAGAAAATAGGAAACTTTTTTTTTTAGGAAATTGGCATTTGCATTTTAAACTCGATTTTTTCTTTTCTTAAACTTGAACACTAATTTGTCATAGACCAAAATAAAATGTACTGATTTAAACTGTAATATGCATATTTGTGAAATCCACCTGCAAGCTTACAGAATTATGTGATCTGTTGACTAATCAAATTATTCATAGTTTCACAATAAAATGGACATACAACTCTTGAAAAGTTAAATGAACACTTAAAATATTAACAAAAACTATTCCTAACTTTTGAAGTCATAAGAAATAAACCCACCTGTGCCTTCTTTAGCGGTAGACACTGTGAAAATAAAATACAGCCCACGTTAATGTAATCAACAGATACACTCAACTTTTACATTTACTTAAGAAAATGAGGTCAGGATACCAACTAAAATACCACTTATCATTACCCAACTACATGTTAGATTGAAAAATAGCACAAACAAAACTACAAAAAATTAAATAAAATAAAAATATCTTAGCCCTCGTCCTATTGTTCGTCCAATCACATCAAACTCTTTACCCATGTTCTGCAGGTCCTTCTGGTCGTGGTAGAGACGCGTGACTCTCTCCATCAGTTCCCATTTCTCACAGCAGCCCTTGTAGTTGACAAAGTTCCTGGCCAGAATCTCCTTCAACTGCCGGACGCTCAACGCCTCGATATCATCCACTGATCCGAGGTCTGAGAGGGACGCCCGTCGCCCAGGAGCCAACACTTCTTCAGTGTCTGAAGACTGACAGAGCAAGAGACAGAGTGAGTGAGAGTACGCAAACAACGTGGTTTTCTTCGGCTGATCTCTTGGCATACCAAACACATCATTCCCCACAGAGTCAAAGCCAACTTTAGAGAAAGAGAACCTGGCAATTTTACGGATTCAGAAACATGTTAAACGGTTTGCCACCTAAAGCCCCAACAACACAATCTAGAATCTTGGCCACCATGAACACGGACAGACAAAACACAAACAGAACATGTGCCATGCTAAGATAGATGCGAAGGGAGATTACAAAAACACACAAGGATTACTGCAAGTTTGATCAACTCCACATCCTGCTATTATGCAAACACTATATGCTAATGCTAGGATCGAGATAACATGCTGAGTGGTTCATTAACATCTACAGTTTAAAGGTCCTGTGCAGATAACTTCTAAACTTCAGCCTTTTTATTAAGCTAAGGAGTGGTACTGTGTGTTTATGTCGGCCTTCCACCACATGGTAAACACTGCACTTATCTTGCTTAATGTAGAGCTTGAAGGGCAGATGACCATCCATGTTTGACCAACAGAGAGACTATATGTATAAGAGACTATGGGCCAGATTTACTAACAGCTCGTGCCAGCGCAAGCCCTCTTTTGGCGTAAAACAAAACAAAACAAAAACACTACTGTCAGGATTTACTAGAGACACACAGTGCAAAAATAGCGCTGAAAAGGCATGGACAGTTATTTTTGCTGACCTTATTGCATATGCATCTGTAGGAGTTTCCCTTTCAGACACAACATTTATGGGAGGAGAGTTTTTAAATCAAGGTGACTTACTAAGGCTTGCACTAGTCGATTTACTGGTATTTGCACCATTATATATCTTAAACCAGACTCTTGGTAGATTGTGTTGGTCCTTATGGAAATGATCCAGCTGCGTCAGTTCATTAATTTGCGTGTCGCTCAGTTTGCACTCTCACACTAATTTGCCCTGTTTAGTAAATCTAGCCCTATGTGTAAAAAGAAGAAGGGGAGCCATATGCACAACAATTACAATGGATGGTGAAAAGTCAAAAGAGCTGAGTCCATTAATGTAAGTTTACGGGATTTTATCACCCGTCATCCACCATCCAAGAAAACTTAAGTTAGCATGAAATGAAAATTCACTTTGTTATCTTATTGTGAACTAGGCTATTCATAAATGTTTAGGTGGTAGTCAGTGTTACATGGTGTTCGGTCATACACCGATTACATTACTCTCCCACTGTAGTTTTGCCTTTTTTTTATAGAAATAAAAACATTTAGTTCAGTTGGACAACAGACACTACAATTATAAACCGAAAGCGGTTCAGATTTCACTGATCACGTGTCGAGAGAGTAAGGAGAGATTACTGAGAAGATGATGTCGGAGGATTTGATGAGCGACAGGTCCTGAACGTCATTGACAAATATCTAACGTAAAATGTGCGGTTCGAAAGCAAAAGTGAAAAACGAGCGTGCATTAAAAAAAAGCTCATTTTCACAATATGAAATAAAGGATCTGTTGCTACTTCTGTTCCATTGTGACATTAAGGGTGTTTAAGGTCGGAAACTAACGGGGGCTTGGCAACAAAATGAACCAAATTTAAGATAAGAAAGAAAAAAAAAGCCCTGCACAATTAAACCAAATCAATTATGACTTGTGTGAAAGTTAAATGAAAACACATTCGGTGTAAATGACCCCTACTCTGTTTTTCCGCAACGATAGTTTGACAGGTCTTGCAAATTCCCTGGCTCTATGATACATCATCTCTCTCGTTTCCAAAAACTAGTCAATTGGCCAAGTCCTTATCCTGCCCTGAATTCCCTGTTTCTTTGATTTCTTCCATGTTATAACGGTAAACACACTCTTCTGTTTTCACGTTAGATTTAGGTGCACGTCATTCAGTGAAGTGCAAAAGAAAGAACAGAACAATAATTCTGTAATTACCATAAACTTCAGTATGAAGAGTGTGTTGCAGCAGTAATGACAGACTTTTTTTTTAAATGAGTAAACGCCTTGCTGTGAGCGTTGATGTTTGTTTGTTTTCAGTTGAGAGAGAAGCTATATTTGCTACATACAAAATATCCACGGAACTGTAACTAGTATCGAATTTCCCAGATAGTTATAATATTAAATGTCAATACGAATCTAAAGAATCTACATTGGCTCTTATTTTCAACGATTTTGTTCCATTGTTGTCGCCTGTTGCCGTCGTCTCAGCAGGACGTGGTGGTTGGTCGGTGTGGTATTTGGCCCACACCTCCTTCACTGTGATTGAACAGCTGGGTAAAAAGTGACAGTGAAGAATGCTGAACTTTAGGTAAAACGCAGCACTCAAAGTCAAGCTGCTCCCGGTTTAAAAACGTGGCGCCTCCCATTGAAAACAATTGGACAAATACACTAGCCTCCGGGAAAAACACACTTCGGTGGACACATGGCCTAATAGTTTGCTCAGTAAACCACTGTAGCTGCCCATATAATAACAGTATCTTCATTTATCCATGAACTATCCCTTTAAAGGGTAACTCTCGCCAAAATGCAACCTAGGCTCTTTTTGTTAATCTACCCGAGGCAAAGTTTCGTGTAAAAGCATTGCAGTTTGCGGCAGTTTGTCAGTCAAAAATAGTCGATCACCGAATGCAACGTAACAGGGAGGAGAGTAAAGATGGAAAGCTCCTAAAGCTTAGTTCCATATACATTCACGGATAATTTGTTTTGTTTTTTGTCGTTCGTGAAAATCAAAATTGACCTTGTATTTGAAAAAGGATGATCCTCAAATAAGAAACAACACTAAAATTCAGAGTCAGTTCATTCACATTCGGAGATGGACTATTTTTGACCGTCAAAATCTTTCTTTTTTGTAAACTGTGTACACAAACAATGTTCTCAATGCTGGAGTTCATGTGTAGAGCCCCTGGTGATACTTCCAGCACAGTTTCATGTTGTGTCGAGCCTCCTTAGTGTTTTAAAAATAGTGATTTTGATGCTATCATAGTCGTGCCCCAAGCACTCCCATTCAAAAGGCAATTTGACCGAAAACGAAAATACGGTCAATCTTAAATGTGGCGTTTCCATTCTAATTATGCTTTTAAACGAAAGTTTGCTTCGGGTAGATTAACAAAAAGAGCCTCGGTTGCATTTTGGCGAGAGTTACCCTTTAAGATGGATTGGTGTGACAAAGAGTGGACTTGAAAACAGACTTTTAAAGAAGCAGTGATTTATCCCAGCCTGTAGCCAAGTCTTTTCCCACGCACAAGGCACACACACACGGAAGAAGACATTCTTTAAACGGACTCTACTGAGGACGGCATAAATCATCAAGAGGCCAAATCTTTTCATTGCAGAAGACTGACAGAAAGAGTCCCAGGCATTGTAAAGGGCGACGGCCACTGATCTTTGCTCTGCCACAAAGAAGAAGAGGAGAGGTGATGAGTTTCAGGAGGTACCTGCATCTCCTGCTCCACCTGCAGCTCATCGTCCATTTCAGTTTCAGCTGCCTCAGCCAAGCTCTAAGGGTCAAAGGTCGCAGCCAACAGTTTAACACAGCTGTGCTCTCTAACTTATATATCACACACTCCCTAGTGTGCTTAGGAGACTGAGTCACATGAGTCACTTCATTCTAAAGCTGTGCATTACAGTGCCGTGTGTACCAAACTGAGAAGTGAAGCACATGCAAGGGACTGTGAGATGGATTCATTTTTAATCGAAGCACATGAAAGGTTTTCTTTCTTTCAGTTTTAAAATAATTTCTCCTAGCCTAGTCTAATGTGTAGAGACAAACACAAGCAAACCTTTGGCAGGTTGACTTCCTGAAGTACACTATCAGTCAAAGGTTGAAAGGCTCACAAAGGCTGAATTGATCAAAAATTCTGTAAAAACGGTGATATTGTAAAATATTATCACAATTTAAAATAACTTTCATTTGAATATTTTTTTTAATGATTTATTCCTGTGATGTCAAAGCTGAATTCGAGTCTTCAGTGTCACATGATCCTTCAGAAATCATTCTAATATGCTGATCTGCTGGTCAAACTTTTTATTATTATTAATGTTGAACACCGTTTAGCTGCTTAATACTTTTGTGGAAACTGTGATACACTATCAGTAAAAAAAAAATAAAGAGAAAATAATTGTTACAGGTCCCGGGGGAGTCGGGAGGACTGCAAGCAGTTTAAAAACTTAACAGTAAATGAGAGAAAGAGAGACAATAGTTAGTGGTTGCTTAAAGGTCCTCTTTGTTGTCTTTTAATCAACATTGTACTTCAGAGTCATTAAGACACTTTGAATCCCAGGATTCATAAATACGTTGAAATACATATAACATATAGATACTTAAATCAAATCACAATAAATAAGTAAATAAATAAATCAAGATAGGAACCTTAACCATGTACAGACATGCTCTAGTCTAGCCTAATTCACACAACTGGCTGAACTCGTAAGTATACACAAATGGACTTCTTTATGACAAAAGCATGTATGTATATGATATATATATATATATACTGTATAGTCACGGCAACTCCACTCTCTCAGCTGAACCAGAATTCAGAAAATGCAGCTGAGCTGCCCAATGTAAACTCACTAAAATAATAAAACTTATATATACAAGTAAACTGAAATAGACATGTGTAGGTAATAAAAGAAAGAAAGAAAGAGAAATATATACAAACAATCCAATATCCCTGTGACCCAACTAAATTCAGGGTGGTCACATAATACTTCAATTCAGCAAGGAGACATAAAATTGATCAGTAGTGACAGTAAAGACATTTATAATGCTTCAAAAGTTTTCTATTTCAAATAAATGCTGTTCTTTTGAACTTTCTATTGATCAAAGAATCGTGAAAACTGCATCACAGTTCCCACAAAAATATTAAGCAGCAAAAACTTCAATATTGATAATAATAAGAACAATTATTAATAATTGAGCACCAAATCAGCATGTTAGAATGATTTCTGAAGGATCATGTGACACTGAAGACCGGAGTAATGATGCTGAAAATTCAGCTTTGACATCAAAAGATATTCACATAGAAAATTTATTTTAGATTGTAATGTCTCACAATTTGACTTTTTACTGTTTTTGATCAAATAAATGCAGCCCTGGTGAGCATAAAGACTTCTTTCAAAAACATTACAAAACTTTTGAACAGGACAGTTTGGATCTTTTTGTACCTGTGCATCTTCTGTTGTCTGAGCCTGAGGTCCCAGTTCTGTTGTGCCGTTGTCCTGCGACAGGCTTGCTGTGTTGACTGGAGTGTAAGGGTCTTCCTGCGGGTCCAAGCGTGTGGTTATTGGGGGAGGAATGTGCATGTCAGACGGAGGTGTCTGTTGGCCGAGGACCAGCTCGACCAGCTCCTCCTTCTCTCGGCACATCTGCGTGGGGACCCCGTGCAGGTGAAGATACTCCCTCAGATCCTTCACCTTCAGCTTCATCAGCTCAGCTCGCTCGTACAAGATCCCGCGGAAACGCTGGCAAGTGTGGCACAGCCACGGCTGGAGGTCCTGCTGAGTGGAGCACTGGCTGCAGTAGCTTTTCTTGCAGTCCATGCACATGTGCTGCAATGAACAATGGGAGTGTGCATTTTAAAGCCAGGTTAAGACTGGAACACAATCTCAAATCTTTTTTTAAGGAGTGTGTAACACCATTAAGAATTTCGCAGTTGGCACAGGCATTAAAGGGTGTAAGAACTGGGTCAAAAGGTAAACATTCTAAACAGATCTACTGTTTGTGTCATTACGTACGTCTGATAAACACTGAGCTGTACCGGATAATGCCAAAGCAGTCTGGGAAGTTTCTTCAGGGAATATAAACACATGACTAACACAACTTGACCGTAGTGTTCTGGAAGTCACAATGCCATTCAGTCAGAGCTGTGGTTCAATGCACACGCTCAGGACGTGCAAGAGCTGTTGGCTCATGTCCCGATCTCATTTCCCTCCTCCTACTTTCCTGTCTACGATACACATTACTGTCAAATAAACACAAAAGGAGTGACGACAGTGAAGGACGAGAGAGGACCAGGCCTGGGACATTTATGTGAGGGACTGCCACTTTACTTTTGTTGTTTATTTTGGTCATTATGTTGAACGTTCTTTAGCTGCTCTACCTGCTTACTATTATTATTTTCGTTAATATTTTGTTTTGTTTATTATCTTATGCGTGTGAATTTGTATTAATTGTTGCTTGTTGGATTTTCTTTGTATTAAAACTTTACAGTGTAATTAGACGTCAAAACGAATCTATCGTCTGTGATTTCTTATATGATCGGTCCTTGCCTTTCTGAATGGTTTAAATGAGCTAAAGTTGGTTTTGACCCACAACACCCACGCATTGAAAAAAAAAGTTGTATTGCTAACAAGGTGGATGCTGAAAGCGGTCTCAACTTCCGGTTCACACAGACTTGATGGCCGTGACACAAGGTGACCTAGTTTTTCCAGTTTGCTCCCACCCATAGCACTAGTTGGACCCCCGTCAGCAGCTTGAACAGGTGACGCAGTGAAAGCCACTAGTTCTTTGATGACGGTTTAGTGTGTCATGGCTAAACGTTTTTAGGATGTCTGAGGCTGGTATATGCTTCTGCAGAAGCAATAATACATCAATGGAATTTCAGCTTAATTTATAAGAAACTGTTTCTGAGCACCAAATTACTGGTGAAGCATCACACAACCCACAAACGTAAAATGAAGTCCTATAAATAGGACTCCATTACTGTGTAAACAGGAAGCATTGTAATGTCCACAGTGTCACCCTTTTGAAGGCTAGTGGAGGTGAGCTTGGTAATGTTATATAGCATCTATCCAACATTGGTTAATATGGGATGTTGAAAAGACAATACAACAACATAATTTTCTGTGTCATAAATAATTATGTCATGGGATGAGCACTTCATTCATTTACTGATTTTCAAATACCTTTTCTGTCTTTTTCTAACTTGAATATTTATTAATCATGGCGCTATAGTTGGTTTGGTTCAAGGCTTAGAAACATTTTTGTAAATATGTATCAAAGATTAAGCTTCTGCTGAAAATACTGAGCGGTCACTAGTAGTGTTGGGCGATATTCTCCTTAGTCATATCATGCAATCGTCAGCCGCGCGGGGCGGGGGTGTACAATTTTTAATTGAATTGAAAAAGTTTATTTGAACAATAAGACAAATTAAAAAACAACAATCAAACAATACAATCGATATTTACCACAAAAAAAAAGAAGAAAATTAAAAAAGAATAAAAAAGAAAAAGAAAATACGTCCTTGTTCAAAAAGGAGTGGGAAGAAGCTAACGCTTATTCAATCCCACCCCCTTGCCACACACAATTAACTACCTTGTATGATATTACAATATCTATGGATTAATAATTAATAGTAGTAATTAATATAACAATAACAGTTACACCATTAATAGACTATCAATTTAATAATAATGTATTTAATAATAATGATATTAATAAACATCAATATCAAAAAAAAAATTCAATAACTAAACATTATCACTAACATTACCCCAATAACTATAATTAGTATAATAACAATGATGACAACAATAATCAGTGAAAATCACAACCCCTCATTTTTGTATCTTTCAAAGACCATATTCTTATATGATGATTTAAAAGAATGTATATTAGGAGATTGCCTGTGTTCGTCCTTCATCCCATTCCACAGTTTTACCCCACATACAGACACACAAAGACTCTTCCTGGTGGTTCTGACCAGATGCATTTTAAATTTTGTGTCCCCCCGTAAATTATAACCCCCGTCTCTCTGGCTGAAAAGATTTTGGATATTGAGTGGTAGAAAATTCTTGCTAACTTTAAACATGATCAGTGCTGTGTAGTATTGAACCAGGTCCTGAAGTTTAAGTAATTTTGATTGTAAAAACAGAAAATGTGTACGATCCAAATACCCAGCTTTGTGTATGACACGGACTGCCCTTTTTTGCAATACTGACAGTGAGTATAGTGAATTTTTATAATTGTTTCCCCAGATCTCTATGCAATAAATGAAGTATGGAAGAACTAATGAGCAATACAAAATATGAAGTGAATTGTAATCTAAAAATTGCTTTATTTTATTTATAATTCCAACGTTCTTGGCGACTTTGTTTTGTATATGTCTGATATGGGGCTTCCAACTGAGTTTATTATCTATTATCACACCCAATACCTTAATTTCCTTTACATTTTCAATTATTATATTATCAATTTTAATATATTCATTATCATTATTTCTATAATTACCAAATGTTATTACCTTAGTTTTCTCTATATTCAGTGATAATTTGTTACTATCCATCCATTTTTTTACTTTGTTTAATTCATTATTTATAGTATAAATTACTTTACTATACTCATTTCCAGAATAAAGTATATTAGTATCATCAGCAAATAATATTAACTTTAGCAGTTTAGAAACTAGAAATATATCATTTATATAAATGTTAAATAATTTTGGACCCAAAATCGACCCCTGGGGGACCCCACAAGCAACCTCCATACACTCAGACTTATCTTCACCCATTTCCACAAACTGTTTTCTCCCAGATAGATAACTGGTAATCCAGTCCAGTGCCACTCCCCTAACACCATACAGCTGCAGTTTATTAATTAGTATTGAATGGTTTATTGTGTCAAATGCTTTTTTTAAATCTATAAAAACACCAACTGCATATTTACCTTGATCTAATGCATTTATTATTTCCTCCTTTACTTCCATTAATGCGAGTGATGTTGTACTCTTTGCTCTGAATCCGTATTGACTCTGGTTAAGTATCTGATGTTTATTGAGGAAGTCTTCCAGTCTACTGTTAAAAAGTTTTTCCAAGATTTTTGAAAACTGTGAGAGGAGTGACACTGGTCTGTAGTTTGTATATAAGTGTTTGTTCCCTTGCTTGAATAATGGAATTACTTTTGCTGTTTTCATATTTTGTGGAAATGAGCCGGTTTGTAAAGATAAATTACAAATATATGTTAATGGTTTTGAAATGCTGTCGATAACTCTTTTAACCAATGCCATATCAATATCATCACAGTCGGTAGAGAATTTATTATTACAATTTCTAACAATTGTCTTAACCTCCAACTCATCTACTGCCGAAAGAAAGATTGAGTGAGAGTTGTTCTTAATCAGTGTTCCAATCATGGTATCTCTTCCTTGATCTGAAATCCTTGCTGCCAACTCTGGTCCCACATTCACAAAAAAATTATTCATTCTATTAACTACGTTGTTCATATCATAATTTTTATCATGGTTATCAATAAAATATTCTGGATATATAATTTTATTTGTTCCACCTTTTCTTAGCTTGTTTAATATGTCCCAGACACCTCTTATACCATTTTTATTTTCATCTAACATTTTCCTATAATAAATTTTTTTACTAGCTCTTACTATTTCAGTTAATTTGTTTTTATAGGTTTTATATCTATTTTCTGATTCTTTAGTTTTTAATTTAATAAATCTTCTATAAAGATGATTTTTCTTTTTACAAGTATTTTGTAATCCCTTACTTAGCCATGGACATTTTTTATATTTATAACTTTTGTTAATTACCTTAATTGGACAGTTTTTATTATATAATGATTTAAATATTTCAATAAATTTATTATATGCCATGTCAACATCTTCCTCTCTATAGACAATATTCCAATCTTGTGACATCAAGTCATTTCTTAGAGCAGTGATTGTTTCTTCTGTTCGTAATCTCTTATAAATGACTTTACCTGGTTTTCTTTGGTCTTTGCTCTCATTAATCCCATTATTTACCTGAAAATATACAAATACAGGCAAGTGATCACTAATATCATTTACTAGTATGCCACTAACCATATTGAGTTCAATATTATTAGTAAATATGTTGTCTATTAAGGTTGCACAATGTGTTGTAATTCTCGTTGGTCTTGTGATTTTTGGGAACAGAGTTAAACTATACATCATATCTAAGAAATCTTCAGTTGGTTTATGTTGCTTGGACTTCATAAGATCTATATTAAAGTCTCCACAAATAAAAATATCCTTTTGGACAGATTTTGTAAACATCTTCTCTACACAGTTTTTAAAATTTTCGATATCTGATCCCGGTGCTCTATATAGGCAACTTACTAATATCTTCCTTCTATTTTCCATTATAATCTCAATTGTTAAACCTTCCATCACCCCTTCTAGTGTTGTTGTCATATTCGGTATTAACTTGCTTCTTAAGTTCTTATCGACATACAGAGCTACCCCTCCTCCGTTCTTACTCTTTCTGTTTTGAATGTACATTTCATATCCATTTAGATCAAAGTCTGCATCTTTTCCCTCACTAATCCATGTCTCCGATATGGCTATGATCCTAAATGGGGTCTGAAATTGGTTCAAAAACTGTTGAATATTCTCAAAGTTGGCATAGAGACTCCTGCTATTAATGTGAATTATTGATAATGACTGATCTGTAGTCATAATTCCATTTAACTGATGTTCCTGATAATAAGAACACTCATTGTTGATATGATGGAAGTAGTTATTATCTGGATCTATATCCTCTAAAGCACCTTCTTGTTGTTCAGTGATTACAAATTTTTCCAGCTCTGTTTGAATTAAAGCTTTAACATTCTTATCTTCTTCATCAGATGAAGAAGAATATTTATCTAGAGTACTGGACATAAGGTGTGTTTAATATACAACAAAAGAAAAGGAAAACCAAAAGAGAAAACAGAACAACAACAACAACAAAAAAGAACAAAACAAAAAAAAATCCGCCCAGTGAGTCAATAGTTTTCTTATTTGATCATTAATTACTTATTTATTTAACTTCGTTTTAGAATTGTGGAGAATGATTATCTTTTCATTCATTTTGCGAGCAAAGATGGAGTTGGTGATGAAGAGGAATGTCACGTCGCATAAATATTAGATGTAATATATAAAGCAAAAACGTAGCTTTCAGCCTCTGCCGCTGCATTAATGGCACATTCTCTCAGAGACGACGAGAGATTAATCTACCTCAACATCAAATCTTAATTTACTGGCTTAATATTTCTCCTGTGGAGCATACCGTCGCTGCCCGATGAAAATCACGTATGTCCAAAACGGTTACTTTTCAGGAAGTGAAAAAAACACCGCAATTTAAAAGCATATGAACATAGCGTTGTCACACTTGGTACGGCATCTTTAAATGTAGCCATATTCTTGCCAGTGTAATGATATAATCCACATTTGACCAAAATCGAGTTTAAATGGACATACGTGCATATTTTACAGTAACGGTGGTCGATACGCGTTCTTCCGATCATTAATTAGAATGGCCAAGTCGCGTTTCATATTGACAGATGAATACGCTCAGTTTATTAAATAGCCTACGTCTCAGTTTATTAAATACGCTCAGTTTATTAAATGTCTCTTGCAAACTATGAAGGGACAATGAATCAATACACTCATGCTGACCCCAGGGCCGGCGCGTCCATATAGGCAAACTAGGCAATTGCCTAGAGCGGCACTTTTGTAAGGGCAGCAAAATGTGTGCCAACCAGGAATGAACAATTCACAAAATAGGCTAGGCTAAATGATCATAATCAGAGAGTTGCCCTTTTCTTTTCGTTTTGAATTATTTCGTTTAAAGACTTTTCAAGCTTTGTGTATTTGATGTCTTTCTCATGTCTGTGTGAGGCATACACTGAGTTTCGTTAATGAGATGCGCTCCAGTTAACGTGCAATGCAAGTGAACGCGCGGGCGCCTCCATGATTATATTGTCTGCTATATACTGGTATTTGCTTATTTATTAAATCCACCCCAGGCAATTGGTTGATGAAAAATTGATTAAAATTAAGATACAATTTATACAACACGAAATTCACTTTAAAGAAAGGTTTTATACAAAACAAAACTTAATGAAGTGGTCAAAATCATGTCTGACCCGTCTCAAATTGTGCATACTCGTGCTGTTCACTTTTCATACTTTCAACAGCATAGTAGACCTACAGACTCTATTTGTACAAACTGCTGCACATTCATTTAATTCTGAATTTTGCACACACAAGTTGAAAGGCTTCAAATCAAGTTCACGGATAATTGTGCGTGCATTTATTAATCATTATGATACTAAAATCATAACAAAGTAGGCTATGCTATGTACAAAAAAAATACAGCCATTTCTGTTTTTTTCTTTAAAAACAAAACAAAAAAAAAACAAAAAAAACAAGCTGCACCTTTTTTTTTTTACATTTCATCTTTCATTCCGAAATAGAATAATGCATGGACGAAAAAGTACACGGACTGTAGGCTATTAGCTTTTTTACCCGTTATCAATCTAAATTAATCTCGTTTTTAATTTAACTTAATTTCGTTTTTCTTTATTTAAATTTCGATGTTCTTTATTTAAATTTCGTTTTTTTCTTTATTTAATTTTCGTTTTTTCTTTATTTAAATGTCTTTTTTCTTTATTTAAATTTAATTTTTCTTTTTTTAAATTTTGTTTTTTTATTTAAATTTTGTTTTTCTTTATTTAAAATTCGTTATTCTTTATTTAAATCTACCCTTTACTGTGTCAGTAATTTATTAGTCAGAAAAATATTAGACTACCTTAAAAGTATTGCTTAAGTTAACAGACCCGTGCGTGAACATCTCCACAATAAACAGTGACAATTACTTCGTCTAGACCATTTACTGGTAAATAACAGTTGTGAATATATTGCGAATATATAATAAACTTGAACAGTTGTCAAAAACAAACGTTTGCTGATACTTTACCTCACAGAGTTATTCGGCTATCCAATGCTGAGCTTCCCGAGACGCTTAGACCGACGAGATGCCTCCACAGGGCGGGAGATACGCGGCGTGATTGACAGCATTGACACCAAATGGATATACGTGAAAATCAGATGACATGATTTCACAACTTTTCATTGGTCATTTAGATATGTGAAGCATACCGTATACGGAAATGAACCTGGACATTCTATCCGTCGAAAAATCTCAAAATCGGCAAAATGGACATACGTGGTTTTCATCGGACAGCGACGATACATTAAAGAGAGTATGGTTATGAGTGAAGTGTGGTTATGTGGTGATGTCGTTATGAAATTAGGGAGGTAAATGAATTGTAGGTTCTAATATTAATTTAATAATAATATTAGCCTGATAATTACCCTGGAAATCCAGAGTTCTCGCGAGAGCACAATTTGAATTTGCTCAGCGAGTTACTCTGGCATTGAGTAATGATGCTCATTAACTATGCCCTTGAAGCCGAGCTGCACCAATCACATGGGTGTATCTGATATAGGCGGGTCAGAGGCGAGCTAAACAGATGACGACAGCGCTAGTGACAGCGCAATCACGACAGTGATTGGTCGTAGTGTTATCCAATTGCGTGCAGTGAGATTTTCAAATGCATGCTTGGTGCCGCCCCTCGAGTTGGGCGATTTTCATTAGTCGACGCCAGACCCTTAATCTTTCGGATTTGGGTCTGGATTTCCAGGCTACCTGATAATAATAATAATAATAATTATTATTATTATTAATACAATAATGGGTCAAATGAGCCAATTTTCAGAGAACAATACTGGATGTACTTTGTAGATGTCGTACCCACTAGTAAGACTATAAACTGCTTGCTTTCAAACATTAAAAACTTTCAATCCAATAATAAAAAAACAACAACTGGAAACCTGATCTCAATGTTACTCTCTGTAGTTACTCTTATGTAATGTGCATGTGCAGGAATTCCATGAACGTGAAATGACAATAGCAGCACTGCTGTAAGGAACTGGTACAATGGCCATGACATCGATATGCGCCATTGTACTGTCATTGGAGCCACAAAGTGCATTCTGGACAACTCCCCTTGTGAGGCGAGCAGGGTAGTCATCACGCTGGAGGAGGACGCTTCACACAATGACTCCAGTCACTAACTCAGCTTGTATGGTGGCTATAAACTGTAGCTTGAGCCTTTCCCTTATCTGTCCGTGACAGGAGGATGACGTTAAATGCAAAGCATCAACAGGATTCCAAAAGGCACCAATAAATGCACTTTCAAATAATGTATATTACCTGTACAAGAACTACAGTACAACAGTGCTTCCCCAAATAATTTTATACCACTGCTAAAGCTAATCATTACAAGGTGGATTTGCAAGTCAGTTGTGTGAAAATGAGTCACGTCATATGGTTACCTTCCTGGCGAGGCTCTCAAAGCGACCTCCACAGGCCTTGCACGTGTTTTCCGGAGCAGGGGGCGATGGGTAACTGCTGAAGCCAGAGTTTGTGAAGGCCTGATGTTGTGTGCTACTTCTGGTTCCCTCCACAGTGGAATCATCCAGACAGACCCAGCCACAGCAGCTGGCCCACATACTCCACACCTACTGCAAGAGGAAGAGATGCTTAAGTTACACGTAATCACACTATAAATTAAATCTGCTCAGTCTTCAAATAGAATCAAACCACCTTAGTCCTAGAAGACAACGGATGCACTTTTTCAAAAAAGTAGATTGGTCTTCTTGAATCAATACCCTTGGTAGTGAATTAGCGGCATGGAAAAGTTCTTCCAGCGTCAGTCAGGGTGGCTGATAAGCACTCAGCTGGAGTCATTTAGCTGAAGAAGTAGGACTTCCATCATTTATTCAAAGGCTGTGTGCAGTCTAAACCACAGGAGCTGTGCAATACTCCTACTAGGATGACACTGTATCTCGCTCTCACTCCCTATCTCACTCAAAGCCAAATAAAGGCTGTCTGATCCAGTATCACTACCATGGTAATGTCTCTCACCATTTGGGCCCATTGTGTGTTGAATCAACTGATTAGCTTAATCACTCAAAATAGTTTACAAAAGAAAAAGAAAAAAAGAAAAGGAATTGGGTAACTCCTTCCCATCACCATTGTCCAAGGCGTATTACCATGATAACCCTCAGTATTTTTACTTCAGTAAGATATGCTGGTATAAGATAGTCTTGACTAAAATTCACA
Organism: Leuciscus leuciscus; assembly: GCF_965113295.1. Lineage (NCBI taxonomy): Eukaryota > Metazoa > Chordata > Actinopteri > Cypriniformes > Leuciscidae > Leuciscus > Leuciscus leuciscus. Next base: position 34,032,766 of record NC_138733.1, read on the forward strand.
TGCAAAAAAAGTAAATTAAAAACCTGTATGACCAGAATTGACACTACAAAGTATTTATTGTCAACATTACAACACAATTGGCACTGTTTATTTTCCTGGTGCAAGGATTAATCAAAGGTTAAACTGCTATTCTTTATACATGCCTCAGATGGATGTACTGTATAAGGCCCCGATCACACCTAACGCGTTTTTCAGGTTCGCCCATCACACAGAACGAGCAGTGCGCTGGGTTTTTTATGTTGCTAGGCAACCACTGAAACAGCTGTCCTGTCAGTCAAGTAAACGTCAAATCAGCCTTTTATTAACTTTGTTTACTTTCTGTTAACATTGTGGTAGTTACGGTTCGTGAAGTCGTTAAGCTCCTGGTAACCAGCAAGAGCACCACAAGTTTATCCTCCATCGCACTCTCCAGGCGTTCAAGCAACTATAGCTTTCATCACTAAAACGGAAGGCCTGCCCCTCCATTCATTCGATTGGACAGTGAAAAATTTTTGCTCAGAGTTGCTTTTTTTTTCAACTGTAAAAAGGAAACACATAAAAAATGTGATGATACCTGCATTTCCCTGCAGGTCTGAGCGCTGTTGAACGGATTCTTAAACACGTCTGGTTGGCCATTGTGTTGATCGGCTACAATGATCAACACTTCAAAAACATGTCTTCACCGAGCACTTACACAGATACACACGGGAGCGTTTGAAAGCAGGCGTATATCAAACAACGTCACACTGCAAAAGTCACAAATGTCAAGAATCATGAAGTGACAACAAAAGAAAGCAAACTGAGAACTGTCAAACAACAAGGAAGTCAAGTCACTCATCAGGACTGTCTGGACTCCCCTGTTGTGCTCCATTCACGGCCTCCAGTGGTGTAACCTGTGCGATTATACACAGACGGTCATCGTTAGGGCTGGGTATTAGGGTTGTTTTTAGCGGCCTGTTTTAATTTGAGTTTTAGTCTAGTTAGTCTTTGTGTCAAGCTGTCATTTTAGTTTTTATTAGCATTAATCACGCTCATACTCTTTTTAGTCTAGTCAGGTTTCAGTCGACTAAAAGTCTGAGCTTTTTAGTCTTATTTTAGTCAGAATTATCCATGACTATTTTCGTCTAGTTTTAGTCGACGAAAACTGATGACATTTTAGTCTAGTTCTAGTCAAGGAAAATTGTATTTTAGTCTCTTTTTAGTAATGCAATTCTATTTAACCCAGTCAATATAGTATAAGTACCTAGTAGTATAGACGAAACCAAAATTTTATTTTAGCCAAACCCATTTCAAACAAAGTTATCTTATTATATTATTACCTTTATAGACTCAAGAATACATTCATTCCAGACACGGAACTTGACGGAAGACGCTCCGATTTGAATTTACAACATATTCATTTTACCAACCAAACATGTTAGAAGTACACACACATTTATCGGTCCCTTTCTCTGTGTTACGCCCGTTTCACGTCCGAGTCTATTTCTGCTGTACTGCACGCGCTGGATTATATGTGTGCAAACTAGTCTATATTCCATTTTAATGGTTTAATCAAAAGCATATCTAACAAGGCTCGAAATTGCGACCATTTTGAGCACCAGTGCTACCAAGTAAAAAAGTTAATTTCGAGCCCTGTCTAATTAATTGAATTCATAAAAACAACTTAATTTATTCATTTGTATATACAATATTAGGGCCTTTAATTTATTTATTTTTCTGGTAATCAAATGAAGGCATAAAACATTAATTTATCTTTTATTAATTTTGAGCAAACACTAAAAATGTTAGTGTTTAGCAACACAACAGAGGTTTACTGTTAAAATTATAACATGGAAGAAACATGTTTTAATAGCCTAATATTTGAATTATTATAAGTATTACATTAATATGAACATTACTACAAGAGTAATACATTTCTATCGCAGTTAAAACCAAACTTTTATTTTGGCGCGTTGCCGTTTAGACCTTCTTCTGTGATGTGTCAGTTTCTCTCAAATTAAATATGGTCAAAGTGAGAATATTAAACTGCAAAGGAACTATTTAAATATGAATCCTTGAATCCATGTTATACCATTTAAGATATTGAAGCACACGAGAGACTTAATATCAACTTTTTAATGATATAATTAGGTCTCTACTTCTAATTCGTTGTAGAAATATAAATGGTTGCTGTCATTACTTGTATTCATGAGGTTTATTCAAATGTACAATAAATGAGACAAAACGAACATGTTATTTAAGAATACAAAATGCGCCTCTCTAGAGTAAATTTTTTCTAGATGACAATCGAGTTATGGTCATTGAATGGCTTTCCTGAGATAAATGCAACGTTATGCGACACTGTTTACAAGCTGTTTTATTGACACGGATTGAGCGATTACACGAGACATGATACATTTCAGTAAGTGTTACTATTTCAACATTCCTTCTGATGTTAAAGGAGAACTTGGTAACTTTTTTAACTTAATAAAACTTAATTAAACAACCTGTTCTGGTGATATTGGTGACTTTCCCCGCTCCCCCCAGCGTTCCTAGGCGGAAAACCAACCTTGCAACTTGCAACACTACCGTCCCGGCAAGTTAGAAATTGGAAGTCTCGTGAGAAGCGGGAACTAGAACGAGAACGAGCGCGAAACACAAATTGCTTTACGGCAATTCGACATAAACACACACGCATGTGTGATGTATTACCAGATTACTCACCTCGGTAGACATAGTTCCACACGATACAGTTGGCTTGCTCTGATCAAAACAAACGCACATGAGCAGCGGTAGAGAGGGGGAGGAGGCCGCCGCAAATGAGTTTTTTACGACTGTGTTGTGAAATATACGCCCCCCCACAGCTGTAGGGGGAGCTCGTGGGGAAAACATGCGACAACAAAAGGGAAAATCAGCGAAGAAGTGACTAGAGTTCGCTAGAGTTACCGAGTTCTCCTTTAATTCATGTGCGCTTTGTCGTGCTGCTGCTCGAATGGTTTTTGTTGTTTGAATTCCATAATACTGATAGTATTTGAAAACTGGGACTTATTTTCATATCAAAAGAAACAAAGCACAACATTTACAGCAATTACTGAATGGGAGGTGTGCTAAAAAATTATGTTCAATCAGTGAAGTTTGGTTACACATCGACAGACTAAAAGATTGATTCTTGATTGAACAATTTAGACCATTTCAATTAAGCTTGATTAAAAAAAAGGAGTATATCGTCAACCCAGCCCTGATATACTATATATACACACTGATATACTATTTATACTGATATACTATTTAATTTTATTTTTTCAATTTTGTCATTGGCCCTTACCACAATAGCGCCATAAACATACAATAAAAACTTAATTCTAAAACACATACTTTGAGTTTAAAAACCTTATGGATTTCTTCCACTTTTAAAAAGGAAACCAAAACTTGCATCCATGTAGAAAAAGACAAAAAAATCCCCAAAACCAAACGAAATCACACTACTTGGGTGTCAGCAAACATGGCAGCATGTGCAAAGTTCAAAACAACAAATGCTCTCACAGTCCCCACTGACCAGCTGACTGGACATTGTTACTGCTGGGCTGTCATTAAACACCCCAGCCCCCCTCAACCCCTCAGCCCTGTAGTGTCAGTACACCCAAACGCTCCCTAGTAACAGACCAACAATAGCTGCACTGTGGCTAGACAACACACACACACACACACACACACACACACACACACACACACACACACACACACACACACACACACACACACACACACACACACACACACACACACACACACACACACACACACACACACACACACACACACACACACACACACACACACACACACACACACACACACACACACACACACACACACACACACACACTGAGACAAATCCCTCAACAGCAGGAGGATGCTTGTAATGCCTGGAGTTACCGATGATGGGTCACATGGTTAAGGGCAGAGAGGAATTATAAATGACCCATTAAGTTTGACCACCACAGAGAAAGAATTTGAAGTATGGGAAGGATAGGAATATTTTGAACAGTTTTAAAGCTAAAATTATTGGTGCAAGTCTATACAAACCGGTGTAGATGTTACACACTTCCAGAGCTGGAGTGTCCGTTGGGAATTGTGTTAATGCATAATTTTTTGTTTGCCTTTAAACAGAATGTGTTTGAATGTTGAATCTGGGTTTAGCTCTTTATTTGACCAAGGGTTAATTAGTCAATACAAGTTTAGCATCTGAGACCCGCCCCATAAGTAAAGTAAACCAACCTGTACATAACCCAGGACTTACTAGCACTGCTGCGTGAAAACAAACTAGATTTGCATATTCAGAGAAATACCAGTGGCTTGCAAGACAGCAAAATAATAATCAATTTAAAAAAAGCCAGTGGAGTCGAGGGCACAGAGAAAGAGATCTCTATTCCGGACTTGCGCAAAAACTGCCTTGCAATCATTTCCCAATATGTTACTGGTGTGGAAATATTACAAAGTCTGTAAACAGGACGTTAAGACATGGGCAGCAGAGACGGGACACGCTGAAGACGGACGAAAAGAGGAGAGCAAAGACGTGCCAGCAGATACTCAACAAGGCACAACACGCTCACTGTTCGCAATGCTCAAAATACTGGAAGAAAAATATACATTTTTTAATCTAGGGTGGGGGTTTATATGAATGTACATCTGAGGGGGACTGACTGTGTTCAGAAAAGTTTCGATGGCATTTTCTTTTCCTCTTACCTCCGTGTAATAAGTAGTTTATAAACGCGCTGCTTTCTGTGCAGCAGAAACCAAGGAAATGTTATATTGCTGCTGTCCCATAAGCGCCACCTACTGTCAGAGAGCGAATGTGCATTTTCATTCAGTCCATCTGTTGTTTGAGTTTTGTGTGTGTGTTATGGACAAGCGGGAAGGAAGTCGACCGGAAGTTGAAGCCGGCCGCGTGCCACCATCTTGTAGCAGAACTTCACCTGCTGTTAGCATCCCATTGACTCCCATTCATTTTGGCGTCACTTTGACAGCGAATAACTTTACATCTGAGGCGTTTAAAGACTCCATTTGTCCATTATTTATTTCTAAAGAAACACGACAATGTATAAAATGCTCCATTACCTTGTAGCTTACGTTATGGCCCCGTAAAAACAGTTTTTGTAAAAGTAGGCTAACGATTGCGTCATAACCACACGACTCTCTGTCGCACAGTAGAGAGATTACCGTATGGACAGGAGGAGAAGCTCGCGGGCAATCGGGGGGACGTGGAGGCAAAATGACAAAATAATTAATCAGAATACCTAGCAAAAGTTTCTCCTGCTCGTAGCTCATGGATACCTCCTACTCACGATCTCCGTCTCTGCAAGATTCGGAAGGGAATGATTCAGATTTCTCATGCCACAGCCACTAGAAGACAGATCTCACGTCACATCTACGTCGTCAAGCTCAGTTTGAGTCTGCGCATCAGGAACGGAAGTCCTAAAAAAAAAAATCGCTGAAAATGGGCTTCACTTGTCTCAATTGAGTTCCAATGAGATGACTCTGTCCATTTCTTATACTGTCTATGGTTATGGAGCATAATTTCACTAAAGTAAAGTCAGACCATTCTGTTTTTGCTCTTTGGCCTGGTTTTTAACACCTCTGAGTGATAGTTTGGTGTCCAGCCGCAATGCCACTTTCTTTTTTGATTATTATTATATTAACTGCCTTATGTGCAGTTTACATGTTTGCATACAATGTTATTTGAGTGTTGATTAGCCTATTATATCTAAAAATAAATAGCAACTGAATGTAGGCTAATAGCTTAGGCTCTGTTGTTAACCTTTAATGTTATAGTAATGTGCAAGTAAGGGCTCCCTATATAGTTTACAGCATTAGCAGAGATAATTTTTTTTATCCTTAAGAAACTTTTAATTATAACTGGATTCATTTAAGGACAGAAAATTAGTTTTTTAATTAAAAAAAAAACTTTTTTGTTTAGACCATATATATTATCCCTACAAAAATTGTGTCGTGGCTTAATTGACCATGTGGAGATGTGGGTCCTATGGTCAACCCAGTTGAGAACCACTGCCCTAGAGTATATGACAGACTCAGAACAGGCTTCAGTGGGCGGAGCTCACATGAATATTCATGAGTTCCCTGGACATGCGTGTGGAACTGGGAATTTTTGTTCACGCTCCAGTCTTCGTCTCTCAGCAGGTTTAATAGATTATTTCATAAAAGGTCAATAGAAAGTTTCTCTGTGAACTTAAACTACAATTGTTTATCTTTTCGTAAAGTTCATAATGTTTCTACTAGTTCGCAGTCGTTTGGTGCAGTCGTCCCTGACATTCACTTCATGTTAGGATAAAGCACAGCAAACTTCAACTACTCATACATACATAGATTTCGTTTTGTTGTGCTTGTCCTTTGTACCTCGCAAATCTTTTGTTATCATTTGTTGAATATGCCACTGCCTGTAACAACTGAAATAAATGTATCTGTGGACATAATATTTGTGTTACATACAATATGCAACATCCTCCTTGTTCTCTGGTTGTGAACGATCTGCAGTTGTAAAAGTCATAGCATTTAAATATTTTACAAACAAATACACATTTACAAATTCAAATTAATCACAAAAATTCCAGCACACCTGAATGATTACATCTACACTGATTTCCATTAGAAGAGCAGATATAGAACATTCTTAAATACATGACTATCATTTAATTAAGTTGGCTTGGAAAATTCTCTGAAGCCCTAGACTCAATTAAACTACCATTCAATGTACTTATAAACGTACATCTATCTATCTATCTATCTATCTATCTATCTATCTATCTATCTATCTATCTATCTATCTATCTATCTATCTATCTATCTATCTTATAATATCTTTCTTTCTTACTAACTAACTAACTAACTAACTTATCTATCTTTCTTTCTTTCTTTCTTACTAATCTATCTCTTTCCAATTAACTTATCTATCTTTCTTACTAATCTATCTATCTTTCTAACTAACTTATCTTTCTTTCTTAATAATCTATCTATATTTCTAACTAACTAAGTTATCTATCTTTCTTTCTTTCTTACTAATCTATCTATCTATCTATCTATCTATCTATCTATCTATCTATCTATCTATCTATCTATCTTTCTAACTAATCAATCTTTCTTTCTTTCTAACTAATCTATCTTTCTTTATTTCTAACTACTCAATCTTTCTTTCTCTCTCCATTTCTTTCTTTGTAACTAAGCTATCTATCTTTCTAACTAATCAATCTTTCTTTCTTTCTAATCAATATTTCTTTCTAACTAATCTATCTATCTATCTATCTATCTATCTATCTATCTATCTATCTTTCTTTCTTTCTAACTAATCAATCTTTCTTTCTTTCTTTATAATTAATATTTTTTTCTTTCTAACTAATCTTTCTTTCTTTTTTCTCTTTCTTTCTAACTAATCTTCCTTTCTAATCAATCTTTCTTTCTAAATAATCCATCTGTCTTTCTAACTTATCTATCTATCTATCTATCTTTTCTTCTTTCTCTTTCTTTCTATCTATCTTTCTCTTTCTCTCTCTTTCTTTCTTTCTAACTAATCTATCTATCTTTCTTTCTTTATAATTAATATTTTTTTCTTTCTAACTAATCAATCTTTCTTTCTTTCTTTCTCTTTCTAATCAATATTTGTTCTTTCTTTCTAACTAATCTTTCTTTCTTTCTAACTAATCTTTCTTTCTTACTATCTTTATTGTTTTTTTCTATCTTTCTTTCTAACTAATCTTTCTTTATTTCTTTCTTTCTTTCTAACTCTTTCTAACTAATCTTTCTTTCTATCTACCTCTTTCTTTCTTTCCTTCTAACTTATCTATCTATCTTCAAACCTTATCTATCCACCTATCTATCTTCAAACCTTATCTATCTATCTATCTATCTATCTATCTATCTATCTATCTATCTATCTATCTATCTATCTATCTATCTATCTATCTATCTTATGAATCTATCTGTCTTTCTAACTAACTTATCTATCTTTCTTTCTTACTAATCTATCTATCTTTCTAACTAACTTATCTATCTTTCTTTCTTTTTAAACTAATCTATCTATCTTTCTAACTAACTTATCTATCTTTCTTTCTTTTTTACTAATCTATCTATCTTTCTAACTAACTTATCTATCTTTCTAACTAATCTATCTTTCTAACTAACTTTTCTATCTTTAATTCTTTTTAACTAATCCATCTATCTTTCTAACTAACTTATCTATCTTTCTTTCTAACTAATCTATCTATCTTTCTAACTAACTAATCTTTCTTTCTTTCTTACTAATCTATCTATCTTTCTAACTAACTTATCTTTCTTTCTCTTTCTAACTAATCTATCTATCTTTCTAACTAACTTATCTTTCTTTCTTTCTTACTAATCTATATCTTTCTAACTAACTTATCTATCTTTCTTTCTTACTAATCTATCTATCTTTCTAACTAACTTATCTATCTTTCTTTCTTTTTTAACTAATCTATCTATCTTTCTAACTAACTTATCTATCTTTCTTTCTTTTTTACTAATCTATCTATCTTTCTAACTAACTTATCTATCTTTCTAACTAATCTATCTTTCTAACTAACTTTTCTATCTTTCATTCTTTTTAACTAATCCATCTATCTTTCTAACTAACTTATCTATCTTTCTTTCTAACTAATCTATCTATCTTTCTAACTAACTAATCTTTCTTTCTTTCTTACTAATCTATCTATCTTTCTAACTAACTTATCTTTCTTTCTCTTTCTAACTAATCTATCTATCTTTCTAACTAACTTATCTTTCTTTCTTACTAATCTATATCTTTCTAACTAACTTATCTTTCTTTCTTTCTAACTAATCTATCTTTCTTTCTTACTAACTTTTCTTTCTTTCTTACTAATCTATCTATCTTTCTAACTAACTTATCTTTCTTTCTCTTTCTAACTAATCTATCTATCTTTCTAACTAACTTATCTTTCTTTCTTTCTTACTAATCTATATCTTTCTAACTAACTTATCTTTCTTTCTTTCTAACTAATCTATCTTTCTTTCTTACTAACTTTTCTTTCTTTCTTACTAATCTATCTATCTTTCTAACTAACTTATCTATCTTTCTTTCTTTTTTAACTAATCTATCTTTCTTTCTTTTTTACTAATCTATCTATCTTTCTAACTAACTTATCTATCTTTCTAACTAATCTATCTTTCTAACTAACTTTTCTATCTTTCATTCTAGTGTTGTCACGGTACCAAAATTTCAGTATTCGGTACCGATACCAGTGAAAATCCACGGTTCTCGGTACCAATTTCGGTACCAAAGCTTAATTTAGATTACATTTACATAATTATATTAAAGTGTATATCACAAAGATGGAAACTGTAGTATTAAAAACACTTTACAATAAGATTCCATTTGTTAGATAACATTAGATAAAATGACCTAACAAAAAAACCAATAGTTATATACTGTCGCAATTATTCTCCTTTAGGGGTTAATTTAAAAATACATTTTTAAAATCAAAAGTTAACATTATTTCTGTTAACATTATTTAATGCACAATGAATGAAGTGAACAAACATGACCAATCAAGTGTTTTGTATTAAATAACATTCACAAACATTAATTAATGTTGTAAAAATATATTGTTCACTCAATGTGTTATGTTAGATAACGCATTAAGTGATGTTAATGAATGGTATCTTATTGTAGCATTACCAAACTATACAGGAGATAAAATATGTTTTATTTGACTTGACTATACTTTCATTTAATCCAAAACTGTATTCATATTTAACTTTAAAGGGGCTTTTTAAACCTGCTAAGAGTTATCCAGCCAAGAATAAGACTAGAACTGCTTTTCTGACGGACTGATATTAATGACGGCTTTTTATTTCTCATCTCCATAAATATATCTAGTAGTAAAGCTAATGCAAGGGCTAGAAATCAGTTAATAGGCCTATGTCACACTTCCTCGTCGTCATGGAGAGCGCAGTTCGCACAAGCGTTTGTACTCCCGTGGCGTCTGTCGTTGCTATACATCCATGAACGCACATGGAAAAGCGAGCGCGCCGCTTCTATTATGAGCGCGCTTGCCGCGCGCCATTTGAAATAACGTATCTGCACGCGCAAAAACATCAGCACCACATCAGCAGCAGCACCGCCGATCGCCATCAGCGCTTTTATGAAGAGGACGCAACTGCACGCGCTTCGGGCATGCACGCGCATCAAGTACCGGGTTTGAGAAAACCTGGTACCGTGACGTTTAAAAAAAAATTAGTACCGACTTGGTACCGAAGTACCGGGTCTTTTGACAACACTATTTCATTCTTTTTAACTAATCCATCTATCTTTCTAACTAACTTATCTATCTTTCTTTCTTACTAATCTATCTATCTTTCTAACTAACTTATCTATCTTTCTTTCTTTTTTAACTAATCTATCTATCTTTCTAACTAACTTATCTATCTTTCTTTCTTTTTTACTAATCTATCTATCTTTCTAACTAACTTATCTATCTTTCTAACTAATCTATCTTTCTAACTAACTTTTCTATCTTTCATTCTTTTTAACTAATCCATCTATCTTTCTAACTAACTTATCTATCTTTCTTTCTAACTAATCTATCTATCTTTCTAACTAACTAATCTTTCTTTCTTTCTTACTAATCTATCTATCTTTCTAACTAACTTATCTTTCTTTCTCTTTCTAACTAATCTATCTATCTTTCTAACTAACTTATCTTTCTTTCTTTCTTACTAATCTATATCTTTCTAACTAACTTATCTTTCTTTCTTTCTAACTAATCTATCTTTCTTTCTTACTAACTTATCTTTCTTTCTCTTTCTAACTAATCTATCTATCTTTCTAACTAACTTATCTTTCTTTCTTTCTTACTAATCTATATCTTTCTAACTAACTTATCTTTCTTTCTTTCTAACTAATCTATCTTTCTTTCTTACTAACTTTTCTTTCTTTCTTTCTTTCTTTCTTTCTTTCTTTCTTTCTTTCTTTCTTTCTCTTTCTTTCTTACTAATCTTTATTTCTTTCTTTATACCTAATCTTTCTTTCTTTCTTTCTAATATTTTTTTCTTTCTCTCTTACTAATCTATCTTTCTTTCTAACTAATCAGTCTTTCTTTCTTTCATTCTAATTAATCTATTTTTCTTTCTTTCATTCTTTCTACATAACCCTTTCTTTTTTTCTTTCTTTCTTTCTACCTAATCTTTTTTTTCTTTCTTTCTTTCTTTCTTTCTTTCTTTCTTTCTTTCTTTCTTTCTCTTTCTTTCTACCTAAACGTTCTTTCTTTTCTTTCATTCTCTTTCTTTATACCTAATCTTTCTTTCTTTCTAACTAATCAGTCTTTCTTTCTTTCATTCTAACTAATCTATTTTTCTTTCTTTCATTCTTTCTTACTTTCTACATAACCCTTTCTTTCTTTCTTTCTTTCTTCCTAATCTTTTTCTTTCTTTCTACCTAATCTTTTTCTTTCTTTCTACCTACCTAATCTTTCTTTCTACCTAATCTTTCTTTCTTTTTTCTTTCATTCTTTCTAACTAATCTTTCTTTCTTTCTTTCTTTCTTTCTTTCTACCTACCTAATCTTTCTTTCTACCTAATCTTTCTTTCTTTTTTCTTTCATTCTTTCTTTCTTTCTAACTAATCTTTCTTTCTTTCTTTTTTCTTTCAGTCTTTCTTTCTTTCATTCTAACTAATCTATTTTTCTTTCTTTCATTCTTTCTTACTTTCTACATAACCCTTTCTTTCTTTCTTTCTTTCTTTCTTCCTAATCTTTTTCTTTCTTTCTACCTAATCTTTTTCTTTCTTTCTACCTACCTAATCTTTCTTTCTACCTAATCTTTCTTTCTTTTTTCTTTCATTCTTTCTTTCTAACTAATCTTTCTTTTTTTCTTTCTTTCTTTCTTTCTTTCTTTCTTTCTAATCTTGATCTATCCATCCAACCATCCATGGTCATGTTAAAACATGGTAAATCATGCTAGCAATGTGGTAAACCATACTAGAAACATGGTAAATCATGGTAAACCATGCTAGAACAGTTTAAAACTTTTTCAAACTTTCTGGCTAGGCTTTTTCAAGCCAACTTAAAGTTTGTCTACGAACTTTACCATCTAGTTTATTCATTGCTGTGTTATGTTACCTCACCTTATGACACTTGAAAACTGTGTCATCTCATCTCTGGTAATGACCGAAATAAAGTCCACAACCATATCAGTGCCCTAATAAACATTTTGCAACCTGATGTTTCTCTCGGTCATGTGTTCTTTCTTTGACCGAGTGTTGGATGATACGCAATTATGATCATTGATACAAATGCATGATCTATTTTGTTGCATAAACACTCATTCAACATTTTTTACAAGTCATAAAGTTTCATAAACAATTATGTTAGAAACTGGGCTTCAATTAGAGGAACTTTGGACTTGATGTCTTGAAAAAATTTAAAATGGCATTTTCACCACTTATGATTTGCAAGACTAAAGTTTGGAATTGAATTGGAATTCACTTGTTATTAAATAAAGAATCTTGAAAATAGATGCTGTATAGTGATTTCCACACTTCATTAAGCAGCACGACCATTTTCAATTGTGTTAATAATCAGAAATGTTTCTTGAGCAGCAAATAAGTATATTAGAATGATTTCTGAAGGGTCATGTGACTCTGAAATCTTGAGTAATCAGCCCTGCCATCACAAGAAAAAAAAAATATTAAAATAGAAAACAGTTGGTAAAAATATTTCACAATATTGCGTTTTTTGTTTGTTTAATCTGATAAATGCAGCCTTGGTGACCATAAAGAACCTTACTAGTACCAAGCTTTTGAAAAGTATTGAAACATTTAAAAATACATATATTTGGTACATTATTTTGCCAGTATGCATATTTGTAAATATAATTTTTTTGTGAACATCAAATTGGTTGCTTATTCTATTCTGTAAAAGAACGAGAAGTATGTTTCTCATTTACAGTAGCCTAGCTGTATCAAATTTAATTTGTACACTATTGTCCAAACAATTTTGTATCATCAAAATTGTACTTGTAATGTATTTAAAGCAACACATTCATTGTGTGTGTGTGTGTGTGTGTGTGTGTGTGTGGTCTTAAGTTATTAGGGGTTCAAGCACGAAGTGCTGAAACCCTATTGTAATTGTACTGATTTTTAGGGGTTCAAGCATGAAATGCTGAAACCCTATTGTTATTGTAAGGATTTTTATTATTATTATTATTTTCCCCTAAAACGCATCGTGCAGACCAAACCGTAAGAGCTGGAACCTTGAAAGTTGGCCAAATGATAGTGCTCAATTTGGGGAGAACCTATCAAAATATGGCCCAGATTGGCCAATAGGTGGTGCTATAATGACCCCATTTACTAAATTGGTCATAACTCATACATAGTTTGTCCTAGAGGCTCAAATTTAGCATCACTGTGATCCCTGGCTCCAGACGAACAACATGGCTATCTCCAAATCCCGATTTGAGCAAAAAAAAATTTATATGGCCACTTTTGTCCAAAGCCTACTTTGGCAAACTAGTCCCTGGTTTTTGGTCCAATCAGAACAAGACCAGTCTAGGACAATTCTCTGGACTCTCTAGATAAATAATTATCGAAAAAAAGTTGAACTTTTGCATTTGCCTGGCTGTAACAGGGTCATTTAGGAAAGTGGAGGGACAAAAAACACTCAAAAGCCTATACAACCTAAGGGAAAACACCAAACTTCACAAAAATCGATGGACATATGTGTCCTAACATGGTGAAGAAGCATGCCAAGTTTCGTGAAGATCGGACAATAGGTGGCGCTATAACTGGCAAAAACGTCTCTTCTTATTAGGGGTTCAAGCATGAAATGCTGAAACCCTATTGTTATTGTAAGGATTTTTATTATTATTATTATTTTCCCCTAAAACGCATCGTGCAGACCAAACCGTAAGAGCTGGAACCTTGAAAGTTGGCCAAATGATAGTGCTCAATTTGGGGAGAACCTATCAAAATATGGCCCAGATTGGCCAATAGGTGGTGCTATAATGACCCCATTTACTAAATTGGTCATAACTCATACATAGTTTGTCCTAGAGGCTCAAATTTAGCATCACTGTGATCCCTGGCTCCAGACGAACAACATGGCTATCTCCAAATCCCGATTTGAGCAAAAAAAAATTTATATGGCCACTTTTGTCCAAAGCCTACTTTGGCAAACTAGTCCCTGGTTTTTGGTCCAATCAGAACAAGACCAGTCTAGGACAATTCTCTGGACTCTCTAGATAAATAATTATCGAAAAAAAGTTGAACTTTTGCATTTGCCTGGCTGTAACAGGGTCATTTAGGAAAGTGGAGGGACAAAAAACACTCAAAAGCCTATACAACCTAAGGGAAAACACCAAACTTCACAAAAATCGATGGACATATGTGTCCTAACATGGTGAAGAAGCATGCCAAGTTTCGTGAAGATCGGACAATAGGTGGCGCTATAACTGGCAAAAACGTCTCTTCTTATTAGGGGTTCAAGCATGAAATGCTGAAACCCTATTGTTATTGTAAGGATTTTTATTAGGGGTTCAAGCACGAAGTGCTGAAACCCTATTGTAATTGTACTGATTTTTATTATTCATAACATGCTAAAGAAGCATGGAAATTTTTATGAAGATCGGACCATAGTTGGCGCTATAACTGTTAAAAAGCTTTAAAACCATATATTTCCTATGGTAAATTGCCTGTATTGGCTGTAAATTGTGTTTTCCACATGATCATGTTTATAAAATAATGTTAAAAACCAGTGCAATACAATTCTCTGAACTCACTAGATCAATAATTGTCAGAAAAAGTTGAACTACTTCATTTGGATAGCTATAATAGGGTCACTTCAATATGTAGCCTTAAAATGAATACCATATTAAGCCAATAAGTGGTATTTTACTGCCCCCTGCTGTCATTTCATCATACTACTCCCTAATATTGTTATATAATTCATATTTAGACTTTATAAAATCATTATTTTAACATTTAACATGAAAACGAAAGTAAAACGGCATTTAAGCCACGCCCCCGAATACAAATTCATTCATAACTCGAAAACGGAAAGTCGTTGCGCGCTCAAATTTTGATGGTAAGGTCCTCTCCGGGCTCTTGATCGAAACGTGTCGTCGCGGGCCTCGGGAGCGCGCCCCCCACGAATCGCAAATTCGTGGGACCCCCGATTTTGAACGGCCGAAACTCCCGACCCAGACCACCCCGAACCTTGTGTGAGAGCTCGTTGGAAAGGTCCCGTTCTAGGCTAGCTTCGATTCAAATGTGGTGTAATTTGCCCTGGGCATTCCAGAGATAAAAGCCTCAAAAGACATGCCTTTGAACAGTCATAACTCCCGGGCCCAATCGCCCATAAACACCGCGATGGTCTCATTCAACAGGGCTCCTCAAGAACTATCTATGCTCTGAATTTCAGAATTTTTCGCCTTCTGGTTCCCGAGATATAAGTGAAAAACCAAATTCCCATTCATTCATTCAAACACTTCAACTGTAAGATGGAGGCTGTAATTCCACTGTTGTCAACTAGAGGGAGCAGCAGTATTAGACATAGTATTAATCTTTTTATCAGCTTTCAGCTTTGGCCAACAAACAAATGGTTAAAGCAATTTTTTTTAAATTATTATTGGACTGATAATATAGATCACAATGAAATATATGAAATGGTTAGACCATTAAAATATTTTTTCACAATAACACATCCTAAAGACATTGAAAACATATTTGTATTTGTGTGTGTGTGTGTGTGTGTGTGTGTAAGCATGCATTATTGAGTTAACATGGAAAACACTTATATTACAATAACTATTATAACACAATCATATTTTGTCAGTGTTTATCACTTCATTTGCACTGACACTTCACATAATTGCTAGTAATGTGGTAAATCACGCTAGAAACATGGTAAATCATAGTAAATCATTGATGGTCTCATTCAACAGGGCTCCTCAAGCACTCTCTATGCTCTGAGTTTCAGAATTTTTCGCCTTCTAGTTCCCGAGATATAAGTGAAAAACCAAGCACTTCAACTGTAAGATGGAAGCTGAAATACCACTGTCCACTAGAGGGAGCAGCAGTATTGCATATTATCTTTTCATTAGTTTTCAGTATTGGGAAACAAACAAATGCTTTAAAAAGCAATCTTTTTTTCTTTTTTTTTCTTTTCTTTTTTATATTATTAGATCACAAAGGAATTCTAATAGACCAATAAATATATTTTCTCAATAACATATTCCAAAACATTAAAAACATATTTGTATTTGTGTATGTTTATTTCTCTCTGTGTGTGTGTGTGTGTGTGTGTGTGTGTGTGTGTGTGTGTGTGTGTGTGTGTGTGTGTGTGTGTGTGTGTGTAAGCATGCATTATTGAGTTAACATGGAAAAACTGGTTTGCTTTAGTCCAGAAAACAGGTGAAAATCATGAAGTTTAAAGTGAAAGTGAGCCAATAAGTGGTCTTCTTCTGCCCTCTGCTGGCCATTCTACTTATTAATGAAGTCTTTTCACATGTGCTCACATTCATATTTAGACTCTAAAAATCACTTATATAACAATAACTATTATAACACAATCAGATTTTGTCAGTGTTTATCACTTCATTTGCACTGACACTTCACATAATTGCTAGAAACATGGTAAATCATAGTAAATAATACTATAATGTGGTGTATCAAGGTAAACCATGCTAGAATCCTGGCAAATCATTCTAGAACGTGGTAAATCATGGTAAACTATGCTAGAACAGGGTAAATCATGGTAAACCATGATAAACTATGGTAAATCATGTTAGAATGTGGCATATCATGGTAAATCATGCTAGAACAGGGTAAATCATGGTAAACTATGATAAATCATGATAAACTATGGTAAACCATGCTAGAATCACAGTAAACAATGGTAAATCATACTAGAATGTAGTATATCATGGTAAATCATGCTAGAATATGGTAAATCAAGGTAAACTAAGATAAAATCATGGTAAACTATGTCAATCATGCTAGAATCCTAGTAAATAATACTAGAATGTGGTAAATTATTGTGGGAGGAGCCTATTTTACTAAAATGGCTATAACTCAAGAAGTAAATGAGATATCTTCACCAAACTCAGTACACATGTGTATGAGTTCAATTTGAGGTCACAGTAAACAATTTTATGGAGATCGGTCCATAGATGGCACTATAACTCCTATAAAAAGCTTTAAAACCATATATTTCCTATGGTACATTGCCTGTATTGGCAGTAAATGGTCTTTTCCATCTATTATGTCAGTGCTTACATGCTTGCTAAATAAAACTTAATAACTTTTGATGCTTTTCTACTTAAAGGCCTTAAATGCTTGAACCCCGATAAATGCTGCTTGCAGCTTTAATTATTAGGGGTTCAAGCACGAAGTGCTGAAACCCTATTGTAATTGTAAGGATTTTTATTATTATTATTCTGCCGTAAAACGCATCGTGCAGCCCAAACCGTAAGTGCTGGAGACTTGAGACTTTGCCAGAAGGTAGTACAAAAATCGAGGAGAGGTTATCAAATTATGACCCCGATTGGCCAATAGGTGGCGCTATAGTAAGCAAAAGTATAAAATCGCTAATAACTCCTAGACGGTTTGTCGTAGACTCAAGTGTCTTATATCACTGTAATCCTTGGCTCAAGGCGGAAAAAACGTATATCTCCGATTTCATTTCCGGTATGCAAATTTTTCCGCCATTTTGAATTTTGTCAAAAACCTACTTTTGCAAACTAGTCTGTGGTTTTTTGTCCGATCGGAACCAAATCAGTGCAGAAATGTTCTCTGGAGTCTGACTATCAATAATTATCGAAAAAAAGTTGAAATTTCGATTCATGGTCGCTATGGGGTGCAAAATTAACGTTGTGGGAGGAGCCTATTTTACTAAAATGGCTATAACTCAAGAAGTAATTTAGTTAACTTCACCAAACTTGGTACACCTGTGTAGGAGGTCAATCTGAGGTCACAGTAAAAAAATTGCATCGATTGGCCACATGGTGGCGCTATAAAATAAAAAAAACGTATAGACACCTGACCGTTTTTCCGAATTACTTGAAATTTGGTATGCAGTGTCTTGGCCCAAGGGGCCATGTATGTCTAAAAGGATATTGGCGTATCTCGAAAAACATGGCCGCCATTGGCCAATGAGGTTTGAGCACCTATTAACGAAGTCCGATCGGAACGAAACTCGGTGGGCATGTTCGGCTCAAGCCCCTAAAGGTCTGTAAGAATTTTTAAAGAAATCGGCCACTAGTTGGCGCTAACGAGTTTTAAGGCTCTGTAATCACGTGGTGTTACATTTATTGTCACAAAATGCATATCATTTGATAGATCTCCTCATGCTGAACAACTTTGCCTCAAGAACCATTGCTGTCAATCAGACCGTTCATTAAATATTCACGAACATGTTAAAAACCTACTTTTGCGAACTAGTCCTAGGTTTTTCGCCCGATTGGAACCAGACCAGTCTAGGACAATTCTATGGACTCTCTAGATCAATAATTATCAAAAAAAAGTTGAACTTTTG
This sequence comes from Leuciscus leuciscus, assembly GCF_965113295.1. Lineage (NCBI taxonomy): Eukaryota > Metazoa > Chordata > Actinopteri > Cypriniformes > Leuciscidae > Leuciscus > Leuciscus leuciscus. The sequence continues at coordinate 34,051,298 of NC_138733.1, forward strand.
CATTTTGCGCATGGGTATATTTGGTCATAAAGAAAATGGACGTGGCAAAATGCACTAAAAAGCCTATAAATCATATATAAAAACTCAGAACTTCACACAAATTGGTGAGCATATGTGACATAACATCATTAATAACCATGCAAAATTTTGTGGAGATCGGACCATAGGTTGCGCTATAACTGTTAAAAAACTTTAAAACCATATATTTCCTATGGTAAATTGCCTGTATTGGCTGTAAATTGTCTTTTCCATCTATGATCATATAATTTTCATATAATAATGTTCAAAACTAGTGCAGTACAATTCTCTGGACTCTCTAGATCAGTAATTATCAGAAAAAGTTGAACTACTTCATTTGGATGGCTATAATAGGGTCCCTTCAAAATGTGGCCTTGACCAAGGGTCCCCGAAAGCTTATATCTTTTAAGATGCTCAGATCTTCTTAAAAACAAGTCAGAACATGTGAAATATCACTCTGAACAAGCATGAGAAATTTCAGACAGATCGGACAAAATTTGCCTCTACAACAGTTAAAAAGGGGAAAATGATATGAATGTAATGGCATATTAAGCCAATAAGTGGTATTTTACTGCCCCCTGCTGTTAAAAAATAGTAATTTTGTCAATTCATATTTAGACTTTATAAAATCACTCTTTTAACATTTACAATCACATATAGTCAGAATTCATCTATTGAAGTATTACTACTGACAATTGTGTCACATTTAGAAATGTGATTCCTGAAGGAGACTTGCAGTAAACAGTTTTGATCACATCATATAGTTGAAATGTAGTCTTAGGTTTCTGAATAAATTTTGAATAATCTGATTAATAGTTTACAAAGACTTTGTGAAATGTTTATAGACCATTCAAATATATTTTCATAATGACATGTCCCAATAGCATTGAAAAAACAACAACATTTTTCTTTGTGTGTGTGTGTGTGTGTGTGTGTGTGTGTGTGTGTGTGTGTGTGTGTGTGTGTGTGTGTAAGCATGCATTATGGAGTTAAAATGGAAAAACTGGTTTGCTTTAGTGCAGAAAAATGGTGAAAATCAAGAAGTTTAAAGTGAAAGTGAGCCAATAAGTGGTCTTCTACTGCCCTCTGGTGGCCATTCTACTCATTAATGAAGTCTACTCACATATGCTTTTGCATTCATTAGACACTAAAAAATCACTTATATAACAATTACCATTGTAGCACAATCATATTTTGTCAGAGTTTATCACTTAATTTGTACTGATATTTCACATAATTGCTAGCAATGTGGTAAATCATGGTAAATCACGCTAAAAACATGGTAAATCATAATAAATAATACTAGAATGTGGTGTATATCATGGTAAATTATGGTAAATCATGCTAGAATCATAGTAAATAATACTAGAATGTGGTAAATTGTTGTGGGAGGAGCCTATTTTTTACTAAAATGGCTATAACTCAAGAAGTAAATGAGATATCTTCACCAAACTCAGTACACATGTGTATGGGTTCAATTTGAGGTCAAAGAAAAAAATGTATGGAGATCGGACCATAGGTGGTGCTATAACTGTTAAAAAGCTTTAAAACCATATATTTCCCATGGTAAACTGCCTGTATTGGCTGTAAATGGTCTTTTCCATCTATTATGTCAGTGGTTACATGCTTGCTAAATAAATCTTAATAACTTTTGATGCTTTTGTGCTTAAATGCCTTAAAGGCCTTAACTGCTTGAACCCCGATAAATGCTGCTTGCAGCTTTAATTAGGGGTTCAAGCATGAAATGCTGAAACCCTATTGTAATTGTAAGGATTCGTAAAACGCATCGTGCAGGACAAACCGTAAGGCCTAGAGACGTGAAACCTGGCCAGATGGTAGGCCTCAATTTGGGGACAACCTATCAGAGTATGACCCCAATTGGCCCATAGGTGGCGCTACAGCAACCAAAAGTACTAAATCGCTCATAACTCTTAGACCGTTTGTCCCAGGATCAAGTGTCTTATATCGTTGGAATCCTTGGCTCAAGGCGGACAAAATGGCTATCTCAGATTTGGATGTAGGCAGGGAAAATTTTCTGCTATGTCGGATTTTGTCCAAAACCTACTTTTGCGAACTAGTCCCTGGTTTTTGGCCCGATCGGAACCAAACCAGTCTAGGACAATTCTCTGGACTCTCTAGATCAATAATTATCGAAAAAAAGTTGAACTTTTGCATTTGGGTGGCTGTAAAAGGGTCATTTAGAAAAGGGGCGTGGCAAAATACACTAAAAAGCCTATAAATCCCAAATGAAAACTCAGAACTTCACAAAAATTGATGAGCATATGTGTCAGAACATGGTGAGGAAGCATGCAGAGTTTCATGGAGATCGGACCATAGGTGGCGCTATAACTGGCAAAAAGCCTTCATTCTTATTAGGGGTTCAAGCATGAAATGCTGAAACCCTATTGTAATTGTAAGGATTCGTAAAACGCATCGTGCAGGACAAACCGTAAGGCCTAGAGACGTGAAACCTGGCCAGATGGTAGGCCTCAATTTGGGGACAACCTATCAGAGTATGACCCCAATTGGCCCATAGGTGGCGCTACAGCAACCAAAAGTACTAAATCGCTCATAACTCTTAGACCGTTTGTCCCAGGATCAAGTGTCTTATATCGTTGGAATCCTTGGCTCAAGGCGGACAAAATGGCTATCTCAGATTTGGATGTAGGCAGGGAAAATTTTCTGCTATGTCGGATTTTGTCCAAAACCTACTTTTGCGAACTAGTCCCTGGTTTTTGGCCCGATCGGAACCAAACAAGTCTAGGACAATTCTCTGGACTCTCTAGATCAATAATTATCGAAAAAAAGTTGAACTTTTGCATTTGGGTGGCTGTAACAGGGTCATTTAGAAAAGGGGCGTGGCAAAATACACTAAAAAGCCTATAAATCCCAAATGAAAACTCAGAACTTCACAAAAATTGATGAGCATATGTGTCAGAACATGGTGAGGAAGCATGCAGAGTTTCATGGAGATCGGACCATAGGTGGCGCTATAACTGGCAAAAAGCCTTCATTCTTATTAGGGGTTCAAGCATGAAATGCTGAAACCCTATTGTAATTGTAAGGATTCGTAAAACGCATCGTGCAGGACAAACCGTAAGGCCTAGAGACGTGAAACCTGGCCAGATGGTAGGCCTCAATTTGGGGACAACCTATCAGAGTATGACCCCAATTGGCCCATAGGTGGCGCTACAGCAACCAAAAGTACTAAATCGCTCATAACTCTTAGACCGTTTGTCCCAGGATCAAGTGTCTTATATCGTTGGAATCCTTGGCTCAAGGCGGACAAAATGGCTATCTCAGATTTGGATGTAGGCAGGGAAAATTTTCTGCTATGTCGGATTTTGTCCAAAACCTACTTTTGCGAACTAGTCCCTGGTTTTTGGCCCGATCGGAACCAAACAAGTCTAGGACAATTCTCTGGACTCTCTAGATCAATAATTATCGAAAAAAAGTTGAACTTTTGCATTTGGGTGGCTGTAACAGGGTCATTTAGAAAAGGGGCGTGGCAAAATACACTAAAAAGCCTATAAATCCCAAATGAAAACTCAGAACTTCACAAAAATTGATGAGCATATGTGTCAGAACATGGTGAGGAAGCATGCAGAGTTTCATGGAGATCGGACCATAGGTGGCGCTATAACTGGCAAAAAGCCTTCATTCTTATTAGGGGTTCAAGCATGAAATGCTGAAACCCTATTGTAATTGTAAGGATTCGTAAAACGCATCGTGCAGGACAAACCGTAAGGCCTAGAGACGTGAAACCTGGCCAGATGGTAGGCCTCAATTTGGGGACAACCTATCAGAGTATGACCCCAATTGGCCCATAGGTGGCGCTACAGCAACCAAAAGTACTAAATCGCTCATAACTCTTAGACCGTTTGTCCCAGGATCAAGTGTCTTATATCGTTGGAATCCTTGGCTCAAGGCGGACAAAATGGCTATCTCAGATTTGGATGTAGGCAGGGAAAATTTTCTGCTATGTCGGATTTTGTCCAAAACCTACTTTTGCGAACTAGTCCCTGGTTTTTGGCCCGATCGGAACCAAACAAGTCTAGGACAATTCTCTGGACTCTCTAGATCAATAATTATCGAAAAAAAGTTGAACTTTTGCATTTGGGTGGCTGTAACAGGGTCATTTAGAAAAGGGGCGTGGCAAAATACACTAAAAAGCCTATAAATCCCAAATGAAAACTCAGAACTTCACAAAAATTGATGAGCATATGTGTCAGAACATGGTGAGGAAGCATGCAGAGTTTCATGGAGATCGGACCATAGGTGGCGCTATAACTGGCAAAAAGCCTTCATTCTTATTAGGGGTTCAAGCATGAAATGCTGAAACCCTATTGTAATTGTAAGGATTCGTAAAACGCATCGTGCAGGACAAACCGTAAGGCCTAGAGACGTGAAACCTGGCCAGATGGTAGGCCTCAATTTGGGGACAACCTATCAGAGTATGACCCCAATTGGCCCATAGGTGGCGCTACAGCAACCAAAAGTACTAAATCGCTCATAACTCTTAGACCGTTTGTCCCAGGATCAAGTGTCTTATATCGTTGGAATCCTTGGCTCAAGGCGGACAAAATGGCTATCTCAGATTTGGATGTAGGCAGGGAAAATTTTCTGCTATGTCGGATTTTGTCCAAAACCTACTTTTGCGAACTAGTCCCTGGTTTTTGGCCCGATCGGAACCAAACAAGTCTAGGACAATTCTCTGGACTCTCTAGATCAATAATTATCGAAAAAAAGTTGAACTTTTGCATTTGGGTGGCTGTAACAGGGTCATTTAGAAAAGGGGCGTGGCAAAATACACTAAAAAGCCTATAAATCCCAAATGAAAACTCAGAACTTCACAAAAATTGATGAGCATATGTGTCAGAACATGGTGAGGAAGCATGCAGAGTTTCATGGAGATCGGACCATAGGTGGCGCTATAACTGGCAAAAAGCCTTCATTCTTATTAGGGGTTCAAGCATGAAATGCTGAAACCCTATTGTAATTGTAAGGATTCGTAAAACGCATCGTGCAGGACAAATCGTAAGGCCTAGAGACGTGAAACCTGGCCAGATGGTAGGCCTCAATTTGGGGACAACCTATCAGAGTATGACCCCAATTGGCCCATAGGTGGCGCTACAGCAACCAAAAGTACTAAATCGCTCATAACTCTTAGACCGTTTGTCCCAGGATCAAGTGTCTTATATCGTTGGAATCCTTGGCTCAAGGCGGACAAAATGGCTATCTCAGATTTGGATGTAGGCAGGGAAAATTTTCTGCTATGTCGGATTTTGTCCAAAACCTACTTTTGCGAACTAGTCCCTGGTTTTTGGCCCGATCGGAACCAAACAAGTCTAGGACAATTCTCTGGACTCTCTAGATCAATAATTATCGAAAAAAAGTTGAACTTTTGCATTTGGGTGGCTGTAACAGGGTCATTTAGAAAAGGGGCGTGGCAAAATACACTAAAAAGCCTATAAATCCCAAATGAAAACTCAGAACTTCACAAAAATTGATGAGCATATGTGTCAGAACATGGTGAGGAAGCATGCAGAGTTTCATGGAGATCGGACCATAGGTGGCGCTATAACTGGCAAAAAGCCTTCATTCTTATTAGGGGTTCAAGCATGAAATGCTGAAACCCTATTGTAATTGTAAGGATTCGTAAAACGCATCGTGCAGGACAAACCGTAAGGCCTAGAGACGTGAAACCTGGCCAGATGGTAGGCCTCAATTTGGGGACAACCTATCAGAGTATGACCCCAATTGGCCCATAGGTGGCGCTACAGCAACCAAAAGTACTAAATCGCTCATAACTCTTAGACCGTTTGTCCCAGGATCAAGTGTCTTATATCGTTGGAATCCTTGGCTCAAGGCGGACAAAATGGCTATCTCAGATTTGGATGTAGGCAGGGAAAATTTTCTGCTATGTCGGATTTTGTCCAAAACCTACTTTTGCGAACTAGTCCCTGGTTTTTGGCCCGATCGGAACCAAACAAGTCTAGGACAATTCTCTGGACTCTCTAGATCAATAATTATCGAAAAAAAGTTGAACTTTTGCATTTGGGTGGCTGTAACAGGGTCATTTAGAAAAGGGGCGTGGCAAAATACACTAAAAAGCCTATAAATCCCAAATGAAAACTCAGAACTTCACAAAAATTGATGAGCATATGTGTCAGAACATGGTGAGGAAGCATGCAGAGTTTCATGGAGATCGGACCATAGGTGGCGCTATAACTGGCAAAAAGCCTTCATTCTTATTAGGGGTTCAAGCATGAAATGCTGAAACCCTATTGTAATTGTAAGGATTCGTAAAACGCATCGTGCAGGACAAACCGTAAGGCCTAGAGACGTGAAACCTGGCCAGATGGTAGGCCTCAATTTGGGGACAACCTATCAGAGTATGACCCCAATTGGCCCATAGGTGGCGCTACAGCAACCAAAAGTACTAAATCGCTCATAACTCTTAGACCGTTTGTCCCAGGATCAAGTGTCTTATATCGTTGGAATCCTTGGCTCAAGGCGGACAAAATGGCTATCTCAGATTTGGATGTAGGCAGGGAAAATTTTCTGCTATGTCGGATTTTGTCCAAAACCTACTTTTGCGAACTAGTCCCTGGTTTTTGGCCCGATCGGAACCAAACAAGTCTAGGACAATTCTCTGGACTCTCTAGATCAATAATTATCGAAAAAAAGTTGAACTTTTGCATTTGGGTGGCTGTAACAGGGTCATTTAGAAAAGGGGCGTGGCAAAATACACTAAAAAGCCTATAAATCCCAAATGAAAACTCAGAACTTCACAAAAATTGATGAGCATATGTGTCAGAACATGGTGAGGAAGCATGCAGAGTTTCATGGAGATCGGACCATAGGTGGCGCTATAACTGGCAAAAAGCCTTCATTCTTATTAGGGGTTCAAGCATGAAATGCTGAAACCCTATTGTAATTGTAAGGATTCGTAAAACGCATCGTGCAGGACAAACCGTAAGGCCTAGAGACGTGAAACCTGGCCAGATGGTAGGCCTCAATTTGGGGACAACCTATCAGAGTATGACCCCAATTGGCCCATAGGTGGCGCTACAGCAACCAAAAGTACTAAATCGCTCATAACTCTTAGACCGTTTGTCCCAGGATCAAGTGTCTTATATCGTTGGAATCCTTGGCTCAAGGCGGACAAAATGGCTATCTCAGATTTGGATGTAGGCAGGGAAAATTTTCTGCTATGTCGGATTTTGTCCAAAACCTACTTTTGCGAACTAGTCCCTGGTTTTTGGCCCGATCGGAACCAAACCAGTCTAGGACAATTCTCTGGACTCTCTAGATCAATAATTATCGAAAAAAAGTTGAACTTTTGCATTTGGGTGGCTGTAAAAGGGTCATTTAGAAAAGGGGCGTGGCAAAATACACTAAAAAGCCTATAAATCCCAAATGAAAACTCAGAACTTCACAAAAATTGATGAGCATATGTGTCAGAACATGGTGAGGAAGCATGCAGAGTTTCATGGAGATCGGACCATAGGTGGCGCTATAACTGGCAAAAAGCCTTCATTCTTATTAGGGGTTCAAGCATGAAATGCTGAAACCCTATTGTAATTGTAAGGATTCGTAAAACGCATCGTGCAGGACAAACCGTAAGGCCTAGAGACGTGAAACCTGGCCAGATGGTAGGCCTCAATTTGGGGACAACCTATCAGAGTATGACCCCAATTGGCCCATAGGTGGCGCTACAGCAACCAAAAGTACTAAATCGCTCATAACTCTTAGACCGTTTGTCCCAGGATCAAGTGTCTTATATCGTTGGAATCCTTGGCTCAAGGCGGACAAAATGGCTATCTCCGATTTGGATGTAGGCAGGGAAAATTTTCTGCTATGTCGGATTTTGTCCAAAACCTACTTTTGCGAACTAGTCCCTGGTTTTTGGCCCGATCGGAACCAAACCAGTCTAGGACAATTCTCTGGACTCTCTAGATCAATAATTATCGAAAAAAAGTTGAACTTTTGCATTTGGGTGGCTGTAACAGGGTCATTTAGAAAAGGGGCGTGGCAAAATACACTAAAAAGCCTATAAATCCCAAATGAAAACTCAGAACTTCACAAAAATTGATGAGCATATGTGTCAGAACATGCAGAGTAAGCATGCAGAGTTTCATGGAGATCGGACCATAGGTGGCGCTATAACTGGCAAAAAGCCTTCATTCTTATTAGGGGTTCAAGCATGAAATGCTGAAACCCTATTGTAATTGTAAGGATTCGTAAAACGCATCGTGCAGGACAAACCGTAAGGCCTAGAGACGTGAAACCTGGCCAGATGGTAGGCCTCAATTTGGGGACAACCTATCAGAGTATGACCCCAATTGGCCCATAGGTGGCGCTACAGCAACCAAAAGTACTAAATCGCTCATAACTCTTAGACCGTTTGTCCCAGGATCAAGTGTTTTATATCGTTGGAATCCTTAGCTCAAGGCGGACAAAATGGCTATCTCCGATTTGCTTGCCCTTCAGGCGCCAATTTCGAGTAAATTGCATTTTTTTGAAAAACCTATTTTTGCGAACTTCTCCTTGGTTTTTCGACCAATTGGAACCAAACCACTGCAAGAATATTCTCTGGAGTCTGACAATCAATAATCATCCAAAAAATTCAAAATTTCAATTAACGGTCGATGAGGGGAACCAAAATCTTTGATGGCACCAGGGCCACTTTTACTAAAACGGTTATAAATTGTGAACAGAAAGAGATTTTTTTGCTAAACTTGGGACACATCTTCCTGAGCTCAATCTGAGATCACTTGAAAAAAATCACAAAAATTGGCCACTAGGTGACGCTATAAAACGGTTATAACTTGTGAACGGAAAGAGATATTTTCGCAAAACTTGGGACACATGTTCATGAGCTCATTCTGAGGTCACGTGAAAAAAATCACGGCAATTGGCCACTTGGTGGCGTTATAAAATGGTTATAACTTGTGAGCGGAATTAGATATTTTCACTAAACTTGGGACACATGTTCATAAGCTCAATCTGAGTTGACATGAAAAAAATCGTGAGAATTGGCCACTTGGTGGCGCTATAACAGTGAAAAAATCATGAAAATAGCTATAAGCGCACCCAACCGTTAGTCTACTGAAAATTGGCACGCAGTGTCTTTGTCCAGGGTGCCATGATATGGCGCTTTTCCACTGCATGGTACGGTACGGTTCGGTTCGGTACGGCACGCTTTGGCGCTTTTCCACTGCATGGTACGGTACGGCTCGGTTCAGTACGGCTCACTTATGACGCATTTCCACTGCATGGTACGGTACAGTACGGCTCGCTTCGGCTCGCTTTAAATGGTACCACCTCTGTTGAGGTTCCAAGCGTACCGTACCGATACTAAAATGTGACGTGAAAACACTGCAGATCAGTGATTGGTCAGACAGAATCATCACTACCAGCGTCATTGTATTTACAACACGAGACACTAAACCCGCTAGATTTAAATAGCCAGTAGACAACAGCCAACGCTGTAGCGCCTGTTTTAAAAGTATTTGATTCAAAAAAAGAGTATAAACTTAAAAAAATAAATGGCTGAATCGTGGTCAGTGGACGAGGTGCAGACGTTCCTCTTGTTGGTTGCCGAGGAGCGGATGGGGAAACCCGGAATGAAAAATTCGCATTTAATATGATGATGTCATGGCAGTAGAGACGGCAACTATAACGATCAGTCACACCCACTTTGAAGTGGTACTAACTGCAGTGGAAAAGCAACCGAGCTAAAGCGAACCGAACCGTGCCGTACCGAGCCGAGTCGTACCACGCAGTGGAAAAGCGAAGCGAGCCGAACCGTTCCGAACCGAGCCGTACCATGCAGTGGAAAAGCGCCAATAGTCTATGAGAACATTGATGTATCTCAAAAAACTCAGTATACGTCATTGGCACAATGCCTTGAAGGAGCCTTAGAAGTTTCAAGCCCGTGTTTTTTTCACAGGAGTGACCTCCTAAGACTCCTGAATCCTTGCCGAGTCCAACAATACCAAACATGCCAGGTTTCGCCTTATGGTTTTTGTAAGTGTCATTTAGAGCTTTAAAAAATTGTGGTTATCTTCAAAGCCGTTAGTCCGATCGAGACAACAACAAAAAAACAAAGGAAATTTGAAAACATAGGTAAATAGCTAAACAATAACGCCAAAATGTTAAAATTATGATAGGAACTGACAAAAAAAAAAAAAATTTAATCCAATCAATTTCACCCATGAATCATTTTGATGCTCTCACATGTTTGAAACGAACAATGATGGATTGTGATGAAATTTGTTTTGAATTGGGACTGGCAAATCCCCGTCCATACTGTCAATGACCGTTCGCAAAGACCCGCCCACTTTAGTTACTGTTGATATGTCTGACAAGCGACGCCACTCTCACACCACACCAAGTTCTCACACAGTGAAAAATACATTGCGGATCAGAGAAAAGACTGCGCGCTGACAGACAAGTACTTTTGATATGAAACAAAGTCTCACCTTTCAAATGTAGTAATTTTTTAGAGACATTTAAACAATAAATACCGTTTTGTGACTCTTTAATGTGTCTGACAGATCGCTGTAGACTCGAGGCTCAGTTAAAGCTGCTTGTGAACTGATCATCTCTTCCTTCTAGTTAATTTATAGCATTAAAATAAACATGAATGAACATAAAAGGAATGTTGTTTTAAAGTGCTAAGACGTCAGTACACTTTGTTTTTCAAATTTAAATCCTCCAATGTTAATCTACTAACTCTCCTGACTGCTTTGTTGGACAAAATGGCGGATTATGTTGCACAAAGGAAAGCTCGGAAAATCCCGCTATAATGTAAGAGAGCATCTTTTTTATGTATTTGGACTTAGGCCTAACAATGTGTTATGGTGCGCTGTCACCAGTGTTTTTTTTTGTTGTTTTTTTGTTTTGTTTTTGGTGAGCGTAGGCTACTCCTGATTTTGTTAGTCATCTCATCTCTTATATGCTGTGTATGATCATATCCTGCCCTATTCATGGTAGCCTACTCGCGGACATTGCGTCATCAATGTCATCAATTGCGTCATCAAGGGGCCCGCCTTGATAATCCTACTTAAGGGCCCGGTGTTGGCTCGTTACGCCACTGAATATAATTGTCTAAACTCCTTATCAAAATTACATATTTACAACAAATCTGACACATATATATGGGCACACTTTGAGTACTACTAATATAAGTGGTGGAGATCAGGCAAGACTATAAGAAGACTCAGGCAAAAAGGTGCTATAACTGTAAAAACGCTTTAAAACCATATATTTCCTATGGTAAACTGCCTGTACTGGCTGTAAATGTACTTTTTCATCTAGGATGGCAGTTGTTAAATGCAGTTGTTAAATGCTAAATAAAACTTAATGTCTTTTGATGCTTGTGTGCTTAAAGTCCTTAAAGGCCTTAACTGCTTGAACCCCGATAAATGCTGCTTGCAGCTTTAATTATTATTATTATTATTATTCCGCCGTAAAACGCATCGTGCAGCCCAAACCGTAAGAGCTGGAACTTTGAAACTTTGCCATATGGTAGTACAAAAATCGAGGAGAGGTTATCAAATTATGACCTCGAATGGCCCATAGGTGGCGCTATAGCAACCAAAAGCGCGAAACTGCTCATAACTCCTAGACCGTATGTCGTAGACTCAATTGTCTTATATCATTGGAAAGCTGGATGCCTGACGAACAAAACGTATATCTCCGATTTCATTTCCGCCATGATAGATTTTCCGCCATTTTGAATTTTGTCAAAAACCTACTTTTGCGAACTAGTCCCTGGTTTTTTGCCCGATCGGAACCAAACCAGTGCAGAAATGTTCTCTGGAGTCTGAATATCAATAATTATCGAAAAAAAGTTGAAATTTCCATTCACGGTCGCTAAGGGGCGCCCAAATGTATGTTGTGGGAGGAGCCTATTTTACTAAAACGGCTATAACTCCAGAAGTAAATGAGGTATCTTCACCAAACTCGGTACACATGTGTAAGACGTCAATTTGAGGTCACAGTAAAAAAACCGCGGCGAATGGCCACATGGTGGCGCTATAACATGAAAAAAACATAAAACGGCCCATAACCACCTGACCGTTAGTCCGATTGACTTGAAAATTGGTATGCAGTGTCTTGGTCCAAGGTGCCATGTATGTCTATGAGGACATTGGTGTATCTCAAAAAACATGGCCGCCATCGGCCAATGAAGTTTGAGCACCTATAAGACAAGGTTAACGGACGTCGATCGGAACGAAACTCGATGGGCATGTTCGACTCATGGCCCTAGAGGTCTGTAAGAATTTTGAAAGAAATCGGCCACTAGTTGGCGCTAACGAGTTTTTTGGCTCTGTAATTACGTGGTGTTACACTTATCGTCATAAAATGCATATCATTTGATAGATCTGCTCATGCTCAACAACTTTGCCTCAAGAACCACTAATGTCAATCAAACCATTAATTAATTATTCATGAATATGTTAAAAACCTACTTTTGCGAACTAGTCCCTGGTTTTTCGCCCGATCGGAACCAGACCAGTCTAGGACAATTCTCTGAACTCTCTAGATCAATAATTATCGAAAAAAAGTTTAACTTTTGCATTTGGGTGGCTGTAATAGGGTAATTTATAAAAGGGGCGTGGCAAAATACACTAAAATGCCTATAAATCCTAAATGAAAACTCAGAACTTCACAAAAATTGGTGAGCATATGTGACATAACATCATTAACAAGCATGCCAAATTTTATGGAGATCGGACCAAAGGTGGCGCTATAACTGTTAAAAAGCTTTAAAACCATATATTACCTATGGTAAATGGCCTGCATTGGCTGTAAATGGTCTTTTTCATCTATAATGTTAGTGTTTACATGCTTGCTAAATAAATTTTAATAACTTTTGATGCTTTTGTGCTTATAAACCTTAAAGGCCTTAACAGCTTGAACCCCGATAAATGCTGCTTGCAGCTTTAATTTGGCTTGTATTTACAAAATTAACAACAATTTAAGAACAATCACACCAAGATAGGCCTATTATACTAAGAAAACGTGTTAGTCCACAGATACATATATGCAGGTTTATTTCAGTTATTGCATTCAACGAATGAAAACAATTAGGCCTAGTAAAAGACACAAATGTTAAAGCATCACAGGGTATAAAGGCGCATACAATAGAGAGCCTAAGTCCCTCCAGAGCCATAGAGAGAAAGAGTTGCGACACTCCCATAGACCTCCCTTGTAAAAAATGGCGGCGCTTTTAACCGCCTACTTCCGGGATTTGAAGATCGGATTAGTTCCAAACACTGTCATTTGGGCGTTGGACACCATTCACTTACATTGCTGCGCGTCGAGTTGTTCCAGAGGTAAGTTGCTGAAATATCGACCTCTTTTGAATTGTCAACTGTCTATATTGTATCAGAGGCCCTTTGCGATGCTTATACTGGTCTTCATTTGTACATGCACAGCGTAATTATTTATATTTTATGTTGGTTGTTTCAACCAATTTTCAAGCACTGCCTGCTAGCTAGCGCGACTTCGTCAGCTGTGACAGTAAGAGTTCGGTAATGAATCGCTACCACCTTTATAGCAACTTTTATTTAATTAAATTTTGGGGGGATATACTAACTTTTCATTATGTTTTGTTGTCTAGAGTGAAGCGGCTTGTGAGAACAATGCTGGACCTCTAGGATTGTTATGGCCATCACCAGTCCTGTCTGTTTCATGGATCACCTGCCCCTGGTTTTTGTTTTTCTTGTTCACACACACTCACACACTTTTTGTTGTCTGCCATTGTTTAATAAAAAATATTTTATTTGAAAACCTTCATTTGTCTTCAAGTGTTTTGTTAGTTAATTGCTTAAGTTACTTGCTACCCTTAAGGGGGTCGCACACTGGACGCGCAGCTCAGCGCCGCGCCGCGCCACATCTAGGACAACTCTCACCTGAAAATCCGATAACATCAGCAATTTTCTGATTTCTGTAAATAAATATAAAACTAAATGTATATTGCAGCACAGGGTGAAGTCCGTATATACATTAACTACGATTTGAGACACATAAATGTAAATTTAATATAAAACTACGTAAATGGCGCAGCAGGATTTGAACACGGTCCTGAGCCGCCGCGGACAGACGCCGAAAGGTGCCGCCGGTGTGTGTACTCTCATAGAGAATAATGTGTTCGAATTTAAAAGACGTGGCGCTGCGCGGCGCGCCGCCGAGCTGCGCGTCCGGTGTGCGACCCCCTTCACTCTTAGCCTACTCTACCCACTGTACTCTAACCCAGAGCCATAGAGAAAAATATTCACTCTGCACTATATACCCAAACATAAAAGTGTAAATTCGTTTTGAATCTGTTATAGTTTTGATAATGTGTATGGCTTAATCTTAAAATTATATTCTTAGTCTTAACATGATCATGTTTCACGTTGTGGTCCTGCTTTCATCAGAAGTGAGCTAGCTTCTAAGCGAACTCTGAACGGTCCGCCACGGCAGACCTCTTTGCGTGATCACGAAGGTAGGCTAATGGCTGAATCGGAATTTATAAGCAAAATCACGGGAATCAATATCCTAATACAGCCCAGTTGTGCTAAAATAAATATCACGAGACGTCCATCATCAGATGAATGATATGGAAAAGTTAAGTTAGAGCCGCTAAAGCCAGTGCTACTACCCATGCGAACATGAACACTAAGCTTTTCCCTCCAAAAATATAGCCTAAAACTTATCTCCAAATGCAAAACTGACATTATACAAAAAACAATAATGCAATAACAGCTGAAAAAGTACTTGGGTGTGTTTTATTTTATATTTACCGTTCAATAATGCAATTGCTGCTGTCTGTCCCATAGAAGAACATGACAGCCAGCGTATGTTTTGGAACTATTGGGGCTTACATGAACCACGTGACAGCCATAGCGGCGACATCAAAGAGTGTCGCAACTCTCTCTCTCTATGGCTCTGAGTCCCTCCCCTTCCGGTGGACCACCATGGGACCTTATTTCGGAAAAATATTGTACGGTAGTCAATGGCGAGAGACAACAAATATTTTGATCTCGTTTGAATTGTGCCCTGAATTACACATATGATGTTTGTCAATTTAAAAGATACATTTTAAAGTCAAGAAAGTCGCAGTTTGATGTAAAACTGTTGAGGTATACGACTGTGAAAATACGTAATTACAAAGACTACAAACCCAAAAGGCGCACATGTAACGTCATACCTTTTCTCGCAATGAATGAAGCTAACTTTACTGAAGCTAACGTCTGTCATTTTTTCTATAGTCTTACGTACTAAATGTTACCCTTTTGTTTTATGACAAACTTTCTTGACTTTCATAATCATCTTTTAAATTGTCAAACATCATATGTGTAATTCAGGGCACAGTTCAGACGGAATAAAAAGATAAGTTGACTCTCGCCATTGATAACCATACATATTTTTTCCGAAATAAGGTCCCATGAGCCGGAAGCGGAGGGGAGGGACTTAGGCTCTCTATCCAAGCGGAAGTTTGCTGTGATTTATCCTATAAACAAAGTGAATGCCTGCAATCATTCAGTCAGGGACAAATGCACAAAACATGCAAACTAATAAAAACATTATAAAGGGTTAGGAAAACGATAAACAATGAAAGTTTATGGATAAGTTTGCACGACACTGAAACTATTTTAAAAATGTTATAAGCCATTAAACTTGCTGAGATACGAGGAGGAGCGTGAACTAGCCTAAAATTCAAACTCATCAATATTCATGTAAGCTCCGCCCACCGAAACAGAAAATCTCATAACACCGGCAGCCAATCACTCGCATTCCGTGACATTACTTCATTACTTCCGTAGCATCTTTCTTTAGATCATGATTCAATTCAGTGTTTGCCTCTAATTTCAAATGGTTAGAGATATTTAGGTCAGTTTGGCCTGTAGAGCAAATAAACAACAACTTTTGCTCAAAGAAAAAAAAAACTTTTGCTTAAAGGAATTGGCCATGAAAAATCATGTTCGCTGCATCACGATCTCTTACACCTTGAGCTCATGTTGTACACAAAACTGTTTTTAAATTATCTGATATAAAAAAAAAAAATTGAGTTATTGAGTCATGAGGGGCTGCAGGGATCTTCTCCATGATATAATTTCCAATTTTTCTGTATATAATATAATAAACCATAATAAAATATTATCCCATGTGGTTTTCTTTTGAAGATTTCATTAGTTTAATGAGGCTTTTCCCCTTCATTATACCTTCAACTAGGTTATAATACAACCCTGACTTTTTTTTTTTTACAGTTATGCTCTCAGAAAAATATCTAAATTATTTTAATTCAGCACGTAATGCCATTGTCTTTTAAACGAAAAGGTGTATTCAAGTAATTGCATGTATGAATAGCACTTTTAATGTACTTTCAGGATCAAACTGCATCAGTAAAAGTTGAATTGCTGTTCATACCTTGAAAAGCGACGTGTAACGTGTACTGTGACGTTCAGTGATATATAATCCAAGCCATTGGCATCTATAAAGAGAAGAACAACACAGTAACACGTTTATGAGTAACATTTACAGGATTTGCTGGTACACACTCTCCTTTTACGCAAGAAGCAATGGAGGATCTGGATCACACCTTCCTCTCTGTTTGCAAATCTACGTCGCAACTCAAAGCTCTCACACACACACACACACACACACACACACACACAATGACTTGGCAACCTCAAACATCCGTGTGTCAGATCTCTCTGAAGCTTCCTCTTTAAAACAGGAAAACTTTTGTTCACCAAGACCAAATGGTCCCGCAGAAAAGTAGCAGTATTAAGAGCATAAAAACATTTTCACGCTAACGTTACGCAGAGTTTTAGAATGATACAGTATTCATACACTTATTCAAAGTGTGTATACAAAGCAATATAATCAGGATTATACTTATAGTTCAAGCTATAGTCACTAAAACAAACTTTCAGTTATTAGTATAGTAACGTTACAGTATCAGAACTTTGGACTAGTTTTATGTATTTTTTAAAGAATCATGCGACACGTTCACAAGCGGTCACGAGCGCAGAAAACAAGACTAAAGAGTGTAATGGCGAAAAGTACAGGGAAGACGTTTATATTAACGTTACATCGCTCAAAACATTCAAGATATATATTAGTGTGAGTGAAAGTAAAAGAGAGCAGAGTTTGTTTCATGTCTAACTTGCTGTCTTTATTCTGTCGAGTCGACGTTATTAAACTTACCTCGAATGAAACGAATCCTTACCAAACAAATAACGTTAAAGGCATTGGGAAAGATGTTCAGCTCTTCGATCGATTTTTGAATGAACACACACTTTTGGTGTTTCGAATTACGCGAAGTTCGTTAGTGGGTACTGGAGGGCGAGCACGTCATCTTCTTTCAAAACACGAGAACGCGCACGTCGATCATCAACTAGTTTGACGCACCCATTTTAAAGTTACGAGTCACTGACTCACTGGCCATTAAATATAAAATAAATAAGGTCGGTTTAATAGGATTTTTGTTGTTGTGAATTCTCTGTAAAAAATAAAATAATAATAATAATCTGTGAGGCTTTCAAAAACGAATTCATTTTTTTCTTTATTTGAGATATTCCAACACTAAAAATAATACATTAAATAATATATTATTCAACGAATTGGTACCTGACCAACAATTGGAAATACTACCTAACTCTCAAAACCGGTTAATCGCAAATGACTGTGATTGGTCCATTCTGGCCAGCGCTGAGAAAAATAACATGTATCACATGACCCCGTCTCTGGACCAGGACGATCATTTATACCTGGAAAACTGTAATATCAGTTTAATTTTAAACATTGTACCTAACCAATTGGCTCTATCTTAAATGTCTTAAAATGAGATGTACATTTAAACGAATGGACGTCATTCATTCGTATTTAATTAATCTGCTTTTATTTCTCACTTATACTAATAAATAATACTTTCCATCTTGATTAGTCCCATATTATTAGTCATTTTTGATATTCCTAACAGTTAGCCAGGAAGTGATATAAAAGCACAACTTAAGTAGGCTATTAGCAAACAATCAACTTTTTAAATAATCAACCTATAATTATAAATGTTGAAGTGTTTGAGAATGACCAGAGTATAATTCTGAAAGTCTATCCTTGATGATAGCTTAAATACAAACCGAACTCACTGTAGAGATTGTTCATTTCCTACGATCTAAGCTAAATTAGGTAGAAGGCAGCGACCTCTGCTGAAATCAAATAGAAAGTGCAACGGATTGTGAAATAAAGTGAAAACTGTATGGAAGATTGACTGGAGAACCCTCGTTTACTCCTAAACTTTAAATATTACTGATTATATAACCTAAAGCCTATATGCGACTCCATGAATCACCACACATAAAAATGAATGTGCATTTTCTTCGATACACATTTTATAATCTGGACTAATCATTTACAACAAACATTTTCTCAAGGGTGGTGTGATCCAGATATTTTGACCACAGGGACGTTGTTCTTGTGTCAAAATGTATCGATTAGAAGTATTATCTTCACTCACTGTACAGGTAAAGAAAAGCATATCAAACAACGAATCTTGCAAAACCTGTCATGTAGCCCCAAATCATTTATTTTATTATTATTATAATTTTTAAGTAGAAATTGTATTCTGCAGAACTCAATTTGCATTAACATTATTTTCATGACTATCATTGTATAAAAAATAAAATAAATAAATAAAACTAATAATCTTATTAAAAACAGTCATATTTCAAAAATGTATTTAAAATTATGTAAAATTGTATTAAATACATTTTCACAATTCAGTAATAGACCTTATAAGAGCAGCGCCATGGCAGGTATTCAACTGAGGTTGTGAGGGATATAAACTTGCCGCATTTTCTGTATGGATGTTGTAAAGAGCAGGCTTAAATCACATAGTTAACGTTACATTGTTTAACACTTTTCCACAGCTCATATTGTCTGGGGTATATTGTCCACTGGAATTTCTCGGAAAGATATTTTTGCAGTGTTTCGTCAGCAAAACAAAACAAAAACCCATTAAATAACAGTACAACCAGGTACAACCCACTGAAGAGATGCCTGTCTCCCACACAGCCTCGATTTCATTCCCGTTAAAATCAAAGATGGCGCTGCGGTGAATTTGGTCTAGAGTCAGGGCAGACGCCATATTGGATTGTAACTCAGCTGTGACGCTACGAACGGTACTAGATCACGTCATTTTC
The DNA here is from genome assembly GCF_965113295.1 of Leuciscus leuciscus. NCBI lineage: Eukaryota > Metazoa > Chordata > Actinopteri > Cypriniformes > Leuciscidae > Leuciscus > Leuciscus leuciscus. The sequence goes on from NC_138733.1 coordinate 34,070,524, forward strand.
AAATCTCACAACTTTCAAACTGTTTTATGTTGTTTGTCTATTGATAGACGTTTTGGAAATACGTTTAGTCAGCTGAACAATTCGCATGTAGAGTATGATCCTTTGAACTCTATAGGCCTATTTCTATCCCTCAGTTGTTTTCACAAATGAAATATGGCACTATCATACAAATATAGCTCCTAATTAAAAAAAATAATAAATACGCCATGGTCCTACAACTAACCTTAACTTTTTTAGGATTTTTTTTCTTTACAGTGAAATATAAGCAAGACATTTCTAAAGTGAGAATCACCCAACAAGGCATTGTTTCCCCATATTTCTTTGTATTTATATCACTTGACACCCCAAACCCATAGTCTCCTCTTCAAATCTTTTATTCTTTACAAATGCAAAACAATCACTCATCACGTGTCTCCTATGTTGAAAATAAAGACTTCCTGTGTTTGACTCAGTGTATAGACCATTCCTGACCCAACTAAGATAAGACTTTGTGTCTTGTATGGACAAGTTACCTTGTTCTTGAAGCATACGACACAATCCCCAAAAACTTGAAGCTGCTGTGATAAACCAACTACTACCAGGTGAAATTTTGGTAAAATAACTTTTTTTTTTCTTTTTCTTTAAATGACTCAAACACCATATAGCTTCACAGGACACAGCATAAATTCATCCCATTATCCTATGTCAAAACATTCATTTCAAACACTGTAAGATGATACAATTTATTGCCATAAACAGTGTAGGAAAATGAAAAGAAAAACAAGAGAATAAAAACAGCCGACCTCTATAGTACAGTAAGAAGACAATTTTGAACTTCCTCATAATCCAGTAAAATGCGAAGAGAAGGATTGCGACATGGATTTCCCATTGAGGACTCTACACTCGATCCACTAGGAGATGAAAGTACAGCGGCCGGCGTCACCGGCGTGTCTGGAAATGTGCGAGCAGTTCAATTTTGTTCAATACGCTTCATATGGAAAGGCAGTACTGACGGTGTTATGGATCATAGTTTCTACTTTTTTTTTTTTTGTCCTGGAAAGAAATACATTGCCGTCAAGCTGTGGATGTCGCTGTAGACCCATGTGTCACCAACCAAACCTATCATGCATGCATGTTGCTCTTCTAAGTGAATGAAATACATGTGGCACATTGTTCCTGAAAGCTCTGGATGAGCCAGATTTGGTCAGGTTCGGAAAATCTTTCGTAAAGACAACGCAAGAATTCAAACAGATTCAAAAAAAGCTCTTCACTGTGAAATGGTTTAATTAAGAATCAAGCTCAACGTTTTAATTTTCAAATACAGTAAAGAAATTTAAAGAGCAAAATATAAAAAGCACACGGCTGCAATTACGTCCGCGTGTCTACAAATTCGGAACACAAAGATACTTTGGAGAGGGAAAGAGATATTTTGAAGTCCTTAAACACAATGGAAATCAACCGGGAGATGTTGTCCTCCAAGTTTGGGTTCTTTGAGGCGTGTGGGAGGAGTCAGCGAGGACAGGCAGAGGCGGAGTTAAGAATATGCCCCGCCCTCTTTCTAGAGCCCCCACCTCCACATGCTTTTTAAGCCAATCGGATGAGGGCTTGTTTGGATTCGAGAGGAGACCAGCACCTCGTGCCCCTGCCTGCGCGTCACTGGGAGAAGTCTTTGAAAGATTTTATGGTGATCAAAGCCAGTAGAATCCAGTATAGCCTTCCGGAATAATGCAGCCACACTGACACAGATATTAATTCTTAAGAGAACGGAAACATAAAACAAAACAAGAACAGAGTGGTTACACAGGGTCCATTGTAGGAGATGGTGAAAAGTTGACATTTGCATATGAACATTTTTGACAAAGCAATTATTAGAATCAGTTCAAACACTAACAGGAAGATTTGCGGTGGGTCGAACTTGAGTAGATCTACCGATTAACATCGTAAGAAGCACGGCTCCGAAACCGAACGCTGACTGTACACGACTGGACTACGTTGTGCTTTTGACACGCCAATTTACAGACACGATAAGGACTAGGGAAGAGGAGAAGCACCACATGTACATTCCAGTGTGCGGTCGAAGGTTTGCGTGCGCGTTTCGGAAAAGTCGTCTGATATCGCGAAGGAGCTCGTGCCGTTTTTTTTAAATCACATCAAAAACAAACAAACAAACAAACAAAAACTTCAAAGGTGCAGTCCAGTAAAAATCCAAAGAACAAAAATGCAAAACAACGGTAGTTCAATCCAACAAACCTAATACTGCTTTTGGCGAACGCTAATATAAATTGAATGCCAACCATGGAAACGTTAGCTAGCTGCCCCGCAATGAAAGCGCACAAACCAAAACGGCGTCGTTATTCGCACGATAAAAGGGCTCGGCGTGTGTAGTTTAGTCTACGTCTATAAAACAAACCAAAAAAGAAACATTTAAAAACCAGTTTCCATTCCATTGAGGAGAACAGCTCAATAAAACACCTTTCGAATCTCACCAAGGATGTGAAAGAACTTTCCCCCGACGAAAACTACAGTAACAGAGCAGGCACTAATTACAGGGAAGCAAAGGTGGACATAAAACCATTGTTTTGCCATGCATTCACGAGCTGCTCGTTGGTGTGCGCAGGTGTCATGACGATCGATCGATGTAGGCGTGGTTTCGTGTATTTGTTTCCGTTGAATAAATATATAGTCGCACGATCTGAATTCAGAAGTGGGGACTCCGTTCATCTCTAACAGGTAGGAATGGTAGAGGCCTTATCGCATTCCCGTTGGCATGATACGCTTATTTTCCGTCGTCGTTGTCCCTGTACCTCGACCTTCCCTCCCCGTATATATCCCTCCCCTTCTTTCTCTATCCCTCCCTCCTTTTTCCTTCCTTCCTTTTGGAGCGGTGAGGGAGGCAGCAGTCTCTTAGTGTTTGTCTTTGGGAATTACCTCCTCCCGGGGTTTGGCACCCCCAAAGATGGCCGAGTTGGGGTTGGCCACTTGGTTAAGGGGACCTGCCACTGTACGCGGCTTCAGCTGTAGCTTTGGTCTCTGCGCTCTTTCCTCTGTGAAAAAACCAACATAATTGAGACGTTAGATGTTGTTGTTGAGTAATTTATGTAGTGCCAATAACTTAACTTGAGTTCAACATGAAATGGTATCTGCAACCCATTTTACTTCTGCAGAAAGATTTTAATGGACAGTATATTAAAGGGGAGTTGGGCTGAACTTGATTTGATTCAGTGGGAATTCATCATTAAAATCATTAAAAGTAGGCATTCCATGCCAGAACGATGGCCAATCTGAATGAGTTTGTGGAGTCAATTGTAGAGTGGATGAAAAAAAGAGGCCATTTTTATTTGAGCCTCAACTTGCTGGGAACTATAACCTTTCCTTTGCATTAACATTATTTGGCTTTAAATTAAAAATGAATTGAATAATGAAAGATTTTAGAAAAGCTGCATAATATCCTAAAACAATAGTATTATTTTAGGATATAATGCAGCTTCTCTAAAAATCCATTCTTTTCATTATAATCGGTTAACATTATGGATGTTAAGAAATATTAAATTCTGATTTTTGATATTTTCAATAACTGATAAATGGCTAATTTAATTGGTAACACTTTACAATAATGTTTCATTAGTTAACAAACAATACATCTACTGCATTTATTGATATTAATGTAATTTAAACATTTACTTACACATTACTAAAATCAAGTGTTGTATTTGTTAACATCAGTTAATGCCCTGTGAACTAACACGAACAAACAACAAGTGTATTTTCATTAACTAACATTAACGAAAATGAATAAATACAGTAACAAAAGTATTGCTCATAATGCTCCAATGAAACCTTATTGTAAAGTTACATCAATACATTTTATACTATATTGCCTTGGTTAAAAAACAAACAAATTCAAATCTACAAATTTAGACACAAAACCTTGACATTTGCTAAAGATTTTGTTTAACGGATTGAATTTAAGTGAAGATTAGATGTCAAAGTTAATAAATATTAAAACAATAACATATTATAAATTTAAAAAACTAAACTCTAAAATAGATACGGTACAGGTATATTGTGTGTCTAAGTAACATTAGTCATTCATATTAATAATAAATTGGTTTACATTGGTGTAAAATGCTGAAAATAAGAGCAAGTTACTACATTTTGCTAAAAGTCTTAAAGGTCCCATATTGTCAAAACTGAAATTTCCTGGCTTTTTTCAGAACTGAGGTCTAAGGGATATACTACCATATAAGTTTCAAAACAGTCAATCCACAGACAAATGCACACAGCCTGCACAAAGTAGTTGTGACCTCCGTATAAATGTGATGTCAGAACTAGAGTCACCGAGCACTGCCCACCGTCAGGAAACCACATCATTGCACAGGCTTCCGAACAACATTAATATAAGAGAACAGTGGCTAATGTTTATTTATTCAGAAACGCCACAGCCATTAGTTCGACTTTAACCGTCTGTTCTGCACAGTTCACAAGTGGCTTCACTTCGTCAATCAGGAACAGCTCAATGCCGGCTTTTCAAAGAAGCTTCTCCTCAAAGATGCTGCGGTCCCTACAGTTCATAGTTTTACAAGTTTCCCCTGGGCGTCAGTCGCAGCTCATGTTCTCGAGTTCTGTGGGCATCCTTGCACATTAACCACAAGTACACCATTTACAGAAGAACGAAACATTGTAAAAGAAATTGTAGCACGTCAACTTACCGTATCAGTAGGAAAACAATAGTTATAGCTTACAGCATTCGGTGTCTGTCTGATAACGCTACATTAAAAAGCAATTAAGAGTTTCAAAATCAGTGTATAACTAGCTATTAACGTACATATTTTGGAGATTTAGATCGAATTTGCCAAAAAAAAAAGTCTGAGTTTGTTTACAGACAGTATAAAATAGCATTAACATTAAATCTGCGTGCAGCATTGATGTAATGGTAATTATAATACTCTTACAATAACACCGGAAGTAAGGAGGTGGTTGTTTGTCTCCTGTCGTCGCCGATTCGGGATCTGAGTCCGGCTCGAACATATAAGGCCGGAGAATATTTCCCTCAGCAATGTCCATCATTACAGGTGTTTAATTCACCTTACTTGTGAGCATCACCAAGCCACAGCACAGCAGGCTACAGCATACACGACCCTAGTTACCTGTGGTCGGCCTGGCCGTGCGTCACTCAGAAAACAACAGGCCAATCAGAAGAGAGGCTCATGAATATTAATCAGACAGGCCAAAATCGACCTGTTCTTAGCAGAGCTCCTGAGAAAGGAGCTGTAAAAATATATTGGGATGGTTTTTGGTACTTCTACCGCAAATATATATTCTTAAGGACATCAAAACCTAAAATAAAACTTCAGAAAGGTGTACAATATGGGACCTTTAACATGTTCCTGCTGTTGATGGAGTAAATGGGGTGCATATTGATTTCATGTTGACTTTAAAGCACACATATAAGGGTATCCGCTCTCATGAGAATGAATAAATCTGCGAGACCATCAGAAGGTTCTCTGAAGTCTGTCGAGCCTCCGCGAGGAGGAGGTCCGCCCCCCTCTCTGAAGCGTCCCATGCCTCCACCCCCCCTTCTGTCCGCCGGGCGCCCGCCTCCTCGACTCCTCCCGCCCATGAAGTCATCATCTCGAAATCCTGTGGGAAAAGGAAGCGGAAAAGGAAATGCATGAGTAACTGGTGCATCGCTCTCCCAATCCACTGCAAAGCTGTGCCAAAGTACTGATCCAGGAAAGGCTCTGGGCAAGAAGTTAAAACTTGTGAGAAGCCTGATCCTAGATCAGTATTTATAGACAACTTCAATTAGGGAGGACGTTTGACTCCGCTGACAACATGACTGATGGCAATGAGATGGAGTCCCTGAGATCAATGTACAAAACACCAACTTGAAATTAACTATGAAAAAAGCCATTAACAAAACACACAAACAAACAATACCGAGTTCCCTGCCGATAATGCAAGTCCTGTGGCTCAGGTACATTTATTTCTGGGAAATATTCGGGGTTATTTTCAATGAGGTTTATGTTCATTTTGACTCCCTCAATTTGTAAAAGAGAGTGAACCATGTTTTCTGTAATGGGGTGAAAGTCACAAAAATAATCAATGGCAATTATTTTTCACCCCAAAAACAAATACAAAAAGTGAAAGAAAATTGCTTATTGTCGTAGTGTGGGGAAAAAAGTACACATTGTACTGAATGTATGCCGATTTTATTAACGTTGTTAAATAATAAATTAAGTGCCCAGACATATTCATTACTACACTCACATTACAGGGCTTAATTGTAATGAAAATGTCACAATAATAATTAATACATTTTTTTACTTCCAAAATCTTGTCCTAAAACGTCACTCATAAAACTAAGGCATAATGTTCCTCACGCTCGCTTGCTTACTAGGCGTTCGTTGAGTATATTTATTCGTCAACATGTTTTAAGTTCATTTTCACAAAAGAGGAACGCTTCTGAATTATCTGTGGTAAAAGCATTATAACAGATGTGTCCACAGATTCCTGTTAAAAAAACAAACAAATTTGTAAGTAGAGCCAAAGCCCAAAAGGATCGAATTCTTGCCCATTTCACTCTCCGCACCTCCTCCAGACTGGTCGTAGTCGTCTCTGGGGTCACGTCCCCCTCCTCGGCCCCCACGTGAGCCACCACGGCCTGAAAGGGACAGGGGGGGGGGGGCTGTTTAATAGGGGCAACAATTCAAAAGCGAGATCAGGGTGAAAGAGAGGCCCACCCAGATAACGCGTCTACTGAACCAATCAGATCATCAGCCAAGACTGCGCACAGGAAGACACCAGCCGGCCTATCAGAAAGCCCTCCGCTTGTTAGAGGGGAAGGAAAAGGAGCTAGAAAGGCTTTTTCTATTGAGGAGTGAAAAACAGAAGAGAACAAAAAGATCTAAAGATGAAATGAACAATGAATGTGAGAAGCCCAGCTAGAGGAATGCTCTGTTTGTGTAGTATGAGCAGTGAGGTTGTGCAGCAATATACAATAAAACAAAAGCAGAACAGTTCAGAGTAAGAGACAGAAGACACACAGCATTATTGAGCATTGGTGGTCGGGCACGTCACATCATCAAATTCCTTTATATTAACTTAGTTCCTACTTTCTACTAATTTAGAAACTAAAAGATTAAATTGCTAAAGACAGCAAGATACATAAAAAAAAAAAAAAAAAAAGAATACATTGTGAAATGGCAAACTGATCAAATGCCATCAAATAAATTCTAGGTCAGTTTTTTAGCAACCGTGAAAAATGTATAAATCGCAATAGAGTAATAACTATGTTATGATTTGCACCACCAATAATGCGATTTTTTACATTAACGAAAATGAGAAACGAGCAAAACTTCTGTTTACAAGCTATTTTTATTATCCTGATTATTCATTAAAGTAGTGTGGTTATGTTTACAGTAGGCAGGTGTTCCTGGCCACTCCGTATTGGATATTATTCGGCGCCGTGCCGCTGTAACTGGGGTTTGCCTACGCAGAATAACGTCACCGAGATCATTCACAAAGTTGTGTGAACACGTCATTCGTATACGTCCGACCACACGCGCACTTTGGTCAGAGCAGTAATAATGTGATCAAGGTGTTACACGCCTGTTTACTGCATTTATGGCTGATACGATTATGAGCTTAACTGCATTCGTTTGATCAAAGTATTGTTTACATGAGGTAAAGTTTAATCAAAATATTATAATAGCATTATGAGGGTGCATGTGAACGGTCATCACAACAGAAGTGGAGTGAAGGAGAGTCTGCAGTCGCTTGTGGAGGGGCAGGAGTTAACCGAACTAAATGATTGGAGAAGTCTGCTATATGTCAGTAGTAGTAGTATAGCTTTTTAATGCCATATGAGGATTTCTTCAAGGCAAAATGGAGTTGCACTTGTCAGCAGAAAAAAATATCTGTCATTTTCAATGAAAGATCGAGTTATGAAATTATGTATTAATAAAAGTTTGCAAGATTTATGATGTTAGTAACTGAGGAAACGCGTCATCACAGTGTGTGAAAAGGGTCCAAAGTGTGAAAAGCCATTTCATGCCGACTATCACTAATAAATGTGATGAGTTGAAGACTGGGTAATTTATCATTATATTTTAATGAAAAACACTATGTGTGACCATATGTCGCACGGGTATATTTTGTAGCATTAACCAACAATACATTGTATGGGTCAAAATTATACTTTTTTTTTTATGCCAAAAATCATTAGGATATGAAGTAAAGATCATGTTCCATGAAGATATTTTCTAAATTTCCTACCGTAAATATATAAAACATTTATTTTAGAGTGAATGCAGCACAATCGCCAACATAAATGAACAACTTTAAAGGCGATTTTCTCAATGTTTCGATTTCTTTGCAGCATCAGATTCCAGATTTTCAATAGTTGTGTCTCAGCTAAATATCATCCTGTCCTAACAAACCACACATCAATGGAAAGCTTATTTATTCAGCTTTCAGAAGATGTATCAATCTCAATTTTAAAAAAAATTGACCCAAGTGACTGGTTTTGTGGTCCAGGGTCACATTTATACAATCTATACAGAGTGTGACAGAACTCTACTGTAAATAAAACCAGAGCACCCAGCCCTAGCATTGCTAATTTTTCTGAGACTCAAAACACTTCAGTATTTAAAACGAAAAACAACATGCAACACATATCAACAGAAAAGCGTGCTATAATGTGAGTAAACAGCACTAACAGAAGAATAAGATAAAAGACTGTGCTAATGAATGACAGCAGTATTCGACACACACACACACACACACACACACTACCTCCTCCTCTGTCGTCTTTCCGGAAGCCGAAGCCTCCGGCGCCGCGTTCTTGCTTTCGGCCCTCAGCGATATCCACCCTCAAAGATCGGTCGCCTAGTAGCTGTAAGAGAACAATCAGGAACACACGATATATATCAAACAGCACCGCACCGCTCAAAAGTTTGGGGTCGGTTTTAAGATTTTAGGGGGAAAAGTTTCTTATGCTCACCAAAGCTGTATTCACATTTCTACAATGTTTCTACAACAGTGGTGCTTCACTGATCACTGACCTCAAACTGTTGAACGGTGCATTCATTACGTCTGCATTAGATGATGAACAACTGAATAAAGAGTGTAATTAAGTGACTTACAGCGCCATCATACGTCAAAGCCTCTTTTAGAGATTCCAAGTCATCAAACTCTACATAACAGAAACCTGGAGCAAGAAAACAATTGACCATTTAGCAAATGCTTTTATTCAAATCGATGTTCGATTCATTCAAATATGTTTTAACAGCATGTGGGATCAAACCCTTGACCCTGGCCATTGCTTGAACCACATCCTTCCCATTGTGCAATAGTAAGATAAACTAGCCACACATTTTGAGGTGTAATTCATGTCTGCAGAACAACGTTTAATGCTTTCCTAAAACCAAGTATGAGTAGTAAGCAAACAATGTCCCACATTAAACATGCATTGTGACACATAGATCAGCCAACCTTTGAACTTGTCTGTCTCTTTGTCTCGGACTAGTCGGACGCTCCTGACGCAGAGGTCTTTGAAAATGGCATCTATGTCTCCTTGCACTGTGTTGAAGGGCAGGTTGCCGACGTACGCTGTGTAGGGAGGCTCTGAGGGAAGTTCCTTCTGCTTTCGGGGTCCGCCTTGGCCACCGCCACCACCTCGGGGTCTGAAGCCCAAAAGCAAACAACTTGGTCAACACTACATCTTCTAGAAATAACAGGAATACGGTTGAATTATTGATCTATAAATGTGAACCATCGGTTGATTCTTCTTCATCCAATGATTTCGCATTATGCATGACAAAAAACCTCACATATACATGACCAGGAATGAGTCAAGCTGAACTGCAGTGGTGGATGGGTTGTTTTCCCTGAGGAGTATCCTGCATTTCTCCTGGATGTCTGAATCAGACATGTGTGCTATATTAAGTGAGCTCACATTAATCTGTGGTACAAAAACCTTGCTTCGGATACACATTTCTTTAACATTTAATAGTTGACCAGTAGAAATGTTTCCAACTGCATATACTTTCAATGATATTATATATATATATATATATATATATATTAGTGATGCTCCGATTGATCGGCCGCCGATCATGATCGGCCGATATTGGCAAAAAATTGCTTGATCGGCAACCCCCAAAAGCGCCGATCAAAAAAGACGATCACGTGACGTAAATAACTCGCGCAACTTTTCCGCATGCGCGGCAACACAACAGCAGAGCAGAGCTTGCTTAACAGTGGCAAAATGAGTTCTCCTATGACGGCAATTCAATGGCAATTATAAACGAGCGCACAACTGATGCTGGCGCGCGCGGTAAATGACATTCGCGAGAGGATAACAGATCTACGCGCGAGGAAACGGGAACTCGCGAGCTCATTCAAACCCTGCGCGGGCGCATGACATCTCTGCCCTCGCGCGCGCGCATGATCATTCCCCACACTCTCGCGCTTGATCTCCTCTCGCCTGCTGATTTTGCTCGCTCGAACACTTTTATTTTTGGCAGTCGAGGGGCGGGACTTACTGTTTTAATAACCTCAAATGTCATTGTCATTATTTTCTTTTTTGGATCTGATGTAGTTAGTTCCTCAACTACATCCATTGTAGTCTGCCTGACCCCTCTTTGTTTTGAAAAATTATACTGTGCCTTATTTGGAAAAGGTGGCCTACAGTAGCCTTATGTTATCTTGTTTTCTACAATTAAATAAATATTGGTGGTTCTTCAAGATTTTCTTGACTCTAGCATATTTCCATTCTGTGATCGGCAGTGATCGGCAATCGGCAGATCATGATTTTGGTGATCGGTAATCGGTGATCGGCCCCAAAAATGCTGATCGGAGCATCACTAATATATATATATTAAGGAGCAATATTGCCCCTTAAAACGGATTTCCATTGGTATTTTTAAATTCATAAGTGTAGGGTAAGTGTACCCATTAAGCCCATGTACCCTTTAAGCCCACTTTCAACTCTGAAGTCAAATAAAAAAAACTGAGAAAATTATATTTTATGCAGCTTATTATTTTAACCAATCCAGTGATTTGTTATTTCCCTGGCATTTTTTATTGCATACCAATCACATTTGGCAATGTTGAGTTAGCCCCACCCATGTGCATGCTGTCTCAGGGGACCTCACACAGAATCACCCCAAAACTTTGGTGTTTCGGGACCCTTCAGAAATCAACACATTTCTGCAATTTTCCGCCATTTCTTTGGTAACTACATTGATATTATGTCAAATAAGAGATACATGTATTGTTTTTTGTGTATGAACAAATAGTACTTTATCATTTTATATCAGTTTCCTTTAAATGGAAAGATGAGTTTTATTAGCTTGCGTTCAAAGCTAATCTCTAGGTCAAACCATTAGCCTTACAGAAAGATAGACTGCCAAAGAATTAAGCATGTGAACAACAAAAAAACAAATAAATGTTTAGTGATTCATTTTAGATTAATTTACAAATAAATACATCAAAAAGAGTTTTGTAGAGAATATTATTTGTATAAATTAACTTTTTTTTAAAGATGGGCTTAAATGGTACAGAGCCACAAAACGCATGCAAACTACAGTCAACACAAGCTAACCTTGAATGAAAAGGATTTTTTTTTTTTTACTGAATAAATTGTCACTGAATAATTAACAAATTGTCACTGAATAAATATATTGATGTTTTACTTCTTTAAAATAAATTTTTTTATATATATATTTTGTGAATCAATGATGATGCGGGCTTAAATGGTGCCAAAGTACCAATTAAGCCCATGCCAGACTTCTGACTTCATTCCTAAATTATCTTAATTTTATATTCTAAAATGTACATCAACTAATTAATACAATTTCAAATGAGAGATTAATCTTGCATTTTAACAAATTATTTTTCTTATAAACTATGTCCAAATCTATGAAAAAAAACCTAAACTTAGATTTTGGTGGGCTTAATGGGTACACTTACCCTAGATTTGTCTAACCTTTATATTAGATGTATGCATAATCTTATTTAAATTACAGTAATAAAACACTATAGGTCATTACAAATCAAAATAAATCAACATCAGCAAAATTCTCGTCAAAGGTGGCAATGCCCGTTTACAAAGTCTTGATTTTGTTTTTGGTTGATTTTTGTCCGTTTAGTTCCGGTCTCTATGAAGCCCCGCCTCCTTCCGAAAAGCAGCGTGTGCTCTGATTGGTCGGCTGGAACAGCGTGATGTGATTGCTCAAACGCTACCAACTTGTTGTTTTGGAAACGTCGCACCCCTTCAAATTTCAACACACTACTAATGCAACTTAACCAGTGCTCACACCCTTTTATTTTGAGCAGGCCTTGGGGTTAAAATTATTTAAATGAGGAATATTGTGACGTTCGTCCCTGGGAGACTATAATCTCAAGGAACACTCAAGACTATAATGGGAGCGTTTTCAGGGAGTTCAGAAACAGTTCACACTGATATAGAGAAGAACTCCCTCAGGAGTGACTTTGTGCTTGTAACTTTCCAGACCCTTTTCATGCTCAAACAGCAACATTACAACACTAAAGAAAGCTGGAAAAAGCACAAGTCGTCTTCAATGACAGTAAATGAAAGAGGCTGAAATCAAACCAACACTTGTGACAAGTATTCGAGTAATCACAGTGTTGAAAAGACGAATTATTGAAACGTAAATATAAGCATTATCTGTTGACAAGGCTTCTGTTTATTTTAAAACTGGCATGAGGGTGTACTAACACTTCTGTTAGTCTACATAGTGGACAGTTTCCAGCTGATGCCAATACTCTCAAAATGGCCAAATGTCATATTGGCTTGCCCCACATACCGGTCTATTACTGGTGAAAAAAGTACTAGCTATCGGACAGATAGAAAGTGCTTTGAACAAAATGCGTGTTCATTTACTTTCTGTAACAGTAGATCTATTCCATGCGAAGCAAATCTGTGTGAGCTTCTGCTGGGATCCAGTGTGCCAGAGACATTCCTCTGGTGTCAGACCGAGGCCCGAAACAAGCATATAGTGTGACTTCTCCGCTCCACCTTAGCCCAGCACGTCTGATGTTTTCAGATCTGTGCAGTCCACAGCTAATGATAGATTACTGCTACTGGGTACTCATCATCATCATCATCATCATCATCAACCTCAACACATTTGACATTAAAACCTTTCAGTACTGTGGTGGTACAACGGCTCAGTGGCCAGATGGAAATACCATGGTAGCCTGACCCATATACTTATGACAGATAATAAATCAAGCTTGTAGAGATCATATGATAGCAGCGTAAAACTGGCTGATTAACAGAAGGAGGGCAAAACATCCACAGAACTGATGGTCTAAGACACTTAAAGTGTCTTAATGCAGTGAAGGCCCAGTTTGCATCTGGTATTAATGGTAGGGTAGGCAAATTTTGGAGCGGCTAGCATTAGCAAGTTAGCTTTAAAAAGCATGAGATTCCCCCTTCCCTTCAGAGTCTCCAAAGCCACGCCTCCTTCAAAACATGAACGTGTACAGCAGTTTTCAAAGCGTCACAAGACGAGAGATGGCGTTAAACTAACACATAACATTAGAATAATAATGAACAAACAACTTAAAGAGCACTGAGCTGTACCACCTGACTGCTGCAGATTCATTTTGACATTGATAGTGTTGCCATTGAAATGAGTCGCAAACCGCTCCAAATATAACGCCACAGGTTTCCATCTCTTCTAAATGACTGTAGTAATAGTGTGAACGCAGCATAAGCTCGTTGTTTTGGTTCAGGAGGAACTGTAAAAGGTGACTGCTGTTTGTTTGCGGCTCTCGGCGACTGACGTCTGTCTATGAAACGTGCTGATGATGCAGGTGCGCGGAGGTAAGGAAATGCATACGTTGACAGGCGGGTAGGACTTTGTATCATTGCATTCGGTCCGAATGTGAAGAGACTTTCAACTTTCTGGAACAAATCACTTACTCTGCCTTTAAGATGTGCAAAATACAGGTGTAAACGGGGTCTAACATTTTTTGACCACTTCCAGAGGTAGTCAGAAACGCATTTGACCGGATTGCTTCCGGAGTGTAGACGACGCTCATGTGGTTGGAAGTGGACAAAAGCGACGGATTAAAACACCAGGTGTAAAAGCGAATGTGTCTCCCTCGTCTACTTGCGACGATGCGATCCGATCGAACAAAACACATTAATACCAGGTGTAAACAGGGCCTAAGACAGCGATATTGAAAGATCAAACTCCGTACAACCAACTGATGATGCCTACTATATACAAGCCAGCAGATGAGCCCAAAATATGAAAGCAATGCACTAAACGGCACGATAAGCGTCATTTAATTTTTCACATTGTGTTCATATTCTGGGTTCCTCTGCTTGTCTGTACGGAGTAGGGGCGTTGAAATTAATCGTTTCTACGATGCATCGCGATACGGACGTGGACGATTCTGTATCGATGCAATAATAGACCAAAAACGATTATAGCCAACATGTTTCTCTGACATCATTCGACGGATACGCGACTTGCATAAAATAGTGAGGGAGGAGAAACGCAAAAGTGAGTAATAAAAAATGCACCCACTCTTTTAACATTTGCAGCGTGTGTGTGAACATTGCTGTAACTTCTTAAGTCACAACTTGACAGTTTCATTCATTTTTAGCATTAACTAGTGTTTATTAGTTCTAGCTCCAGTCAGACTTAAGTTTTGATTGACTACATTCAGGAAGTGTACTTTCTTGGAGCAGATAAAATAAGAAAGGAGTTCATATATCTGACTGACTGCTTGTATTCATTGACAAAAATGTAGCCGGTAATATCGCAACACATCGTGATACCAAATCGAATCGGTGACATGATAATCGTAATTGAATTGAATCACGAGACCAGTGACGATTCACACACCTAGTTTTCATTATAATGGTTTTCTATGGGGAAATTTTTGGAGTGCAAGTTAGGATGTTGCGTTCATATTCTGGGCGCATCTGCTTGCCTGTATTATATAGTATGCATCATCAGTAAGATGTGAATTTAGTAATCATCATTTTAGTAGTTATGTTATACTATATGCTTAAATAACTGGCAGTCAGCAGAGGAAGGCTTTTTTCCCCTCTAGGTAGACGGGTATATATATATGTTTATATATGTATATATGAAACCAAAAGGTAAAGAACCCATTTTGACAGGTTTGCAAACATCAAACTGGCACTTGCTTTCTGTTTCTATATTCAATAACTGGTAAATGTCACGCATGTCTGTGAAAGGCAGCATGCACGTATGAAAGTAACGACATCTGCATGCCATCAGGTTGATCTGATGGAGGGAAAACACTATAAACTGTGTTTATTATACTGGACATGGACTTATGCTGCTGATCCGAGAACAACGTGAGCGGGAACTAAAACAGAATGAACATATTTATATTCATGTCACTTTCATGGCATTTACATGATTCTCCAAAGTATTTTGAAGAGAACCATTATAGTGCATGTCCAAAAAGGTGAAAGTGCCACGGTATCTTTCAGGAATAATACTCATCGTAAACAGCAACGTACCGTGCGAACCGGGAATGATATATATAGAGGGGAGTCAGTCAGACCCCTCTTCAAGGCCCAGTGCAGATCGTGCTAAAACACGCCGTCGCACTGCTAAAACAACACAATTATGATATCAATAATCATGTTCAATAGAGATAAGTGATCAGGAATGCTTCACATAACGTCCACGGACAGTGAAATGCGGAGTCTGCCGCGAGACATGAAGCCCATGTGGGCTGAGTTTCGTGCCCGGCCTCCATTCATCATAGCGGGGCTGCGTGGCCTACACTCGCTTGAGCTCCCGCAGAACTGCGCTCACACGCACAGACCCGCTTCCTCCTGTCATGTACGCTCTCAAGTATGCTCTACCGCTGCTCTGTTGCTGGTTTCTTACCCTCTTCCTCCGCCGAAGCTCCCGTAAGCCCGATCCCGGTCATCGTAGTTATCGTAATCCGCCATTGCCGAAGATGCTGTCCAGAGAAAGCAGCAGTCTGACGCTGAAGGACCCCAAAATATACGGCTGCGAGGCTTAGCTGTCCACGGCGTGCCTGAAACATGACACGTGAAATTTTATAAAACATATTTGAATAATGATAGATTATATATGCCAGAATTATTAAAATGAGACGTGTGTATATTGGTTTTGGAGGATGTATCCAAATACAGATTTTTAATGAGGATTTTGAACGATTTTTCAATTTGGCAACGGCGAGTAGACTCGAGATCTAACGTGGATCTACCAGCTTATTGTTTTGGAGGAACCATAGAGGTGGGGATTTAGATTCATTGATGTTTCTAATCTTTTAAAAATCTGTCATTTCAAGAATGTTTATTATCATTCATTTTAATACATTCACAGTTCTTCTTCATTCCTCATGAGGATCCGAGGCAAAACTGCCCAAAATGAGAGTTGAAGGGTTTTTAACCCTCAAACTTTGACAATCCAGACCAGCAATAGCAATATTTAGGTTCTCTCTGAAGTGGTGAGTCTTCACGTGGATCTGTGAATTTAAAAACTATGCAGCTGGTAATGAAGTATTTTTGTATTAAGTCACAGATATTGTTATTTAATTATTTAAAGTCACCATGAAATCAAAACGCACAATTCTATTTTTATGGAATATTGCAGTGTTATAAATAATATATCTGGAAATCATTTTCTTTTAAATAAAACATTTTCTTTTTTAATTGTGCCTCATAATCTTTAATCAAAATAATGTCCCCTCTCTCTTGCAGCTCTTCTCTTCTCTTCTCATCTCTTCTTCTTTGCCACACAATACAGTTCCACTATACAGCCACAACCTCATCGAACCAAAGAAAAGTTTTATCCTGGTTAAATAAAGGATATTAACTAACTAGAGCTGCATGATTGATCATTAAAAGATCACAATCTCGATTCAAACACCCACACGATCTCATTCCTAAATACGATTCTTCTGTGACTATTAAACTTTTGACAAAAACACAGCGGAACATTTAAATCTGCGTTGGCGCTGCCGCTGATCCAGAGAGAATAGCTGTCATGTTATGAAACAGCTTCACAACCACAGGCCTCAACCACACAGTATCATTATTTCTGTGTAACAAATATTCAAATGATCACAGAAGTACTGGGATAAAAGTTTATAGTTCGAATATAAACACTGATGTCTACAAAAGCCATCAAAATAGAGCACAAACAAATAAAATAAAATAAATCACCTTTTGAATGTAATTTAGCACTTCAAATAACGATTGTATCAATTACATTGTTACACCAGTAGGTGGCGACAAGTGACTGTTAAAAATGTATTTGTCATTGAATCATTCATTCAAAACATTCGTTCAAAAAAAAAAAAAATGCTGATTCATTAATGATATGCAGTGATCTATGAATGCAGGAAGTCCAGAGGTATTGTTTATTTTTGGTATAATTTCATATATAATAAAAGAATCAGATTCCCATATAAATTCCCACTAAATCTTTTCAGATTCTTAATATATATAGTTCACTAATCCAAATATATGACACTAACCATGTGAACAAACACAATTAAAACTTTTGGAGTTCATGCACCTTGAGTGCTGCTGTAATATTTACACTATATTGCCAAAAGTTTTGGGACGTGTGCCTTTACATGCACATGAACTTTAATGGCATCCCATTCTTAATCTGTAGGGTTTAATATGGAGTTGGCCCACCATTTCATTTCATTTCATTTCATTTATTTATTTATAAAGCACAAATAAACACAACTGACGTTGACCACTGTGCTGTACAAGTTAATAAATATAAAACAAAACCACACACAAAACATTAATGACAGACAATAAAACACTATAGTTTGGGTTTAGCGAGATCAAAAATTATGAGTGATATGCAAGAGTAAATAAATAAGACTGTAGTTTAGATTTAAATTCATAAACAGACGTGGCAGACCTCACAGATAAGGGAAGACTGTTCCACATCCTAGGACCAGCCACTGAAAAAGCACGATCGCCTCGCAACTTCAGTCTTGATCTTGGATATGACAGTATAATGCTGTCTGAGGATTGCAAGCATCTTGTTGACTTTTTCACATTTATAAGATCTGACAAACAGGATGGTGCCATACCAATCAAAACCTTAAAAACTAACAACAAAATTTTAAATTCAACTCTATAACACACTGGCAACCAATTTAAAAATGATAGTATCGGAGTAATGTGTTCTCGTCTACGAACCCCAGTTAAAAACCTGGCAGCGGCGTTTTGGACCATCTGAAGACGTAACATGGAGGATTTAGGTAATCCCATGCAGAGAATTACAATAGTCCAAACGAGATAAAACAAAAACATGTGTGACAGTTTTAAGATCATTAAAAGATAAAAAAGTTTTGACTTTGGACAGCAGTTTAATATGGAAAAAACAAGACTTTACCACAGAATTTATATGTTGGTCAAACTTGAGCGATGAGTCCCAAAAAACTCCAAAATTTTTCACAGTGGGTTTGATATAGGAGTTTAAATAATCATAATCAATATTCGGGTTTGCTTTCCCCACAGAGGGGCCAAAAACAATTACTTCAGTCTTACTCTCATTTAAGTGCAAGAAATTCAAAGACATCCAAGATCGTACATCAGCTAAACAGGCAAGCAAAGTTTCTAAGCCTTGCTTGTCATTATGTTTCAAAGGGAGATAGATTTGGGTGTCGTCTGCATAAAAATGAAAGGATACTCCATGCTTCTTAAGAATTGAGCCAAGTGGCAACATATATAAAGAAAATAAAGTGGGAGCCAGAACAGACCCTTGAGGAACACCACAGGCAACTCGTGCTACAGATGATACAGCGCGACCAATACCCACTGAAAAGGTTCTATTACTAAGATAAGATCTAAACCAACTAAGGGCAGTTCCTTGAATGCCCACACACTTTTCAAGACGCGTTAAAAGAATTTCATGATCAACTGTATCAAATGCTGCGCTCAAATCTAGTAGCACCAAGATTGCTGAGTTCCCGGAATCAACAAATAATAAAATATCGTTTAAAACTCTTAGAAGTGCTGACTCAGTACTATGTTTTTTCCTAAATCCAGATTGGAATTTTTCTGCAATGTTGTTTGTTTCTAGAAAGCTCTGCAATTGCACAGACACAGCCTTCTCTAAGATTTTTGCCATGTAAGGTAAATTTGAGATTGGCCTAAAATTTGATAAGATATTTATATCCAGACCTGTTTTTTTCAACAAAGGTTTCACCATAGCATGTTTGCAAAAGGATGGAACAATCCCAGAAAGAATGCTCTTATTTATAATTGCTAAAATCCAATCCCCAACATAATCAAGTATCAATTTAAAAAATTGGGTCGGAACAATATCACATGCAGAGGTGGTAGGCTTCAGCTTAGCAACTGAATCCTTTAGACCCAGCAATGTGATCGGCTCAAATGAGTTAAAAAACTTGGTAGGAATTAAAAATTCAACAGGGTCGTCAGTACAAGGAATAATGGACTGTCTAATTGTATCAATTTTATCCTTAAAGAATATCAAAAAATTTTCACACAAAGTTGAGGACTCCACTAAACAAATTTTTCCGTTTGGATTATAAATAGAATTCAAGATATTAAATAAAGCCCTGGGACTATTTGTACTTTTGCGAATTATCTCAGAGAAATACTGAGATTTCGCAACTTTCACTGCTTTTTGGTATGTCATTAAAGATTCCCGTAGCATATCATAGGATACTTGGAGTTTATCCTTTTTCCACCTGTGTTCTGCCCTTCTACAGGCTTTCCTCAAACTACGTGTATTATTGTTTAACCATGGTTCTATTTTGTTTTTATATTTTTTTAATTTCATAGGGGCAATAATATCTAAAACACTAGTGCATACATAATTAAACGTATTAAGAAGCTCGTCCACATTTAACACATTAACAAGATAATCTGAGGAAAGCAAATCACAGGTCTCTTTGAATGTCACTGAAAATTTTTCCACCGAAGTTGGAGCAAAAAGGCCAACACGTGACCATTTTTCAGGTCTCATTATTTCAGTAGTGTGACAAGAAATATCAGCAGTAAACATTATAGGCTTGTGATCCGAAAAACTCAAATCATCGATATGCACATCTGAAATAGAAAAACCATGTGTTAACACCAAGTCTAAAATATGACCCTGTGCATGTGTTGGTTCTTTCACCCACTGGACAAAATCACACGCCTCTATGAGACTGAGAAACTCTTTCACTAACACTTCGGATTCACAACCAACATGAATATTAAAATCACCAACAATTAGAATTCTATCAAATTTAGGGGTAATATCCCCTAGAAATTCAGAGAACTCGGCGATAAAGTTTTTGTTTGTTTTTGGTGGACGATAAACCACTGCCACCACCAACGAGTTCATCGAGTCCAGCACAAAACTTTGAACTTCAAAACTTGTGAAACTGTCGATTTCTAAGATTCTACAACAATAACCATCTCTAAAAACAGATGCCAGTCCTCCACCCCGACCGGACAAACGGGGTGAATTAAAAAATGTATAATTAGGGGGGGTGAGTTCAGAGAAAGGAGTATTATCTCCAACAGACAGCCAGGTCTCAGTCACAAATAAAAAATCTAAGTTGCCAGAGTTTATAAAGTCATTAAAAATAAACGTCTTGTTTCCCAGCGACCTTGCATTTACTAGAGCCATTTTGATCGAAGATGATTCACAGACCTGTTGCGAAACAATGTGCGATGCCCGACAAAGTGGACGGAGATGATGACAATCCACCCCACCACGCCGAAGACGCGGTGAGCGGCGGCGGCAAGGAGGCACCAACGAGTCCGCTGACAAGTGTACAATCCATTGATAAGGAATTTCCAGAGAGCGCCTCGGGATGTAGAGGCCGCGATTTATCTCCGTCCGCACAGCATCCAGACGAGGTTGACAGATCCATCGAGAGGAGGCCAGGCAAAATCTCAGCCTAGCAGCAAGGCCCCCGCGCTTTCCTCTCCTCCTACGCCGCTTTCTCCAGGAAAGCGCACACGGCACACGGCGTAACCATGGAGGTATGTTCATCGAGAGGGGTGGAGGTGGTAGGCTGAAACTCGGACCAGTCGTATCCTCAAAGGAGTAAAGCGCTATAGTAGATCTGATATTAAGCAGCGTTTGGCGATCGTATATTAACGATATGGCCTCATTTTGACTTAATAAAGACAAGAAATGTATAGACACAAATAAACCAAGAAACAAACGAGAATAGCAGAGGACCATGCCATTTCAATCGGCGCCATCTTGTTGTGCTGCTTCATGCATTTGCAGCAATAACAGCTTCAACTATTCTGGAAGGCTTTCAACAAGGTTTAGGAGTGTGTTTATGGGAATGTTTGACCATTCTTCAAGAAGGGCATTCGTGGCACTGATGTTGGATGAGAAGGCCCGACTCACAGTCTCCACTCTAATTCATCCCAAAGGTGTTCTTTCGGGTTGAGGCCAGGACTCTGTGCAGGCCAGTCAAGTTCCTCCACACCAAACTCGCTCTTCCATGTCTTTATGGACCTTGCTTTGTGCACTGGTGTGCAGTCATGTTGGAACAGGAAGGGCAATTCCCAAACTGTTTCCACAAAGTTGGGTGCATGAAATTGTCCAAAATGTCTTGGAATGCTGAAGCATCAAGAGTTTCTTTCACTGAAACTAAGGGGCCGAGCCAACCCCTGAAAAACAACCCCACACCATTATCCCCCCTCCACCAAACTGTACACTCGAAATGGATCGATGCATCGATCAAACGTCTAACGATACGATGCATCGGTGTCACATGTAAAATATAGATATTACCTTTATTTTGACACTCTCCACATCCTCACGTAACGTCCGTCTACACATTTCCGCCAAAGCGCATTTTCGTTTACTCACCATAATGTCTGCCGGTGTGTCTTTGTAACGTTAATCTCCTCAGCTGAAATAGACGCCTGACAAGAGTGACTGAACCCTAAACAAGTTGTGTCACCAAAGCCGGTATTGCCCACTGTCAAGGCATCGCGAGTTCATGTTTTACAGCAGAAACCGACAAGCACCCTTGTTGTTTGTGATCACAACCCGATAAGTCCATTTTAGCGAATCAGCGTGCAGTA